>NC_090392.1:10080975-10382957 GCF_036365525.1 Heterodontus francisci | reverse complement strand
TGTCTGTCTTTGTTACTTGGTGTAAGTGTGTGTCTGTGTTACTGGGTATCAGTGTATATCTTGGCACTTGGTGTCAGTGTATGTCTGTCTTACTTGGTGTAATTGTGTGTCTGTGTTACTGCGTATCAGTGTATGTCTTTGTGACTTGGTGTCAGAGTATGTCTTTGTTGCTGGGTGTCAGTGTGTGTCTTTGTGACTTGGTGTCAGTGAATGTCTTTGTTCCTTGGTGTAAGTGTGTGTCTGTGTTACTGGGTATCAGTGTATGTCTTTGTTAATTGGTGTCAGTGTATGTCTGTGTTACGTGGTGTAAGTGTGTGTCTTTGTTACTTGGTGTAAGTGTATGTCTTTGTTACTTGGTGTCAGTGTATGTCTTTGTTACTTGGTGTCAGTGTATGCCTGTGTTACTTGGTGTAAGTGTGTGCCTGTGTTACTGGGTATCAGTGTATGTCTTTGTTACTTGGTGTCAGTGTATGTCTGTGTTACTTGGTGCAAGTGTGTGTCTGTGTTACTGGGTGTCAGTGTGTGTCTGTGCTACTTGGTGTAAGTGTTTGTCTTTGTTACTTGGTGTCCGTGTGTGTCTGTGTTACTGGGTGTCAGTGTATGTCTTTGTTACTGGGTATCAGTGTATGTCTTTGTTACTTGGTGACAGTGTATGTCTGTGTTACTTGGTGTAAGTGTGTGACTGTGTTTCTTGGTATCAGTGTATGTCTTTGTGACTTGGTGTCAGTGTATGTCTTTGTTCCTGGGTGTCAGTGTGTGTTTTTGTGACTTGGTGTCAGTGTATGCCATTGTTACTTGGTGTACGTGTATGTCTGTGTTACTGGGTATCAGTGTATGTCTTTGTTACTTGGTGTCAGTGCATGTCAAAATACTTGGTGTAAGAGTATGTCTTTGTTACTTGGTGTAATTGTCTGTCTTTGTTACCTGGTATCATTGTATATCTGTGTTACTTGGTGTAAGTGAGTGTCTTTGTTACTTGGTGTAAGCGTACATCTGTGTTACATGGTGTAAGTGTGTGTTTCTGTTACTGGGTATCAGTGTATGTCTTTGTTACTTGGTGTAAATGTGTGTCTGTGTTACTGTGTATCAGTGTAGGTCTTTGTTACTTGGTGTCAGTGTATGTCTTTGCTACTTGGTGTAAGTGTATGTCTTTGTTACCTGGTGTCAGTGGATGTCTTTGTTACTTGGTGTCAGTGTCTGGCTGTGTTACATTTTGTATGTGTGTGTCTGTGTTACTGGGTTTCAGTGTGTGTCTTTGTTACTTGGTGTAAGTGTGTGTCTGTGTTACTGGGTGTAAGTGTATGTCTTTGTTACTTGGTGTCAGTGTATGTCTTTGTTACTTGGTGTAAGTGTATGTCTTTGTTACTTGGTGTCAGTGTATGTCTTTGTTTCTTGTTGTCCGTGTGTGTCTGTGTTACTGGGTGTCAGTGTATGTCTTTGTTACCTGTTGTCAGTGTATGTCTTTGTTACATGGTGTAAGTGTGTGTCTGTGTTACTGGGTATCAGTATCTGTCTTTGTTACTTGGTGTAAGTGTGTGCCTGTGTTACTGGGTATCAGTGTATGTCTTTGTTACTTGGTGTCAGTGTCTGTCTGTGTTACTTGGTGTCAGTGTATGTCTGTGTTACTTGGTGTCAGTGTGTGTCTGTGTTACTGGGTTTCAGTGTGTGTCTTTGTTACTTGGTGTAAGTGTGTGTCTGTGTTACTGGGTGTCAGTGTATGTCTTTGTTACTTGGTGTCAGTGTATGTCTTTGTTACTTGGTGTAAGTGTATGTCTTTGTTACTTGGTGTCAGTGTATGTCTTTGTTACTTGTTGTCCGTGTGTGTCTGTGTTACTGGGTGTCAGTGTATGTCTTTGTTTCCTGGTGTCAGTGTATGTCTTTGTTACATGGTGTAAGTGTGTGTCTGTGTTACTGGGTATCAGTATCTGTCTTTGTTACTTGGTGTAAGTGTGTGCCTGTGTTACTGGGTATCAGTGTATGTCTTTGTTACTTGGTGTCAGTGTATGTCTGTGTTACTTGGTGTAAGTGTGTGTCTGTGTTAATGGGTATCAGTTTATGTCTTTGATACTTGGTGTAAGTGTGTGTCTGTGTTACTGGGTATCAGTGTTTGTCATTGTTACTTGGTGACAGTGTATGGCTTTGTTACTTGGTGTTAGTGTGTGTCTGTGTTACTGGGTGTCAGTGTATGTCTTTGTTACTTTGTGTAAGTGTGTGTCTGTGTTACTGGGTGTAAGTGTGTGTCTGTGTTACTGGGTATCAGTGTATGTCTTTGTTACTTGGTGTCAGTGTATGTCAAAATACTTGGTGTAAGTGTATGTCTTTGTTGCTTGGTGTAATTGTCTGTCTTTTTTACTTGGTGTCAGTGTATGTCTGTGTTACTTGGTGTAAGTGTGTGTCTTTGTTACTTGGTGTAAGTGTATGCCTTTGTTACTTGGTGTCAGTGTATGTCTTTATTACTTGGTGTTAGTGTGTGCCTGTGTTACTGGGTTTCAGTGTATGTCTTTGTTACTTGGTGTCATTGTATGTCTTTGTTACTTGGTGTAAGTGTATGTCTTTGTTACTTGGTGTCATTGTATGTCTTTGTTACTTGGTGTAAGTGTGTGTCTGTGTTACTGGGTGTCACTGTGTGTCAGTGTTACTTGGTGTAAGTGTGTGTCTTTGTTACTTGGTGTCCGTGTGTGTCTGTGTTGCTGGGTTTCAGTTTATATCTTTGTTACTTGGTGTCAGTGTATGTCTTTGTTACTTGGTGCAAGTGTGTGTCTGTGTTACTGAGTATCAGTGTCTGTCTTTGTTACTTGGTGTAAGTGTGTGTCTGTGTTACTGGGTATCAGTGTATGTCTTTGTTACTTGGTGTCAGTGTATGTCTGTGCTACTTGGTGTAAGTGTGTGTCTGTGTTACTGGGTATCAGTGTATGTGTTTGTGACTTTGTGTCAGTGTATGTCTTTGTTACTGGGTGTCAGTATGTGTCTTTGTGACTTGGTGTCAGTGCATGTCCGTCTTACTTGGTGTAAGTGTGTGTCTGTGTTACTGGGTATCAGTGTATGTCTTTGTGACTTGGTGTCAGTGTATGTCTTTGTTCCTGGGTGTCAGTGTGTGTCTTTCTGACTTCGTGTCAGTGTATGTCTTTGTTACTTGGTGCAAGTGTGTGTCTGTGTTATTGGGTATCAGTGTATGTCTTTGCTGCTTGGTGTCATTGTATGTCTGTCTTACTTGGTGTAAGTGTGTGTTTGAGTTACTGGGTATCAGTGTATGTCTTTGTTCCTGGGTGTCAGTGTGTGTCTTTGTGACTTGGTGTCAGTGTATGTCATTGTTACTTGGTGTCAGTGTATGTCAAAATACTTGGTGTTAGTGTGTGTCTTTGTTACTTGGTGTAATTGTCTGTCTTTGTTAATTGATGTCAGTGTATGGCTGTGTTACTTGGTGTCAGTGTGTGTCTTTGTTACTTGGTGTAAGTGTATGTCTTTGTTACCTGATGTAATTGTCTGTCTTTGTTACTTGGTGTCAGTGTATGTCTGTGTTACATGGTGTAAGTGTGTGCCTGTGTTACTGGGTATCAGTGTATGTCTTTGTTATTTGGTGTCAGTGTATGTCTATGTTACTTGGAGTAAGTGTGTGTCTGTGTTACTGGGTGTCTGTGTGTATCTGTGTTACTTGGTGTAAGTGTGTGTCTTTGTTAGTTGGTGTCCGTGTGCATCTGTGTTAACTGGTGTCAGTGTATGTCTTTGTTACTGGGTGTCAGTGTATTCTTTGTTACTTGGTGTAAGTGTATGTCTGTCTTACTTGGTGTAAGTGTTTGTCTGTGTTCTTGGGTATCAGTGTCTGTCTTTGCTACTTGGTGTAAGTGTGTCTCTGTGTTCTTGGGTATCAGTGTATGTCTTTGTTGCTTGGTGTCAGTGTATGTCTGTCTTACTTGGTGTAAGTGTGTGTCTGTGTTACTGGGTATCAGTGTATGTCTTTGTGACTTAGTGTCAGTGTATGTCTTTGTTACTGGGTGTCAGTGTGAGTCTTTGTGACTTGGTGTCAGTGTATGTCTTTGTTGCTTGGTGTAAGTTTGTGTCTGTGTTATTGGGTATCAGTGTATGTCATTGTTACTTGGTGTCAGTGTATGTCAAAATACTTGGTGTAAGTGTGTGTCTTTGTTACTTGGTGTAATTGTCTGTCTTTGTTACTTGGTGTCAGTGTATGTCTGTGTTACTTGGTGTAAATGTGTGTCTTTGTTGCTTGGTGTAAGTGCATGTCTGTGTTACTTGGTGTAAGTGCGTGTCTGTGTTACTGGGTGTCAGTGTGTATCTATGTTACTTGGTGTAAGTGTGTGTCTTTGTTACTTGTTGTCCGTGTGTATCTGTGTTACTGGGCGTCTGTGTATGTCTTTGTTAATTGGTGTAAGTGTGTGTCTGTGTTACTGGGTATCAGTGTCTGTCTTTGTTACTTGGTGTAAGTGTGTGTCTGTGTTACTGGGTGTCAGTGTGTATCTGTGTTCCTTGGTGTAAGTGTGTGTCTTTGTTACTTTGTGTCCGTGTGTATTTGTGTTACTGGGTGTCAGTGTATGTCTTTGTTACTGGGTGTCAGTGTATGTCTTTGTTAATTGGTGTAGGTGTGTGTCTGTGTTACTGGGTATCAGTGTCCGTCTTTGTTACTTGGTGTCAGTGTATGTCTGTGTAACTTGGTGCAAGTGTGTGTCTGTGTTACTGAGTATCAGTGTCTGTCTTTGTTACTTGGTGTAAGTGTGTGTCTGTGTTCTTGGGTATCAGTGTATGTCTTTGTTGCTTGTTGTCAGTGTGTGTCTTTGTGACTTGGTGTCAGTGTATGTCTTTGTTCCTTGGTGTAAGTGTGTGTCTGTGTTATTGGGTGTCAGTGTATCTCTTTGTTACTTGGTGTCAGTGTATGTCAAAATACTTGGTGTAAGGGTGTGTCTTTGTTACTTGGTGTAATTGTCTGTCTTTGTCACTTGGTGTCAGTGTATGTCTGTGTTACTTGGTGTAAGTGTGTGTCTTTGTTACTTGGTGTAAGCGTATGTCTTTGTTACTTGGTGTCAGTGTACGTCTTTGTTACTTGGTGTATGTGTGCGTCTGTGTTACTGGGTGTAAGTGTGTGTCTGTGTTAATTGGTGTAAGTGTGTGTCTTTGTTACTTGGTGTCCGTGTGTGTCTGTGTTACTGGGTGTCAGTGTATGTTTTTGTAACTGGGTGTCAGTGTATTTCATTATTATTTGGTGTAATTCTGTGTCTGTGTTACTGGGTATCAGTGTATGTCTTTGTTACTTGGTGTCAGTGTATGTCTGTGTTACTTGGTGTAAGTGTGTGTCTGTGTCACTGGGTATCAGTGTATGTCTTTGTTACTTGGTGTCAGTGTATGTCGGTGGAACGTGGTGTAAGTGTATGTCTGTGTTACTGAGTATCAGTGTCTGTCTTTGTTACTTGGTGTAAGTGTGTGTCTGTGTTACTGGGTATCAGTGTATATCTTTGTTACTTGGTGTCAGTGTATGTCTGTCTTACTTGTTGTAAGTGTTTGTCTGTGTTACTGGGTATCAGTGTATGTCTTTGTGATTTGCTGTCGGTGTATGTCTTTGTTACTGGGTGTCAGTGTGTGTCTTTGTTACTTGGTGTCAGTGTATGTCTGTGTTACTTGATGTAAGTGTGTGTCTTTGTTACTTGGTGTAAGTGTATGTCTTTCTTACTTGATTTCCGTGAATGTGTTTGTTACTTGGTGTCAGTGTATGACTGTGTTACTTGGTGTAAGTGTGTGCCTGTGTTACTGGGTATCAGTGTATGTCTTTGTTACTTGGTGTCAGTGTATGTCTGTTATACTTGGTGTAAGTGTGTGTCTGTGTTACTGGGTGTCTGTGTGTGTCTGTGTTACTTGGTGTAAGTGTGTGTCTTTGTTACTTGGAGTCCGTGTGAGTCTGTGTTACTGGGTGTCAGTGTATGTCTTTGTTACTTGGTGTAAATGTATGTCTGTGTTACTGGGTATCAGTGTATGTCTTTGTTACTTGGTGTCAGTGTATGTCTGTGTTACTTGGTGTAAGTGTGTGTCTTTGTTACTTGGTGTCAGCGTATGTCTGTGTTACATGGTTTAAGTGTGTGTCTCTGTTACTGGGTATCAGTGTATGTCTTTGTTACTTGGTGTAAGTGTGTGTCTGTGTTACAGGGTACCAGTGTATGTCTTTGTTACTTGGTGTCAGTGTATGTCTTTGTTACTTGGTGTAAGTGTATGTCTTTGTTACTTGGTGTCCGTGTGTGTCTGTGTTACTGGGTATCAGTATCTGTCTTTGTTACTTGGTGTAAGTGTATGCCTTTGTTACTGGGTACCAGTGTATGTCTTTGTTACTTGGTGTCAGTGTATGTCTTTGTTACTTGGTGTAATTGTCTTTCATTGTTACTTGATGTCAGTGTATGTCTGTGTTACTTGGTGTAAGTGTGTGTCTTTGTTACTTGGTGTAAGTGTATGCTTTTGTTACTTGGTGTCAGTGTATGTCTTTGTTACTGGGTGTAAGTGTGTGTCTGTGTTACTGGGTATCAGTGTATGTCTTTGTTAATTGGTGTCAGCGTATGTCAAAATACTTGATGTCAGTGTATCTCTTTGTTGCTTGGTGTAAGTGTGTGTCTGTGTTACTGGGTGTCAGTGTGTGTCTGTGTTACTTGGTGTAAGTGTGTGTCTTTGTTACTTGGTGTGCGTGTGTGTCTGTGTTACTTGGTGTCAGTTTATGTCTTTGTTACTTGGTGTCAGTGTATGCCTTTGTTACTTGGTGTAAGTGTGCGTCTGTGTTACTGGGTATCAGTGTATGTCTTTGTTACCTGGTGTCTGTGTATGTCTTTGTTACATGGTGTAAGTGTGTGTCTGTGTTACTGGGTATCAGTCTCTGTCTTTGTTACTTGGTGTAAGTGTGTGCCTGTGTTACTGGGTATCAGTGTATGTCTTTGTTGCTTGATGTCAGTGTATGTCTGTGTTACTTGGTGTCAGTGTGTGTCTGTGTTACTGGGTGTCAGTCTGTGTTTTTGACACTAGGTGTGAGTATATAGTTTAGTTTAGAGAAACAGCGCTGAAACGGGCCCTTGGGCCCACCGAGTCTGTGCCGAACATCAACAACCCATTTATACTAATCCTACACTTATCCCGTATTCCTCTCACATCCCCACCTGTCCCTATATATTTCCCTACCACCCTCCTATACTAGGGGCAATTTATAATGGCCAATTAACCTATCAACCTGCAAGTCTTTAGCATGTGGGAGGAAACCGGAGCACCCGGAGGAAACCCACGCAGACAGAGGGAGAAATTGCAAACTCCGCACAGGCAGTACCCAGAATCGAACACGGGTCCCTGGAGCTGTGAGGCTGCGGTGCTAACCACTGCGCCAATGAGCACCCCCCCACGCCACCCCCAGTGTGTGCCTGTGTTACTGGGTATCAGTGTATGTCTTTGTTACTTGGTGTCAGTTTATGTCTGTGTTACTTGGTGTCAGTGTGTTTGTTTGTGTTGCTGGGTGTCAGTATGTGTCTGTGTTACTTAGTGTAAGTGTGTGTCTGTGTTACTGGGTGTCAGTGTATGTCTTTGTTACTTGGTGTCAGTGTCTGTCAAAATACTTGGTGGAAGTGTATGTCTTTGTTACTGGGTGTCAGTGTATGTCTTTGTTACTGGGTGTCAGTGTATGTCTTTGTTACTTGTTGTAAGTGTGTGTCTGTGTTACTGGGTATCAGTGTCTGTCTTTGTTACTTGGTGTAAGTGTGTGTCTCTGTTACTGGGTATCAGTGTATGTCTTTGTTACTTGGTGTCAGTGTATGTCTGTGTTACTTGGTGTCAGTGTGTGTCTGTGTTACTGTGTATCAGTGTATGTATTTGTGACTTGGTGTCAGTGTATGTCTTTGTTACTGGGTGTCAGTTTGTGTCTTTGTGACTTGGTGTCAGTGTCTGTCTTTGTTACTTGGTGGAAGTGTGTGTCTGTGTTATTGGGTATCAGTGTATGTCTTTGTTACTTGGTGTCAGTGTTTGTCAAAATAGTTGGTGTAAGTGTATGTCTTTGTTACTTGGTGTAATTGTCTGTCTTTGTTACTTGGTGTCAGTGTATGTCTGTGTTACTTGGTGCAAGTGTGTGTCTTTGTTACTTGCTGTAAGCGTATGTCTTTGTTACTTGGTGTCAGTGTATGTCTTTGTTACTTGGTGTCAGTGTATGTCTGTGTTACTTGGTGTAAGAGTGTGCCTGTGTTACTGGGTATCAGTGTGTGTCATTGTTACTTGGTGTCAGTGTATGTCAAAATACCTGGTGTCAGTGTATGTCTTTGTTACTGGGTGTCAGTGTGTGTCTTTGTGACTTGGTGTCAGTGTATGTCTTTGTTACTTGGTGTAAGTGTGTGTCTGTGTTACTGGGTATCAGTGTATGTCTTAGTTACTTCGTGTCAGTGTATGTCTGTGTTACTTGGTGTAAGTGTGTGTCTGTGTTACTGGGTATCAGTGCATGTCTGTGTTACTTGTGTCAGTGCATGTCTGTGTTACTTGGTGTAAGTGTGTGTCTGTGTTACTGGGTATCAGTGTATGTCTTTGTTACTTTGTGTCAGTGTATGCCTGTGTTACTTGGTGTAAGTGTGTGTCTGTGTTACTGGGTATCAGTGTATGTCATTGTTACTTGGTGTCAGTGTATGTCAAAATACTTGGTGTAAGTGTATGTCTTTGTTACTTGGTGTAATTGTCTGTCATTGTTACTTGGTTTCAGTGTATGCGTTTGTGACTTGGTGTCAGTGTATGTCTTTGTTACAGGGTGTCAGTTTGTGTCTTTGTGACTTGGTGTCAGTGTCTGTCTTTGTTACTTGGTGGAAGTGTGTGTCTGTGTTATTGGGTATCAGTGTATGTCTTTGTTACTTGGTGTCAGTGTATGTCAAAATACTTGGTGTAAGTGTATGTCTTTGTTACTTGGTGTAATTGTCTGTCTTTGTTACTTGGTGTCAGTGTATGTCTGTGTTACTTGGTGTAAGTGTGTGTCTTTGTTACTTGCTGTAAGCGTATGTCTTTGTTACTTGGTGTCAGTGTATGTCTTTGTTACTTGGTGTCAGTGTATGTCTGTGTTACTTGGTGTAAGAGTGTGCCTGTGTTACTGGGTATCAGTGTATGTCATTGTTACTTGGTGTCAGTGTATGTCAAAATACCTGGTGTCAGTGTATGTCTTTGTTACTGGGTGCCAGTGTGTGTCTTTGTGACTTGGTGTCAGTGTCTGTCTTTGTTACTTGGTGTAAGTGTGTGTCTGTGTTACTGGGTATCAGTGTATGTCTGTGTTACTTGTGTCAGTGCATGTCTGTGTTACTTGGTGTAAGTGTGTGTCTGTGTTACTGGGTATCAGTGTATGTCTTTGTTACTTTGTGTCAGTGTATGTCTGTGTTACTTGGTGTAAGTGTGTGTCTGTGTTACTGGGTATCAGTGTATGTCTTTGTTACTTGGTGTAAGTGTGTGTCTGTGTTACTGGGTATCAGTGTATGTCTTTGTTACTTGGTGTCAGTGTATGTCTGTGTTACTTGGTGTTAGTGTGTGTCTGTGTTACTGGGTATCAGTGTATGTCTGTGTTACTTGGTGTCAGTGTATGTCTGTGTTACTTGGTGTAAGTGTGTGTCTGTGTTACTGTGTATCAGTGTATGTCTTTGTTACTTTGTGTCAGTGTATGTCTGTGTTACTTGGTGCAAGTGTGTGTCTGTGTTACTGGGTATCAGTGTATGTCTTTGTTACTTGGTGTAAGTGTGTGTCTGTGTTACTGGGTATCAGTGTATGTCTTTGTTACTTGGTATCAGTGTATGTCTTTGTTACTTGGTGTAAGTGTGTGTCTGTGTTACTGGGTGTCAGTGTATGTCTTTGTTACTTTGTGTAAGTGTGTGTCTGTGTTACTGGGTGTAAGTGTGTGTCTGTGTTACTGGGTATCAGTGTATGTCTTTGTCACTTGGTGTCAGTGTATGTCAAAATACTTGGTGTAACTCTATGTCTTTGTTGCTTGGTGTAATTGTCTGTCTTTGTTACTTGGTGTCAGTGTATGTCTGTGTTACTTGGTGTAAGTGTGTGTCTTTTTACTTGGTGTAAGTGTATTCTTTTGTTACTTGGTGTCAGTGTATGTCTTTGTTACTTGGTGTAAGTGTATGTCTTTGTTACTTGGTGTCACTGTCTGTCTTTGTTACTTGGTGTAAGTCTATGTCTTTGTTACTTGGTGTAAGTGTGTGTCAGTGTTACTGGGTATCAGTGTCTGTCTTTGTTACTTGGTGTAAGTGTGTGTCTGTGTTACGGGGTATCAATGTATGTCTTTGTTACCTGGTGTCAATGTATGTCTTTGTTACTTGGTGTAAGTGTGTGTCTGTGTTACTGGGTATCAGTGCATGTCTTTGTTACTAGGGGTCAGTGTGTTTCTGTGTAACTGGGGGTCAGTGCTTGTTTCTAACTGGGTGTCAGTGTGTGTCTGTGTTACTGGGTATCAGTGTATGTCTTTGTTACTTGGTGTAAGTGTATGTCTTTGTTACTTGGTTTCAGTGTATGTGTTTGTGACTTGGTGACAGTGTATGTCTTTGTTACTGGGTGTCAGTGTTTGTCTGTGTTACTGGGTATCAGTGTATGTCAATGTTAATTGGTGTCAGTGTATGTCAAAATACTTGATGTCAGTGTATGTCTTTGTTGCTTGGTGTAAGTGTCTGTCTTTGTTGCTGGGTGTCAGTGTGTGTCTGTGTTACTTGGTGTAAGTGTGTGTCTTTGTTACTTGGTGTGCGTGTGTGTCTGTGCTACTTGGTGTCAGTTTATGTCTTTGTTACTTGGTGTCAGTGTATGTCTTTGTTACATGGTGTAAGTGTGTGTCTGTGTTACTGGGTATCAGTGTATGTCTTTGTTCCCTGGTGTCAGTGTATGTCTTTGTTACATGGTGTAAGTGTGTGTCTGTGTTACTGGGTATCAGTATCTGTCTTTGTTACTTGGTGTAAGTGTGTGCCTGTGTTACTGGGTATCAGTGTATGTCTTTGTTGCTTGATGTCAGTGTATGTATGTGTTACTTGGTGTTAGTGTGTGTCTGTGTTACGGGGTATCAATGTATGTCTTTGTTACCTGGTGTCAATGTATGTCTTTGTTACTTGGTGTAAGTGTGTGTCTGTGTTACTGGGTATCAGTGCATGTCTTTGTTACTAGGGGTCAGTGTGTTTCTGTGTTACTGGGGGTCAGTGCTTGTTTCTAACTGGGTGTCAGTGTGTGTCTGTGTTACTGGGTATCAGTGTATGTCTTTGTTACTTGGTGTAAGTGTATGTCCTTGTTACTTGGTTTCAGTGTATGTGTTTGTGACTTGGTGACAGTGTATGTCTTTGTTACTGGATGTCAGTGTTTGTCTGTGTTACTGGGTATCAGTGTATGTCTTTGTTAATTGGTGTCAGTGTATGTCAAAATACTTGATGTCAGTGTATGTCTTTGTTGCTTGCTGTAAGTGTGTGTCTTTGTTGCTGGGTGTCAGTGTGTGTCTGTGTTACTTGGTGTAAGTGTGTGTCTTTGTTACTTGGGTTGCGTGTGTGTCTGTGCTACTTGGTGTCAGTTTATGTCTTTGTTACTTGGTGTCAGTGTATGTCTTTGTTACTTGGTGTAAGTGTTTGTCTGTGTTACTGGGTATCAGTGTATGTCTTTGTTCCCTGGTGTCAGTGTATGTCTTTGTTACATGGTGTAAGTGTGTGTCTGTGTTACTGGGTATCAGTATCTGTCTTTGTTACTTGGTGTAAGTGTGTGCCTGTGTTACTGGGTATCAGTGTATGTCTTTGTTGCTTGATGTCAGTGTATGTATGTGTTACTTGGTGTAAGTGTGTGTCTGTGTTACTGGGTATCAGTGTATGTCTTTGTTACTTGGGGTAAGTGTGTGTCTGTGTTACTGGGTATCAGTGTATGTCTTTGTTACTTGGTATCAGTGTATGTCTTTGTTACTTGGTGTAAGTGTATGTCTGTGTTACTTGGCGTATGTGTGTGTCTTTGTTACTTGGTGTAAGTGTATGCTTTTGTTACTTGGTGTCAGTGTCTGTCTTTGTTACTTGGTGTGGGTGTGTGCCTGTGTTACTGGGTATCAGTGTATGTCTTTGTTACTTGGTGTCAGTGTCTGTCTTTGTTACTTGGTGTAAGTGTGTGTCTGTGTTCCTGGGTGTCAGTGTGTGTCTGTGTTACTTGGTGTAAGTGTGTGTCTTTGTTACTTGGTGTCCGTGTGTGTCTGTGTTACTGGGGGTCAGTTTATGTCTTTGTTACTTGGTGTCAGTGTATGTCTGTGTTAATTGGTGTAAGTGTGTGTCTGTGTTACTGGGTATCAGAGTCTGTCTTTGTTACTTGGTGCAGATGTGTGTCTGTGTTACTGGGTATCAGTGCATGTCTTCGTTACTTGGTGTCAGTGTATGTCTGTGTTACTTGGTGTAAGTGTGTGTCTGTGTTACTGGGTATCAGTGTCTGTCTTTGTGACTCTCTGTCAGTGTATGTCTTTGTTACTGGGTGTCAGTGTGTCTTTGTGATTTGGTGTCAGTGTATGTCTTTGTTACTTGGTGTAAGTGTGTGTCTGTGTTACTGGGTATCAGTGTATGTCTTTGTTACTTGGTGTCAGTGTATGTCTGTGTTACTTGGTGTAAGTGTGTGTCTGTGTTACTGGGTATCAGTGTATGTTTGTGTTACTTGGTGTCAGTGTATGTCTGTGTTACTTGGTGTAAGTGGGTGTCTGTGTTACTGGGTATCAGTGTAGGTCTTTGTTACTTTGTGTCAGTGTATGTCTGTGTTACTTGGTGTAAGTGTGTGTCTGTGTTACTGTGTGTCCGTGTATGTCTTTGTTACTTTGTGTAAGTGTGTGTCTGTGTTACTGGGTGTAAGTGTGTTTCTGTGTTACTGGGTATCAGTGTATGTCTTTGTCACTTGGTGTCAGTGTATGTCAAAATACTTGGTGTAAGTGTATGTCTTTGTTGCTTGGTGTAATTGGCTGTCTTTGTTGGTTGGTGTCAGTGTATGTCTGTGTTACATGGTGTAAGTGTGTGTCTTTGTTACTTGGTGTAAGTGTATTCTTTTGTTACTTGGTGTCAGTGTATGTCTTTGTTAATTGGTGTAAGTGTGTGCCTGTGTTACTGGGTATCAGTGTATGTCTTTGTTACCTGGTGTCAGTGTATGTCTTTGTTACTTGGTGTAAGTGTATGTATTTGTTTCTTGGTGTCAGTGTATGTCTTTGTTACTTGGTGGAAGTGTGTGTCTGTGTTACTGGGTGTCAGTGTGTGTCTGTGTTACTTGGTGTAAGTGTGTGTCTTTGTTACTTGGTGTCCGTGTGTGACTGTGTTACTGGGTGTCAGTTTATGTCTTTGTTACTTGGTGTCAGTGTATGTCTTTGTTACTTGGTGTAAGTGTGTGTCTGTGTTACTGGGTATCAGTGTCTGTCTTTGTTACTTGGTGCAGATGTGTGTCTGTGTTACTGGGTATCAGTGTCTCTCTTTGTGACTCTCTGTCAGTGTATGTCTTTGTCACTGGGTGTCAGTGTGTGTCTTTGTGATTTGGTGTCAGTGTATGTCTTTGTTACTTGGTGTAAGTGGGTGCCTGTGTTACTGGGTATCAGTGTATGTCATTGTTACTTGATGTCAGTGTATGTCAAAATACCTGGTTTCAGTGTATGTCTTTGTTACTGGGTGTCAGTGTGTGTCTTTGTGACTTGGTGTCAGTGTATGTCTTTGTTACTTGGTGTAAGTGTGTGTCTGTGTTACTGGGTATCAGTGTATGTCTTTGTTACTTGGTGTCAGTGTATGTCTGTGTTACTTGGTGTAAGTGTGTGTCTGTGTTACTGGGTATCAGTGTATGTTTGAGTTACTTGGTGTCAATGTATGTCTGTGTTAATTGGTGTAAGTGTGTGTCTGTGTTACTGGGTATCAGTGTATGTCTTTGTTACTTTGTGTCAGTGTATGTCTGTGTTACTTGGTGTAAGTGTGTGTCTGTGTTACTGGGTATCAGTGTATGTCTTTGTTACTTGGTGTAAGTGTGTCTGTGTTACTGGGTATCAGTGTATGTCTTTGTTACTTGGTATCAGTGTATGTCTTTGTTACTTGGTGTAAGTGTGTGTCTGTGTTACTGGGTGTCCGTGTATGTCTTTGTTACTTTGTGTAAGTGTGTGTCTGTGTTACTGGGTGTAAGTGTGTGTCTGTGTTACTGGGTATCAGTGTATGTCTTTGTCACTTGGTGTCAGTGTATGTCAAAATACTTGGTGCAAGTGTATGTCTTTGTTGCTCGGTGTAATTGTCTGTCTTTGTTACTTGGTGTCAGTGTATGTCTGTGTTACTTGGTGTAAGTGTGTGTCTTTGTTACTTGGTCTAAGTGTATTCTTTTGTTACTTGGTGTCAGTGTATGTCTTTGTTACTTGGTGTAAGTGTGTGCCTGTGTTACTGGGTATCAGTGCATGTCTTTGTGACTTGGTGTCAGTGAATGTCTTTGTTACTTGGTGTAAGTGTATGTCTTTGTTACTTGGTGTCAGTGTCCGTCTTTGTTACTTGGTGTAAGTCTATGTCTTTGTTACTTGGTGTAAGTGTGTGTCAGTGTTACTGGGTATCAGTGTCTGTCTTTGTTACTTGGTATAAGTGTGTGTCTGTGTTACGGGGTATCAATGTATGTCTTTGTTACCTGGTGTCAATGTATGTCTTTGTTACTTGGTGTAAGTGTGTGTCTGTGTTACTGGGTATCAGTGTATGTCTTTGTTACTAGGGTTCAGTGTGTTTCTGTTTTACTGGGGGTCAGTGTTTGTTTCTAACTGGGTGTCAGTGTGTGTCTGTGTTACTGGGTATCAGTGTATGTCTTTGTTACTTGGTGTAAGTGTATGTCTTTGTTACTTGGTGTCAGTGTATGTCTGTGTTACTTGGTGTAACTGTGTGTCTGTGTTACTGGGTATCAGTGTATGTCTTTGTTACTTGGTGTAAGTGTGTGTCTGTGTTACTGGGTATCAGTGTATGTCTTTGTTACTTGGTATCAGTGTATGTCTTTGTTACTTGGTGTAAGTGTGTGTCTGTGTTACTGGGTGTCAGTGTATGTCTTTGTTACTTTGTGTAAGTGTGTGTCTGTGTTACTGGGTGTAAGTGTGTGTCTGTGTTACTGGGTATCAGTGTATGTCTTTGTCACTTGGTGTCAGTGTATGTCAAAATACTTGGTGTAACTCTATGTCTTTGTTGCTTGGTGTAATTGTCTGTCTTTGTTACTTGGTGTAAGTGTGTGCCTGTGTTACTTGGTATCAGTGTATGTCTTTGTTACTTGGTGTCAGTGTATGTCTTTGTTACTTGGTGTAAGTGTATGTCTTTGTTACTTGGTGTCACTGTATGTCTTTGTTACTTGGTGTAAGTCTCTGTCTTTGTTACTTGGTGTAAGTGTGTGTCTGTGTTACGGGGTATCAGTGTATGTCTTTGTTACCTGGTGTCAATGTATGTCTTTGTTACTTGGTGTAAGTGTGTGTCTGTGTTACTGGGTATCAGTGCATGTCTTTGTTACTAGGGGTCAGTGTGTTTCTGCGTTACTGGGGGTCAGTGCTTGTTTCTAACTGGGTGTCAGTGTGTGTCTGTGTTACTGGGTATCAGTGTATGTCTTTGTTACTTGGTGTAAGTGTATGTCTTTGTTACTTGGTTTCAGTGTATGTGTTTGTGACTTGGTGACAGTGTATGTCTTTGTTACTGGGTGTCAGTGTTTGTCTGTGTTACTGGGTATCAGTGTATGTCTTTGTTAATTGGTGTCAGTGTATGTCAAAATACTTGATGTCAGTGTATGTCTTTGTTGATTGGTGTAAGTGTGTGTCTTTGTTGCTGGGTGTCAGTGTGTGTCTGTGTTACTTGGTGTAAGTGTGTGTCTTTGTTACTTGGTGTGCGTGTGTGTCTGTGCTACTTGGTGTCAGTTTATGTCTTTGTTACTTGGTGTCAGTGTATGTCTTTGTTACTTGGTGTAAGTGTGTGTCTGTGTTACTGGGTATCAGTGTATGTCTTTGTTCCCTGGTGTCAGTGTATGTCTTTGTTACATGGTGTAAGTGTGTGTCTGTGTTACTGGGTATCAGTATCTGTCTTTGTTACTTGGTGTAAGTGTGTGCCTGAGTTACTGGGTATCAGTGTATGTCTTTGTTGCTTGATGTCAGTGTATGTATGTGTTACTTGGTGTAAGTGTGTGTCTGTGTTACTGGGTATCAGTGTATGTCTTTGTTACTTGGGGTAAGTGTGTGTCTGTGTTACTGGGTATCAGTGTATGTCTTTGTTACTTGGTATCAGTGTATGTCTTTGTTACTTGGTGTAAGTGTATGTCTGTGTTACTTGGCGTATGTGTGTGTCTTTGTTACTTGGTGTAAGTGTATGCTTTTGTTACTTGGTGTCAGTGTCTGTCTTTGTTACTTGGTGTGGGTGTGTGCCTGTGTTACTGGGTATCAGTGTATGTCTTTGTTACTTGGTGTCAGTGTATGTCTTTGTTACTTGGTGTAAATGTGTGTCTGTGTTCCTGGGTGTCAGTGTGTGTCTGTGTTACTTGGTTTAAGTGTGTGTCTTTGTTACTTGGTGTCCGTGTGTGTCTGTGTTACTGGGGGTCAGTTTATGTCTTTGTTACTTGGTGTCAGTGTATGTCTGTGTTACTTGGTGTAAGTGTGTGTCTGTGTAACTGGGTATCAGAGTCTGTCTTTGTTACTTGGTGCAGATGTGTGTCTGTGTTACTGGGTATCAGTGCATGTCTTTGTTACTTGGTGTCAGTGTATGTCTGTGTTACAGGGTGTAAGTGTGTGTCTGTGTTACTGGGTATCAGTGTCTGTCTTTGTGACTCTCTGTCAGTGTATGTCTTTGTTACTGGGTGTCAGTGTGTCATTGTGATTTGGTGTCAGTGTATGTCTTTGTTACTTGGTGTAAGTGTGTGTCTGTGTTACTGGGTATCAGTGAATGTCTTTGTTACTTTGTGTCAGTGTATGTCTGTGTTACTTGGTGTAAGTGTGTGTCTGTGTTACTGGGTATCAGTGTATGTTTGTGTTACTTGGTGTCAGTGTATGTCTGTGTTACTTGGTGTAAGTGGGTGTCTGTGTTACTGGGTATCAGTGTAGGTCTTTGTTACTTTGTGTCAGTGTATGTCTGTGTTACTTGGTGTAAGTGTGTGTCTGTGTTACTGTGTGTCCGTGTATGTCTTTGTTACTTTGTGTAAGTGAGTGTCTGTGTTACTGGGTGTAAGTGTGTTTCTGTGTTACTGGGTATCAGTGTATGTCTTTGTCACCTGGTGTCTGTATATGTCAAAATACTTGGTGTAAGTGTATGTCTTTGTTGCTTGGTGTAATTGGCTGTCTTTGTTAGTTGGTGTCAGTGTATGTCTGTGTTACATGGTGTAAGTGTGTGTCTTTGTTACTTGGTGGAAGTGTATTCTTTTGTTACTTGGTGTCAGTGTATGTCTTTGTTAATTGGTGTAAGTGTGTGCCTGTGTTACTGGGTATCAGTGTATGTCTTTGTTACCTGGTGTCAGTGTATGTCTTTGTTACTTGGTGTAAGTGTATGTATTTGTTTCTTGGTGTCAGTGTATGTCTTTGTTACTTGGTGGAAGTGTGCGTCTGTGTTACTGGGTGTCAGTGTGTGTCTGTGTTACTTGGTGTAAGTGTGTGTCTTTGTTACTTTGTGTCCGTGTGTGACTGTGTTACTGGGTGTCAGTTTATGTCTTTGTTACTGGGTATCAGTGTCTGTCTTTGTTACTTGGTGCAGATGTGTGTCTGTGTTACTGGGTATCAGTGTCTCTCTTTGTGACTCTCTGTCAGTGTATGTCTTTGTCACTGGGTGTCAGTGTGTGTCTTTGTGATTTGGTGTCAGTGTATGTCTTTGTTACTTGGTGTAAGTGGGTGCCTGTGTTACTGGGTATCAGTGTATGTCATTGTTACTTGGTGTCAGTGTATGTCAAAATACCTGGTTTCAGTGTATGTCTTTGTTACTGGGTGTCAGTGTGTGTCTTTGTGACTTGGTGTCAGTGTATGTCTTTGTTACTTGGTGTAAGTGTGTGTCTGTGTTACTGGGTATCAGTGTATGTCTTTGTTACTTGGTGTCAGTGTATGTCTGTGTTACTTGGTGTAAGTGTGTGTCTGTGTTACTGGGTACCAGTGTATGTTTGTGTTACTTGGTGTCAGTGTATGTCTGTGTTACTTGGTGTAAGTGTGTGTCTGTGTTACTGGGTATCAGTGTATGTCTTTGTTACTTGGTGTAAGTGTGTGTCTGTGTTACTGGGTATCAGTGTATGTCTTTGTTACTTGGTATCAGTGTATGTCTTTGTTACTTGGTGTAAGTGTGTGTCTGTGTTACTGGGTGTCCGTGTATGTCTTTGTTACTTTGTGTAAGTGTGTGTCTGTGTTACTGGGTGTAAGTGTGTGTCTGTGTTACTGGGTATCAGTGTATGTCTTTGTCACTTGGTGTCAGTGTATGTCAAAATACTTGGTGCAAGTGTATGTCTTTGTTGCTCGGTGTAATTGTCTGTCTTTGTTACTTGGTGTCAGTGTATGTCTGTGTTACTTGGTGTAAGTGTGTGTCTTTGTTACTTGGTCTAAGTGTATTCTTTTGTTACTTGGTGTCAGTGTATGTCTTTGTTACTTGGTGTAAGTGTGTGCCTGTGTTACTGGGTATCAGTGCATGTCTTTGTGACTTGGTGTCAGTGAATGTCTTTGTTACTTGGTGTAAGTGTATGTCTTTGTTACTTGGTGTCAGTGTCTGTCTTTGTTACTTGGTGTAAGTCTATGTCTTTGTTACTTGGTGTAAGTGTGTGTCAGTGTTACTGGGTATCAGTGTCTGTCTTTGTTACTTGGTATAAGTGTGTGTCTGTGTTACGGGGTATCAATGTATGTCTTTGTTACCTGGTGTCAATGTATGTCTTTGTTACTTGGTGTAAGTGTGTGTCTGTGTTACTGGGTATCAGTGTATGTCTTTGTTACGAGGGTTCAGTGTGTTTCTGTTTTACTGGGGGTCAGTGTTTGTTTCTAACTGGGTGTCAGTGTGTGTCTGTGTTACTGGGTATCAGTGTATGTCTTTGTTACTTGGTGTAAGTGTATGTCTTTGTTACTTGGTGTCAGTGTATGTCTGTGTTACTTGGTGTAACTGTGTGTCTGTGTTACTGTGTATCAGTGTATGTCTTTGTTACTTTGTGTCAGTGTATGTCTGTGTTACTTGGTGTAAGTGTGTGTCTGTGTTACTGGGTATCAGTGTATGTCTTTGTTACTTGGTGTAAGTGTGTGTCTGTGTTACTGGGTATCAGTGTATGTCTTTGTTACTTGGTATCAGTGTATGTCTTTGTTACTTGGTGTAAGTGTGTGTCTGTGTTACTGGGTGTCAGTGTATGTCTTTGTTACTTTGTGTAAGTGTGTGTCTGTGTTACTGGGTGTAAGTGTGTGTCTGTGTTACTGGGTATCAGTGTATGTCTTTGTCACTTGGTGTCAGTGTATGTCAAAATACTTGGTGTAACTCTATGTCTTTGTTGCTTGGTGTAATTGTCTGTCTTTGTTACTTGGTGTCAGTGTATGTCTGTGTTACTTGGTGTCAGTGTATGTCTTTGTTACTTGGTGTAAGTGTGTGCCTGTGTTACTTGGTATCAGTGTATGTCTTTGTTACTTGGTGTCAGTGTATGTCTTTGTTACTTGGTGTAAGTGTATGTCTTTGTTACTTGGTGTCACTGTATGTCTTTGTTACTTGGTGTAAGTCTATGTCTTTGTTACTTGGTGTAAGTGTGTGTCAGTGTTACTGGGTATCAGTGTCTGTCTTTGTTACTTGGTGTAAGTGTGTGTCTGTGTTACGGGGTATCAATGTATGTCTTTGTTACCTGGTGTCAATGTATGTCTTTGTTACTTGGTGTAAGTGTGTGTCTGTGTTACTGGGTATCAGTGCATGTCTTTGTTCCTAGGGGTCAGTGTGTTTCTGTGTTACTGGGGGTCAGTGCTTGTTTCTAACTGGGTGTCAGTGTGTGTCTGTGTTACTGGGTATCAGTGTATGTCTTTGTTACTTGGTGTAAGTGTATGTCTTTGTTACTTGGTTTCAGTGTGTGTGTTTGTGACTTGGTGACAATGTATGTCTTTGTTACTGGGTGTCAGTGTTTGTCTGTGTTACTGGGTATCAGTGTATGTCTTTGTTAATTGGTGTCAGTGTATGTCAAAATACTTGATGTCAGTGTATGTCTTTGTTGCTTGGTGTAAGTGTGTGTCTTTGTTACTGGGTGTCAGTGTGTTTCTGTGTTACTTGGTGTAAGTGTGTGTCTTTGTTACTTGGTGTGCGTGTGTGTCTGTGCTACTTGGTGTCAGTTTATGTCTTTGTTACTTGGTGTCAGTGTATGTCTTTGCTACTTGGTGTAAGTGTGTGTCTGTGTTACTGGGTATCAGTGTATGTCTTTGTTCCCTGGTGTCAGTGTGTGCCTGTGTTACTGGGTATCAGTGTATGTCTTTGTTGCTTGATGTCAGTGTATGTATGTGTTACTTGGTGTAAGTGTGTGTCTGTGTTACTGGGTATCAGTGTATGTCTTTGTTACTTGGGGTAAGTGTGTGTCTGTGTTACTGGGTATCAGTGTATGTCTTTGTTACTTGGTATCAGTGCATGTCTTTGTTACTTGGTGTAGGTGTATGTCTGTGTTACTTGGCGTATGTCTGTGTCTTTGTTACTTGGTGTAAGTGTATGCTTTTGTTACTTGGTGTCAGTGTCTGTCTTTGTTACTTGGTGTGGGTGTGTGCCTGTGTTACTGGGTATCAGTGTATGTCTGTGTTACTTGGTGTCAGTGTATGTCTTTGTTACTTGGTGTAAGTGTGTGTCTGTGTTACTGGGTGTCAGTTTGTGTCTGTGTTACTTGGTGTAAGTGTGTGTCTTTGTTACTTGGTGTCCGTGTGTGTCTGTGTTACTGGGTGTCAGTTTATGTCTTTGTTACTTGGTGTCAGTGTATGTCTGTGTTACTTGGTGTAAGTGTGTGTCTGTGTTACTGGGTATCAGAGTCTGTCTTTGTTACTTGGTGCAGATGTGTGTCTGTGTTACTGGGTATCAGTGCATGTCTTTGTTACTTGGTGTCAGTGTATGTCTGTGTTACTTGGTGTAATTGTGTGTCTGTGTTACTGGGTATCAGTGTCTGTCTTTGTGACTCTCTGTCAGTGTATGTCTTTGTTACTGGGTGTCAGTGTGTCTTTGTGATTTGGTGTCAGTGTATGTCTTTGTTACTTGGTGTAAGTGTGTGTCTGTGTTACTGGTTATCAGTGTATGTCTTTGTTACTTGGTGTCAGTGTATGTCTGTGTTACTTGGTGTAAGTGTGTGTCTGTGTTACTGGGTATCAGTGTATGTTTGTGTTACTTGGTGTCAGTGTATGTCTGTGTTACTTGGTGTAAGTGTGTGTCTGTGTTACTGGGTATCAGTGTAGGTCTTTGTTACTTTGTGTCAGTGTATGTCTGTGTTACTTGGTGTAAGTGTGTGTCTGTGTTACTGTGTGTCCGTGTGTGTCTTTGTTACTTTGTGTAAGTGTATGTCTGTGTTACTGGGTGTAAGTGTGTTTCTGTGTTACTGGGTATCAGTGTATGTCTTTGTCACTTGGTGTCAGTGTATGTCAAAATACTTGGTGTAAGTGTATGTCTTTGTTGCTTGGTGTAATTGGCTGTCTTTGTTAGTTGGTGTCAGTGTATGTCTGTGTTACATGGTGTAAGTGTGTGTCTTTGTTACTTGGTGTAAGTGTATTCTTTTGTTACTTGGTGTCAGTGCATGTCTTTGTTAATTGGTGTAAGTGTGTGCCTGTGTTACTGGGTATCAGTGTATGTCTTTGTTACCTGGTGTCAGTGTATGTCTTTGTTACTTGGTGTAAGTGTATGTATTTGTTTCTTGGTGTCAGTGTATGTCTTTGTTACTTGGTGGAAGTGTGTGTCTTTGTTACTTGGTGTCCGTGTGTGACTGTGTTACTGGGTGTCAGTTTATGTCTTTGTTACTTGGTGTCAGTGTATGTCTTTGTTACTTGGTGTAAGTGTGTGTCTGTGTTACTGGGTATCAGTGTCTGTCTTTGTTACTTGGTGCAGATGTGTGTCTGTGTTACTGGGTATCAGTGTCTCTCTTTGTGACTCTCTGTCAGTGTATGTCTTTGTTACTGGGTGTCAGTGTGTGTCTTTGTGACTTGGTGTCAGTGTATGTCTTTGTTACTTGGTGTAAGTGGGTGCCTGTGTTACTGGGTATCAGTGTATGTCATTGTTACTTGGTGTCAGTGTATGTCAAAATACCTGGTTTCAGTGTATGTCTTTGTTACTGGGTGCCAGTGTGTGTCTTTGTGACTTGGTGTCAGTGTATGTCTTTGTTACTTGGTGTAAGTGTGTGTCTGCGTTACTGGGTATCAGTGTATGTCTTTGTTACTTGGTGTCAGTGTATGTCTGTGTTACTTGGTGTAAGTGTGTGTCTGTGTTACTGGGTATCAGTGTATGTTTGTGTTACTTGGTGTCAGTGTATGTCTGTGTTACTTGGTGTAAGTGTGTGTCTGTGTTACTGGGTATCAGTGTATGTCTTTGTCACTTTGTGTCAGTGTATGTCTGTGTTACTTGGTGTAAGTGTGTTTCTGTGTTACTGGGTATCAGTGTATGTCTTTGTTACTTGGTGTAAGTGTGTGTCTGTGTTACTGGGTATCAGTGTATGTCTTTGTTACTTGGTATCAGTGTATGTCTTTGTTACTTGGTGTAAGTGTGTGTCTGTGTTACTGGTTGTCCGTGTATGTCTTTGTTACTTTGTGTAAGTGTGTGTCTGTGTTACTGGGTGTAAGTGTGTGTCTGTGTTACTGGGTATCAGTGTATGTCTTTGTCACTTGGTGTCAGTGTATGTCAAAATACTTGGTGTAAGTGTATGTCTTTGTTGCTCGGTGTAATTGTCTGTCTTTGTTACTTGGTGTCAGTGTATGTCTGTGTTACTTGGTGTAAGTGTGTGTCTTTGTTACTTGGTCTAAGTGTATTCTTTTGTTACTTGGTGTCAGTGTATGTCTTTGTTACTTGGTGTAAGTGTGTGCCTGTGTTACTGGGTATCAGTGCATGTCTTTGTGACTTGGTGTCAGTGAATGTCTTTGTTACTTGGTGTAAGTGTATGTCTTTGTTACTTGGTGTCAGTGTATGTCTTTGTTACTTGGTGTAAGTCTATGTCTTTGTTACTTGGTGTAAGTGTGTGTCAGTGTTACTGGGTATCAGTGTCTGTCTTTGTTACTTGGTATAAGTGTGTGTCTGTGTTACGGGGTATCAATGTATGTCTTTGTTACCTGGTGTCAATGTATGTCTTTGTTACTTGGTGTAACTGTGTGTCTGTGTTACTGGGTATCAGTGTATGTCTTTGTTACTAGGGGTCAGTGTGTTTCTGTGTTACTGGGGGTCAGTGTTTGTTTCTAACTGGGTGTCAGTGTGTGTCTGTGTTACTGGGTATCAGTGTATGTCTTTGTTACTTGGTGTAAGTGTATGTCTTTGTTACTTGGTTTCAGTGTATGTGTTTGTGACTTGGTGACAGTGTATGTCTTTGTTACTTGGTGTCAGTGTATGTCTTTGTTACTTGGTGCAAGTGTGTGTCTGTGTTACTGGGTATCACTGTATGTCTTTGTTACTTGGTGTAAGTGTGTCTCTTAGTGACTTGGTGTCAGTGTATGTCATTGTTATTGGTGTAAGTGTGTGTCTTTGTTACTTGGTGTCAGTGTGTGTCTGTGTTCCTGGGTGTCAGTGCATGTCTTTGTTACTGTTTATCGGTGTGTGTTACTGGGTGTCAGTCTGTGTTTTTGACACTATGTGTCAGTATATAGTTTAGTTTAGAGATACAGCACTTAAACATGCCCTTCGGCCCACCGAGTCTGTGCCGACCATCCACCACACATTTATACTAATCCTACACTAATCCCGTATTCCTATCACATCCCCACCTGTCCCTATATATTTCCCTACCACCTTCCTATACTAGGGGCAATTTATAATGGACAATTAACCTATCAACCTGCAAGTCTTTGGCATGTGGGAGGAAACCGGAGCACCCGGAGGAAACCCACGCAGACACAGGGAGAAATTGCAAACTCCGCACAGGCAGTACCCAGAATCGAACACGGGTCCCTGGAGCTGTGAGGCTGCGGTGCTAACCACAGCGCCAATGTGCCCCCCCACCCCACACCACCCCCAGTGTGTGCCTGTGTTACTGGGTATCAGTGTATGTCTTTGTTACTTGGTGTCAGTTTATGTCTATGTTACTTGTTGTCAGTGTGTTTGTTTGTGTTGCTGGGTGTCAGTATGTGTCTGTGTTAGTTAGTGTAAGTGTGTGTCTTTGTTACTTGGTGTCCGTGTGTGTCTGTGTTACTGGGTGTCAGTGTATGTCTTTGTTACTTGGTGTCAGTGTCTGTCAAAATACTTGGTGGAAGTGTATGTCTTTGTTACTTGGTGCAATTGTCTGTCTTTGTTACGTGGTGTCAGTGTATGTCTGTGTTACTTGGTGTAAGTGTGTGTCTTTGTTCCTTGGTGTCAATGTATGTCTTTGTTACTTGGTGTCAGTGTATGTCTGTGTTACTTGATGTAAGTGTGTGCCTTTGTTACTGGGTATCAATGTATGTATTTGTTACTTGGTGTAAGTGTGTGTCTTTGTTACTGGGTGTCAGTGTGCGTCTGTGTTACTTGGTGTCAGTGTGTGTCTGTGTTACTGTGTATCAGTGTCTGTCTTTGTTACTTGGTGTAAGTGTGTGTCTCTGTTACTGGGTATCAGTGTATGTCTTTGTTACTTGGTGTCAGTGTATGTCTTTGTTACTGGGTGTCAGTTTGTGTCTTTGTGACTTGGTGTCAGTGTATGTATTTCTTACTTGGTGGAAGTGTGTGTCTGTGTTATTGGGTATCAGTGTATGTCTTTGTTACTTGGTGTCAGTGTATGTCAAAATACTTGGTGTAAGTGTATGTCTTTGTTACTTGGTGTAATTGTCTGTCTTTGTTACTTGGTGTCAGTGTATGTCTGTGTTACTTGGTGTAAGTGTGTGTCTTTGTTACTTGCTGTAAGCGTATGTCTCTGTTAATTGGTGTCAGTGTATGTCTTTGTTACTTAGTGTCAGTGTATGTCTGTGTTACTTGGTGTAAGAGTGTGCCTGTGTTGCTGGGTATCAGTGTATGTCATTGTTACTTGGTGTCAGTGTATGTCAAAATACCTGGTGTCAGTGTATGTCTTTGTTACTGGGTGTCAGTGTGTGTCTTTGTGACTTGGTGTCAGTGTATGTCTTTGTTACTTGGTGTAAGTGTGTGTCTGTGTTACTGAGTATCAGTGTATGTCTGTGTTACTTGGTGTCAGTGCATGTCTGTGTTACTTGGTGTAAGTGTGTGTCTGTGTTACTGGGTATCAGTGTATGTCTTTGTTACTTTGTGTCAGTGTATGTCTGTGTTACTTGGTGTAAGTGTATGTCTGTGTTACTGGGTATCAGTGTATGTCTTTGTTACTTGGTGTAAGTGTGTGTCTGTGTTAATGGGTATCAGTGTATGTCTTTGTTACTTGGTGTCAGTGTATGTCTGTGTTACTTGGTGTAAGTGTGTGTCTGTGTTACTGGGTATCAGTGTATGTCTGTGTTACTTGGTGTCAGTGTATGTCTGTGTTACTTGGTGTAAGTGAGTGTCTGTGTTACTGGGTATCAGTGTATGTCTTTGTTACTTTGTGTCAGTGTATGTCTGTGTTACTTGGTGTAAGTGTGTGTCTGGGTTACTGGGTATCAGTGTATGTCTTTGTTACTTGGTGTAAGTGTGTGTCTGTGTTACTGGGAATCAGTGTATGTCTTTGTTACTTGGTATCAGTGTATGTCTTTGTTACTTGGTGTAAGTGTGTGTCTGAGTTACTGGGTGTCAGTGTATGTCTTTGTTACTTTGTGTAAGTGTGTGCCTGTGTTACTGGCTGTAAGTGTGTGTCTGTGTTACTGGGTATCAGTGTATGTCTTTGTCACTTGGTGTCAGTGTATGTCAAATAACTTGGTGTAACTCTATGGCTTTGTTGCTTGGTGTAATTGTCTGTCTTTGTTACTTGGTGTCAGTGTATGTCTGTGTTACTTGGTGTCAGTGTGTTTGTTTGTGTTGCTGGGTGTCAGTATGTGTCTGTGTTACTTAGTGTAAGTGTGTGTCTTTGTTACTTGGTGTCCGTGTGTGTCTGTGTTACTGGGTGTCAGTGTATGTCTTTGTTTCTTGGTGTCAGTGTATGTCAAAATACTTGGTGGAAGGGTATGTCTTTGTTACGTGGTGTCAGTGTATGTCTGTGTTACTTGGTGTAAGTGTGTGTCTTTGTTACTTGGTGTCAGTGTATGTCTTTGTTACTTGGTGTCAGTGTATGTCTTTGTTACTTGGTATCAGTGTATGTCTTTGTTACTTGGTGTAAGTGTGTGTCTGTGTTACTGGGTGTCAGTGTATGTCTTTGTTACTTTGTGTAAGTGTGTGTCTGTGTTACTGGCTGTAAGTGTGTGTCTGTGTTACTGGGTATCAGTGTATGTCTTTGTCACTTGGTGTCAGTGTATGTCAAAATACTTGGTGTAACTCTATGGCTTTGTTGCTTGGTGTAATTGTCTGTCTTTGTTACTTGGTGTCAGTGTATGTCTGTGTTACTTGGTGTAAGTGTGTGTCTTTGTTACTTGGTGTAAGTGTATTCTTTTGTTACTTGGTGTCAGTGTATGTCTTTGTTACTTGGTGTAAGTGTGTGCCTGTGTTACTGGGTATCAGTTTATGTCTTTGTTACTTGGTGTCAGTGTATGTCTTTGTTACTTGGTGTAAGTGTATGTCTTTGTTACTTGGTGTCACTGTATGTCTTTGTTACTTGGTGTAAGTCTATGTCTTTGTTACTTGGTGTATGTGTGTGTCAGTGTTACTGGGTATCAGTGTCTGTCTTTGTTACTTGGTGTCAGTGTGTGTCTGTGTTACGGGGTATCAATGTATGTCTTTGTTACCTGTTCTCAATGTATGTCTTTGTTACTTGGTGTAAGTGTGTGTCTGTGTTACTGGGTATCAGTGTATGTCTTTGTTACTAGTGGTCAGAGTGTTTCTGTGTTACTGGGGGTCAGTGCTTGTTTCTAACTGGGTGTCAGTGTGTGTCTGTGTTACTGGGTATCAGTGTATGTCTTTGTTACTTGGTGTAAGTGTGTGTCTTTGTTACTTGGTGTCCGTGTGTGTCTGTGTTCCTGGGTATCAGTGCATGTCTTTGTTACTGGGTGTCAGTGTATGTCTTTGTTGATTGTTGTAAGTGTGTGTCTGTGTTACTGGGTATCAGTGTCTGTCTTTGTTACTTGGTGTAAGTGTGTGTCTCTGTTACTGGGTATCAGTGTATGTCTTTGTTACTTGGTGTCAGTGTATGTCTGTGTTACTTGGTGTCAGTGTGTGTCTGTGTTACTGTGTATCAGTGTATGTCTTTGTGACTTGGTATCAGTGTATGTCTTTGTTACTTGGTGTAAGTGTGTGCCTTTGTTACTTGGTGTCAGTGTATGTCTTTGTTACTTGGTGTCAGTGTATATCTGTGTTACTTGGTGTAAGTGTGTGCCTGTGTTACTGGGTATCAGTGTATGTCTTTGTTACTTGGTGTCAGTGTATTTCTTTGTTACTTGGTGTCAGTGTATGTCTGTGTTACTTGGTGTAAGAGTGTGCCTTTGTTACTGGGTATCAGTGTATGTATTTGTTACTTGGTGTCAGTGTATGTCTGTGTTACTTGGTGTAAGTGTGTGTCTTTGTTACTTGGTGTAATTGTCTGTCTTTGTTACGTGGTGTCAGTGTATGTCTGTGTTACTTGGTGTAAGTGTGTGTCTTTGTTACTTGGTGTCAGTTTATGTCTTTGTTACTTGGTGTCAGTGTATGTCTGTGTTACTTGATGTAAGTGTGTGCCTGTGTTACTGGGTATCAGTGTATGTATTTGTTACTTGGTGTCAGTGTATGTCTGTGTTACTTGGTGTAAGTGTGTGTCTTTGTTACTGGGTGTCAGTGTGCGTCTGTGTTACTTGGTGTAAGTGTGTGTCTTTGTTACTTGGTGTCCGTGTGTGTCTGTGTTACTGGGTGTCAGTGTATGTCTTTGTTACTGGGTGTCAGTTTATGTCTTTGTTACTTGTTGTAAGTGTGTGTCTGTGTTACTGGGTATCAGTGTCTGTCTTTGTTACTTGTTGTAAGTGTGTGTCTCTGTTACTGGGTATCAGTGTATGTCTTTGTTACTTGGTGTCAGTGTATGTCTGTGTTACTTGGTGTCAGTGTGTGTCTGTGTTACTGTGTATCAGTGTATGTATTTGTGACTTGGTGTCAGTGTATGTCTTTGTTACTGGGTGTCAGTTTGTGTCTTTGTGACTTCGTGTCAGTGTATGTCTTTGTTACTTGGTGGAAGTGTATGTCTGTGTTATTTTGTATCAGTGTATGTCTTTGTTACTTGGTGTCAGTGTATGTCAAAATACTTGGTGTAAGTGGATGTCTTTGTTTCTTGGTGTAATTGTCTGTCTTTGTTACTTGGTGTCAGTGTATGTCTGTGTTACTTGGTGTAAGAGTGTGCCTGTGTTACTGGGTATCAGTGTATGTCATTGTTACTTGGTGTCAGTGTATGTCAAAATACCTGGTGTCAGTGTATGTCTTTGTTACTGGGTGTCAGTGTGTGTCTTTGTGACTTGGTGTCAGTGTATGCCTTTGTTACTTGGTGTAAGTGTGTGTCTGTGTTACTTTGTATCAGTGTATGTCTTAGTTACTTGGTGTCAGTGTATGTCTGTGTTACTTGGTGTAAGTGTGTGTCTGTGTTACTGGGTATCAGTGTATGTCTGTGTTACTTGGTGTCAGTGCATGTCTGTGTTACTTGGTGTAAGTGTGTGTCTGTGTTACTGGGTATCAGTGTATGTCTTTGTTACTTTGTGTCAGTGTATGTCTGTGTTACTTGGTGTAAGTGTGTGTCTTTGTTACTGGGTATCAATGTATGTCTTTGTTACTTGGTGTAAGTGTGTGTCTGTGTTACTGGGTATCAGTGTATGTCTTTGTTACTTGGTGTCAGTGTATGTCTGTGTTACTTGGTGTAAGTGTGTGTCTGTGTTACTGGGTATCAGTGTCTGTCTTAGTTACTTGGTGTCAGTGTATGTCTGTGTTACTTGGTGTAAGTGTGTGTCTGTGTTACTGGGTATCAGTGTATGTCTTTGTAACTTTGTGTCAGGGTATGTCTGTGTTACTTGGTGCAAGTGTGTGTCTGTGTTACTGGGTATCAGTGTAAGTCTTTGTTACTTGGTGTAAGTGTGTGTCTGTGTTACTTGGTATCAGTGTATGTCTTTGTTACTTGGTATCAGTGTATGTCTTTGTTACTTGGTGTAAGTGTGTGTCTGTGTTACTGGGTGTCAGTGTATGTCTTTGTTACTTTGTGTAAGTGTGTGTCTGTGTTACTGGGTGTAAGTGTTTGTCTATGTTACTGGGTATCAGTGTATGGCTTTGTCACTTGGTGTCAGTGTATGTCAAAATACTTGGTGTAACTCTATGTCTTTGTTGCTTGGTGTAATTGTCTGTCTTTGTTACTTGGTGTCAGTGTATGTCTGTGTTACTTGGTGTAAGTGTGTGTCTTTGTTACTTTGTGTAAGTGTATTCTTTTGTTATTTGGTGTCAGTGTATGTCTTTGTTACTTGGTGTAAGTGTGTGCCTGTGTTACTGGGTATCAGTGTATGTCTTTGTTACTTGGTGTAATTGTCTGTCTTTGTTACTTGGTGTCAGTGTATGTCTGTGTTACTTGGTGTAAGTGTGTGTCTTTGTTTCCTGCTGTAAGCGTATGTCTTTGTTACTTGGTGTCAGTGTATGTCTTTGTTACTTGGTGTCAGTGTTTGTCTGTGTTACTTGGTGTAAGAGTGTGCCTGTGTTACTTGGTGTCAGTGTATGTCAAAATACCTGGTATCAGTGTATGTCTTTGTTACTGGGTGTCAGTGTGTGTCTTTGTGACTTGGTGTCAGTGTATTTCTTTGTTACTTGGTGTAAGTGTGTGTCTGTGTTACTGGGTATCAGTGTCTGTCTTAGTTACTTGGTGTCAGTGTATGTCTGTGTTACTTGGTGTAAGTGTGTGTCTGTGTTACTGGGTATCAGTGTATGTCTGTGTTACTTGGTGTCAGTGCATGTCTGTGTTACTTGGTGTAAGTGTGTGTCTTTGTTACTGGGTATCAGTGTATGTCTTTGTTACTTGGTGTACGTGAGTGTCTGTGTTACTTGTTGTAAGTGTGTGTCTGTGTTACTGGGTATCAGTGTATGTCTGTGTTACTTGGTGTCAGTGTCTGTCTGTGTTACTTGGTGTAAGTGTGTGTCTGTGTTACTGGGTATCAGTGTATGTCTTTGTAACTTTGTGTCAGTGTATGTCTGTGTTACTTGGTGTAAGTTTGTGTCTGTGTTACTGGGTATCAGTGTAAGTCTTTGTTACTTGGTGTAAGTGTTTGTCTGTGTTACTGGGTATCAGCGTATGTCTTTGTTACTTCTTTCTTTTGGGCCTCCTTGTCTCGAGAGACAATGGATACGCGCCTGGAGGTGGTCAGTGGTTTGTGAAGCAGCGCCTGGAGTGGCTATAAAGGCCAATTCTGGAGTGACAGGCTCTTCCACAGGTGCTGCAGAGAAATTTGTTTGTTTGGGCTGTTGCACAGTTGGCTCTCCCCTTGCGCCTCTGTCTTTTTTCCTGCCAACTACTAAGTCTCTTCGACTCGCCACAATTTAGCCCTGTCTTTATGGCTGCCCGCCAGCTCTGGCGAATGCTGGCAACTGACTCCCACGACTTGTGATCAATGTCACACGATTTCATGTCGCGTTTGCAGACGTCTTTATAACGGAGACATGGACGGCCGGTGGGTCTGATACCAGTGGCGAGCTCGCTGTACAATGTGTCTTTGGGGATCCTGCCATCTTCCATGCGGCTCACATGGCCAAGCCATCTCAAGCGCCGCTGACTCAGTAGTGTGTATAAGCTGGGGGTGTTGGCCGCTTCAAGGACTTCTGTGTTGGAGATATAGTCCTGCCACCTGATGCCAAGTATTCTCCGAAGGCAGCGAAGATGGAATGAATTGAGACGTCGCTCTTGGCTGGCATACGTTGTCCAGGCCTCGCTGCCGTAGAGCAAGGTACTGAGGACACAGGCCTGATACACTCGGACTTTTGTGTTCCGTGTCAGTGCGCCATTTTCCCACACTCTCTTGGCCAGTCTGGACATAGCAGTGGAAGCCTTACCCATGCGCTTGTTGATTTCTGCATCTAGAGACAGGTTACTGGTGATAGTTGAGCCTAGGTAGGTGAACTCTTGAACCACTTCCAGAGCGTGGTCGCCAATATTGATGGATGGAGCATTTCTGACATCCTGCCCCATGATGTTCGTTTTCTTGAGGCTGATGGTTAGGCCAAATTCATTGCAGGCAGACGCAAACCTGTCGATGAGACTCTGCAGGCATTCTTCAGTGTGAGATGTTAAAGCAGCATCGTCAGCAAAGAGGAGTTCTCTGATGAGGGCTTTCCGTACTTTGGACTTCGCTCTTAGACGGGCAAGGTTGAACAACCTGCCCCCTGATCTTGTGTGGAGGAAAATTCCTTCTTCAGAGGATTTGAACGCATGTGAAAGCAGCAGGGAGAAGAAAATCCTAAAAAGTGTGGGTGCGAGAACACAGCCCTGTTTCACACCACTCAGGATAGGAAAGGGCTCTGATGAGGAGCCACCATGTTGAATTGTGCCTTTCATATTGTCATGGAATGAGGTGATGATACTTAGTAGCTTTGGTGGACATCCGATCTTTTCTAGTAGTCTGAAGAGACCACGTCTGCTGACGAGGTCAAAGGCTTTGGTGAGATCAATGAAAGCAATGTAGAGGGGCATCTGTTGTTCACGGCATTTCTCCTGTATCTGACGAAGGGAGAACAGCATGTCAATAGTCGATCTCTCTGCACGAAAGCCACACTGTGCCTCAGGGTAGACGGTTACTTGGTATCAGTGTATGTCTTTGTTACTTGGTGTAAGTGTGTGTCTGTGTTACTGGGTGTCAGTGTATGTCTTTGTTACTTTGTGTAAGTGTGTGTCTGTGTTACTGGGTGTAAGTGTTTGTCTGTGTTACTGGGTATCAGTGTATGTCTTTGTCACTTGGTGTCAGTGTATGTCAAAATACTTGGTGTAACTCTATGTCTTTGTTGCTTGGTGTAATTGTCTGTCTTTGTTACTTGGTGTCAGTGTATGTCTTTGTTACTTGGTGTCCGTGTGTGTCTGTGTTCCTGGGTGTCAGTGCATGTCTTTGTTACTGGGTGTCAGTGTATTTCTTTGTTACATGTTGTAAGTGTGTGTCTCTGTTACTGGGTATCAGTGTCTGTCTTTGTTACTTGGTGTAAGTGTGTGTCTCTGTTACTGGGTATCAGTGTATGTCTTTGTTACTTGGTGTCAGTGTATGTCTGTGTTACTTGGTGTCAGTGTGTGTCTGTGTTACTGTGTATCAGTGTATGTCTTTGTGACTTGGTGTCAGTGTATGTCTTTGTTACTGGGTGTCAGTTTGTGTCTTTGTGACTTGGTGTCAGTGTGTGTCTTCGTTACTTGGTGTAAGTGTGTGTCTGTGTTACTGGGTATCAGTGTATGTCTTTGTTACTTGGTGTCAGTGTATGTCAAAATACTTGGTGTAAGTGTATGTCTTTGTTACTTGGTGTAATTGTCTGTCTTTGTTACTTGGTGTCAGTGTATGTCTGTGTTACTTGGTTTAAGTGTGTGTCTTTGTTACTTGCTGTAAGCGTATCTCTTTGTTACTTGGTGTCAGAGTATGTCTTTGTTACTTGGTGTCAGTGTATGTCTGTGTTACTTGGTGTAAGAGTGTGCCTGTGTTACTGGGTATCAGTGTATGTCATTGTTACTTGGTGTCAGTGTATGTCAAAATACCTGGTGATAGTGTATGTCTTTGTTACTGGGTGTCAGTGTGTGTCTTTGTGACTTGGTGTCAGTGTATGTCTTTATACTTGGTGGAAGTGTGTGTCTGTGTTACTGGGTATCAGTGTATGTCTGTGTTACTTGGTGTCAGTGTATGTCTGTGTTACTTGGTGTAAGTGTGTGTCTGTGTTACTGGGTATCAGTGTATGTCTTTGTTACTTTGTGTCAGTGTATGTCTGTGTTAATTGGTGTAAGTGTGTGTCTGTGTTACTGGGTATCAGTGTATGTCTTTGTTACTTGTTGTAAGTGTGTGTCTGTGTTACTGGGTATCAGTGTATGTCTTTGTTACTTGGTATCAGTGTATGTCTTTGTTACTTGGTGTAAGTGTGTGTCTGTGTTACTGGGTATCAGTGTTTGTCTTTGTTACTTGGTGTAAGTGTTTGTCTCTGTTACTGGGTATCAGTGTATGTCTTTGTTACTTGGTGTCAGTGTGTGTCTTTGTTACTTGGTGTCAGTGTGCGTCTGTGTTACTTGGTGTAAGTGTGTGTCTTTGTTACTTGGTGTCCGTGTGTGTCTGTGCTACTGGGTGTCAGTGTATGTCTTTGTTACTGGGTGTTAGTGTATGTCTTTGTTACTTGTTGTAAGTGTGTGTCTGTGTTACTGGGTATCAGTGTCTGTCTTTGTTACTTGGTGTAAGTGTGTGTCTGTGTTACTGGGTATCAGTGTCTGTCTTTGTTACTTGGTGTAAGTGTGTGTCTCTGTTACTGGGTATCAGTGTATGTCTTTGTTACTTGGTGTCAGTGTATGTCTGTGTTACTTGGTGTCAGTGTGTGTCTGTGTTACTGTGTATCAGTGTATGTCTTTGTGACTTGGTGTCAGTGTATGTCTTTGTTACTTGGTGTAAGTGTGTGTCTGTGTTACTGGGTATCAGTGCATGTCTTTGTTACTTGGTGACAGTGTATGTCAAAATACTTGGTGTAAGTGAATGTCTTTGTTACTTGGTGTAATTGTCTGTCTTTGTTACTTGGTGTCAGTGTATGTCTGTGTTACTTGGTGTAAGTGTGTGTCTTTGTTACTTGCTGTAAGCGAATGTCTTTGTTACTTGGTGTCAGTGTATGTCTTTGTTAAATGGTGTCACTGTATTTCTGTGTTACGTGGTTTCAGTATGTTTGCTTGTGTTACTGGGTGTCAGTGTATGTCTGTGTTACTTGGTGTAAGTGTGTGTCTTTGTTACATGGTGTCCGTGTGTGTCTGTGTTACTGGGTGTCGGTGTATGTCATTGTTACTGGGTGTCAGTGTATCTCTTTGTTACTTGGTGTAAGTGTGTGTCTGTGTTACTGGGTATCAGTGTATGTCTTTGTTACTTGGTGTAAGTGTGTGCCTGTGTTGCAGGGTATCAGTGTATGTCTTTGTTACTTCGTGTCAGGGTATGTCAAAATACTTGGTGTAAGTGTATGTCTTTGTTACTTGGTGTAATTGTCTGTCTTTGTTACTGGGTATCAGTGTATGCCTGTGTTGCTTGGTGTAAGTGTGTGTCTGTTTTACTGGGTATCAGTGTGTGTCTTTGTTACTTGGTGTCAGTGTGTGTCTTTGATACTTGGTGTCAGTGTATGTCTGTGTTACTTGGTGTAAGTGTGTGTCTGTTTTACTGGGTATCAGTGTATGTCTTTGTTACTTGGTGTCAGTGTATGTCAAAATACTTGGGGTAAGTGTATTTCTTTGTTACTTGGTGTAATTGTCTGTCTTTGTTACTTGGTGTAAGTGTATGTCTTTGTTACTTGGTGTCAGTGTATGTCTTTGTTACTTGGTGTCAGTGTGTGTATGTGTTACTGGGTATCAGTGTCTGACTTTGTGACTAGGTATCAGTGTATGTCTTTGTGACTTGGTATCATTGTATGTCTTTGTTACTGGGTGTCAGTGTGTGTCCGTTTTACTTGGTGTCAGTGTATGTATTTGTTCCTGTGTATCAGTGTTTCTCTGTGTTACTGGGTGTCAATGTGTGTTTGTTTGTGTTACTGGGTGTCAGTGTGTGTGTTACTGGTTGTCAGTGTGTGGCTGTGTTACTGGGTGTCAGTGTATGTCTTTGTTACTTGGTGTCAGTGTGTGTCTGTGTTACTGGGTGTCAGTGTGTTTGTTTGTGTTACTGGGTGTCAGTGTTAGTCTGTGTTACTTGGTGTAAGTGTGTGCCTTTGTTACTTGGTGTCCGTGTGTGTCTGTGTTACTGGGTGTCAGTGTATGTCTGTGTTACTTGGTGTAAGTGTGTGCCTGTTTTACTGTGTATCAGTGCGTGCTACTGGGTGTCAGTGTGTGTCTCTGACACTAGGTGTCAGTATTTAGTTCAGTTTCGAGATGCAGCACTGAAACAGGCCCTTCGGCCCACCGAGTCTGTGCCGACCATCAACCAACCATTTATACTAATCCTACACTAATCCCGGATTCCTATCACATCCCCACCTGTCCCTATATATTTCCCTACCACCTACCTATACTAGGGGCAATTTATGATGGCCAATTAACCTATCAACCTGCAAGTCTTTAGCATGTGGGAGGAAACCGGAGCACCCGGAGGAAACTCACGCAGACACAGGGAGGACTTGCAAACTCCGCACAGGCAGCACCCAGAATCGAACCCGGGTCCCTGGAGCTGTGAGGCTGCGGTGCTAACCACTGCGCCAATGTGCCACCTCCAGTGTGTGCCTGTGTTACTGGGTATCAGTGTATGTCTGTGTCACTTGGTGTCAGTATGTGTCTGTGTTACTGGGGGTCAGTGTGTGTTTCTAACTGGGTGTCAGTGTGTGTGTTACTGGGTGTAAGTGTGTGTCTGTGCGACTGGGTATCAGTGTATGTCTTTGTTACTTGGTGGAAGTGTTTGTCTTTGTTACTTGGTTTCTTTGTATGTGTTTGTGACTTGGTGTCAGTGTATGTCTTTGTTACTGGGTGTCAGTGTGTGTCTTTGTTACTTGGTGTAAGTGTCTGCCTTTGTTACTTGGTGTCAGTGTATGTCTGTGTTACTTGGTGTAAGTGTGTGTATTTGTTACTTGCTGTAAGCGAATGTCTTTGTTACTTGGTGTCAGTGTATGTCTTTGTTACTTGCTGTCAGTGTATGTCTGTGTTACTTGCTGTAAGAATGTGCCTGTGTTACTGGGTATCAGTGTATGTCTTTGTTACTTGGTGTCACTGTATTTCTGTGTTACGTGGTTTCAGTGTGTTTGCTTGTGTTACTGGGTGTCAGTGTGTGTCTGTGTTACTTGGTGTTAGTGTGTGTCTTTGTTACTTGGTGTCCGTGTGTGTCTGTGTTACTGGGTGTCAGTGTATGTCATTGTTACTGGGTGTCAGTGTATCTCTTTGTTACTTGGTGTAAGTGTGTGTCTGTGTTGCAGGGTATCAGTGTATGTCTTTGTTACTTGGTGTCAGGGTATGTCAAAATACTTGGTGTAAGTGTTTGTCTTTGTTACTTGGTGTAATTGTCTGTCTTTGTTACTTGGTGTCATTGTATGCCTGTGTTGCTTGGTGTAAGTGTGTGACTTTGTTACTTGGTGTCAGTGTGTGTCTTTGATACTTGGTGTCAGTGTATGTCTGTGTTACTTGGTGTAAGTGTGTGTCTGTGTTACTGGGTATCAGTGTATGTCTTTGTTACTTGGTGTCAGTGTATGTCAAAATACTTGGTGTAAGTGTATTTCTTTGTTACTTGGTGTAATTGTCTGTCTTTGTTACTTGGTGTAAGTGTATGTCTTTGTTACTTGTTGTCAGTGTATGTCTTTGTTACTTGGTGTCAGTGTGTGCATGTGTTACTGGGTATCAGTGTCGGACTTTGTGACTAGGTATCTGTGTATGTCTTTGTGACTTGGTATCAGTGTATGTCTTTGTTACTGGGTGTCAGTGTGTGTCCGTTTTACTTGGTGTCAGTGTATGTATTTGTTCCTGTGTATCAGTGTTTCTCTGTGTTACTGGGTGTCAGTGTGTGTTTGTTTGTGTTACTGGGTGTCAGTGTGTGTGTTACTGGGTGTCAGTGTGTGTCTGTGTTACTGGGTGTCAGTGTATGTCTTTGTTACTTGGTGTCAGTGTGTGTCTGTGTTACTGGGTGTCAGTGTGTTTGTTTGTGTTACTGGGTGTCAGTGTGTGTCTTTGTTACTTGGTGTAAGTGTGTGACTTTGTTACTTGGTGTCCGTGTGTGTCTGTGTTACTGGGTGTCAGTGTGTGTGTTACTGGGTGTATGTGTGTGTCTGTGTTACTGGGTATCTGTGTCTGTCTTTGTGACTTGGTATCAGTGTATGTCTTTATGACTTGGTGTCAGTGTATGTCTTTGTTACTGGGTGTCACTGTGTGTCCGTGTTACTTGCTGTCAGTGCATGTCTTTGTTACTGTGTATCAGTGTTTGTCTGTGTTACTGGGTGTCAGTGTGTATTTGTTTGTGTTACTAGGTGTCAGTGTGTGTCTGTGTTACTTGGTGTAAGTGTGTGTCTTTGTTACTTGGTGTCCGTGTGTGTCTGTGTTACTGGGTGTCAGTGTGTGTGTTACTGGGTGTAAGTGTGTGTCTGTGTTACTGGGTATCAGTGTATGTCTTTGTTACTTGGTGTCAGTGTATGTCTTTGTTACTTGGTGTCAGTGTGTGTCTGTGTTACTGGATGTTAGTGTGTTTGTTTGTGTTACTGGGTGTCATTGTGTGTCTGTGTTACTTGGTGTAAGTGTGTGTCTTTGTTACTTGGTGTCCGTGTGTGTCTGTGTTACTGGGTGTCAGTGCATGTCATTGTTACTGGGTATCAGTGTCTGTCTTTGTTACTTGGTGTAAGTGTGTGTCTGTTTTACTGGGTATCAGTGTATGTCTTTGCGACTTGGTCTCAGTGTATGTCTTTGTTACTTGGTGTAAGTCTGTGTTGCAGGGTATCAATGTATGTCTTTGTTACTTTGTGTCAGTGTATGTCAAAATACTTGGTGTAAGTGTATGTCTTTGTTACTTGGTGTTATTGTCCGTCTTTGCTACTTGGTGTCAGTGTATGCCTGTGTTACTTGGTGTCAGTGTGCGTCTTTGTTACTTGGTGTCAGTGTGTGTCTTTGATACTTGGTGTCAGTGTATGTCTGTGTTACTTGGTGTAAGTGTGTGTCTGTGTTACTGGGTATCAGTGTATGTCTTTGTTACTTGGTGTCAGTGTATGTCTTTGTTACTTGGTGTAAGTGTATGTCTTTGTTACTTGGTGTAATTGTCTGTCTTTGTTACTTGGTGTAAGTGTATGTCTTTGTTACTTGGTGTCAGTGTATGTCTTTGTTACTTGGTGTCTGTGTGTGTCTGTGTTACTGGGTATCAGTGTCTGTCTTTGTGACTTGGTATCTGTATGTCTTTGTGACTTGGTATCAGTGTATGTCTTTGTTACTGGGTGTCAGTGTGTGTCCGTGTTACTTGGTGTCAGTGTATGTATTTGTTCCTGTGTATCAGTGTTTCTCTGTGTTACTGGGTGCCAGTGTGTGTTTGTTTGTGTTACTGGGTGTCAGTGTGTGTGTTACTGGGTGTCAGTGTGTGTCTGTGTTACTGGGTGTCAGTGTATGTCTTTGTTACTTGGTGTCAGTGTGTGTCTTTGTTACTGGGTGTCAGTGTGTTTGTTTGTGTTACTGGGTGTCAATGTGTGTCTGTGTTACTTGGTGTAAGTGTGTGTCTTTGTTACTTGGTATCCGTGTGTGTCTGTGTTACTGGGTGTCAGTGTGTTTGTTACTGGGTGTATATGTGTGTCTGTGTTACTGGGTATCTGTGTCTGTCTTTGTTACTTGGTATCAGTGTATGTCTTTGTGACTTGGTGTCAGTGTATGTCTTTGTTACTAGGTGTCAGTGTGTGTCCGTGTTACTTGCTGTCAGTGTATGTCTTTGTTACTGTGTATCAGTGTTTGTCTGTGTTACTGGGTGTCAGTGTGTGTTTGTTTGTGTTACTGGGTGTCAGTGTGTGTGTTACTGAGTGTAAGTGTGCGTCTGTGTTACTGGGTATCAGTGTATGTCTTTGTTACTTGGTTTCAGTGTATGTCTTTGTTACTTGGTGTCAGTGTGTGTCTGTGTTACTGGGTGTCAGTGTGTTTGTTTGTGTTACTGGGTGTCAGTGTGTGTCTGTGTTACTTGGTGTAAGTGTGTATTCTTTGTTACTTGGTGTCCGTGTCTGTCTCTGTTACTGGGTGTCAGTGTGTGTGTTACTGGGTGTAAGTGTGTGTCTGTGTTACTGGGTATCAGTGTCTGTCTTTGTTACTTGGTGTCAGTGTATGTCTTTGTTACTTGGTGTCAGTGTGTGTCTGTGTTACTGGATGTCAGGGAGTTTGTTGGTGTTACTGGGTGTCAGTGTGAGTCTGTGTTACTTGGTGTAAGTGTGTGTCCTTGTTACTTGGTGTCCGTGTGTTTCTGTGTTACTTGGTGTCAGTGTATGTCTTCGTTACTGGGTGTCAGTGTCTGTTTTTGTTGCTTGGTGTAAGTGTGTGTCTGTGTTACTGGGTATCAGTGTCTGTCTTTGTTACTTGGTGCAAGTGTTTGTCTGTGTTACTGGGTATCAGTGTATGTCTTTGTTACTTGGTGTCAGTGTTTGTCTGTGTTAATTGGTGTAAGTGTGTGTCTGTGTTACTGGGTATCAGTGTATGACTTTGTGACTTGGTGTAATTGTGTGTCTGTGTTACTGGGTATCAGTGTCTGTCTTTGTTACTTGGTGTCCGTGTATGTCTTTATTACTTCTTGTCAGTGTGTGTCTGTGTTACTGGGTGTCAATGTATGTCTTTGTTACTTGGTGTCCGTGTATGTCTTTGTTACTTCTTGCCAGTGTGTGTCTGTGTTACTAGGTGTCAGTGTGTTTGTTTATGTTACTGGGTGTCAGTGTGTGTCTGTGTTACTTGGTGTAAGTGTGTGTCTTTGTTACTTGGAGTCCGTGTGTCTCTGTGTTACTGGGTGTCAGTGTATGTCTTTGTTACTTGGTGTCAGTGTATGTCTGTGTTACTTGGGGGAAGTGTTTGTCTGTGTTACTTGGTATCAGTGTATGTCTTTGTTACTTGGTGTCAGTGTATGTCTTTGTTACTTGGTGTCAGTGTGTGTCTGTGTTACAGGATGTCAGTGTGCTTGTTTGTGTTACTGGGTGTCAGTGTGTGTCTGTGTTACTTGGTGGAAGTGTGTGTCTTTGTTACTTGGTGTCCGTGTGCGTCTGCGTTACTGGGTGTCAGTGTATGTCTTTGTTACTTGGTGTCAGTGTATGTCTGTGTTACCTGGTGTAAGTGTTTGTCTGTGTTACTGGGTATCAGTGTATGACTTTGTGACTTGGTGTAAGTGTGTGTCTGTGTTACTGGGTATCAGTGTATGTCATTGTTACTTGGTGTCAGTATCTGTCTGTCTCACTTGGTGGAAGTGTGTGTCTGTGTTACTGGGGGTCAGTGTGTGTTTCTAACTGGGTGTCAGTGTGAGTGTTACTGGGTGCAAGTGTGTGTCTGTGTTCCTGGGTATCAGTGTTTGTCTTTGTGACTTGGTGTCAGTGTATGTCTTTGTTACTGGGTGTCAGAGTGTGTCTTTGTGACTTGGTGTCAGTGTATGTCTTTGTTACTTTGTGTAAGTGTACGTCAAAATACTTGGTGTAATTGTCTGTCTTTGTTACTTGGTGTCAGTGCATGTCTGTGTTACTTGGTGTATGTGTGTGTCTTTGTTACTTGGTGTAAGTGTATGTCTTTGTGACTTGGTATCAGTGTATGTCTTTGTGACTTGGTGTCAGTGTATGTCTTTGTTACTGGGTGTCAGTGTGTGTTTGTTTGTGTTACTGGGTGTCAGTGTTTGTCTGTGACACGAGGTGTCAGTATTTAGTTTAGTTTAGAGATACAGCACTTCAACAGCACCTTCGGCCTCCCGAGTCTGTGCCGACCATCAACCACCCATTTATACTATTCCTACACTAATCCCGTATTCCTATCTCATCCCCACATGTCCCTATAGCAAGTCTTTAGCATGTGGGAGGAAACCGGAGCACCCGGAGGAAACTCACGCAGACACAGGGAGGACTTGCAAACTCCGCACAGGCAGCACCCAGAATCGAACCCGGGTCCCTGGAGCTGTGAGGCTGCGGTGCTAACCACTGCGCCAATGTGCCACCCCCAGTGTGTGCCTGTGTTACTTGGTGTCAGTATGTGTCTGTGTTACTGGGGGTCAGTGTGTGTTTCTAACTGGGTGTCAGTGTGTGTGTTACTGGGTGTAAGTGTGTGTCTGTGCTACTGGGTATCAGTGTATGTCTTTGTTACTTGGTGGAAGTGTTTGTCTTTGTTACTTGGTGTCTTTGTCTGTGTTTGTGACTTGGTGTCAGTGTATGTCTTTGTTACTGGGTGTCAGTGTGTGTCTTTGTTACTTGGTGTAAGTGTGTGTCTGTGTTTCTGGGTATCAGTGTATGTCTTTGTTACTTGGTGTCAGTGTATGTCTTTGTTACTTGGTGTAAGTTTGTTTCTTTGTGACTTGGTGTCAGTGTATGTCTTTGTTGCTTGGTGTAAGTGTGTGTCTATGTTAATTGGTGTCAGTGTGTGTCTGTGTTACTGGGTGTCAGTGTGTTTGTTTGTGTTACTGGGTGTCAGTGTGTGTCTGTGTTACTTGATGTCAGTGTGTGTCTTTGTTACTTGGTGTAAGTGTGTGTCTGTGTTACTGGGTGAAAGTGTATGTCTTTGTTACTGTGTATCAGTTTGTGTCTGTGACACTAGGTGTCAGTATTTAGTTTAGTTTAGAGATACAGCACTGAAACAGGCCCTTCGGCCCACCGAGTCTGTGCCGACCATCAACCACCCATTTGTACTAATCCTACACTAATCCCGTATTCCTATCAACAACTTTGCTCCCAATTTCCACCCTTCTCTCACCTTTACATGGTCCATCTCTGACACTTCCCTTCCCTTCCTCGACTTCTCTGTCTCCATCTCTGGGGATAGGTTGCCTACCAATATCCATTATAAGCCCACTGACACCCACAGCTATCTCGACTACACTGCTTCACACCCTACCTCCTGAAAGGTCTCCATTATATTCTCCCAGTTTCTCCGTCTCCGACGCATCTGCTCTGATGATGCTACCTTCCATGACGGTGCTTCTGATATGACCTCCTTTTTCCTCAACCGAGGATTTCCCCCCACTGTGGTTGACAGGGCCCTCAACCGTGTCCGACCAATTCCCCGCACCTCTACGCTCACCCCTTCCTCTCCCTCCCAGAACCGTGACAGGGTTCCCCTTGTCCTCAGTTTTCATCCCTCCAGCCTACATATCCAAAGGATCATCCTCCACCATTTCCGCCACCTCCAGCGTGATGCCACTACCAGTCGCATCTTCCCCTCCCTTCCCCTGTCAGCATTCCGAAGGGATCGTTCCCTCCGCGACACCCTGGTCCACTCCGCCATTACCCCGACCACCTCGTCCCCGTCCCAGGGCACCTTCCCTTGCAATCGCAGGAGGTGTAATACCAGCCCATTTACCTCCTCCCTCTTCACTATCCCAGGCCCCAAACACTCCTTTCAGGTGAAGCAGCGATTTACTTGTACTTCTTTCAATGTAGTATACTGTATTCGCTGCTCACAGTGTGGTCTCCTCTACATTGGGGAGATCAAGCGCAGACTGGGTGACCGCTTTGCGGAACATTTCCGCTCAGTCCGCAAGCAGGACCCTGAGCTTCCGGTTGCTTGACATTTCAACACTCGCCCCTGCTCTCACTGACACTGGTGTCAGTGTGTGTCTTTGTGACTTGGTGTCAGTGTATGTCTTTGTTAATTGGTGTATGTGTGTGTCTGTGTTACTGGGTATCAGTGTCTGTCTTTGTTACTTGGTGTCAGTGTATGTCTGTGTTACTTGGTGACAGGGTGTTTGTTTGTGTTACTGGGTGTCAGTGTGTGTCTGTGTTACTTGGTGTAAGTGTGTGTCTTTGTTACTTGGTGTCCGTGTGTGTCTGTGTTACTGGGTAGCAGTGTCTGTCTTTGTTACTTGGTGTAAGTGTGTGTCTGTATTACTGGGTATCAGTGTATGTCTGTGTTACTTGGTGTAAGTGTCTGTCTGTGTTACTGGGTGTCAGTGTGTGTCTGTGTGACTTGGTGTAAGTGTGTGCCTTTGTTACTTGGTGTCCGTGTGTGTCTGTGTTACTGGGTGTCAGTGTATGTCTTTGTTACTGGGTGTCAGTGTATGTCTTTGTTACTTGGTGTAAGTGTGTGTCTGTGTTACTGGGTGTCAGTGTATGTCTGTGTTACTTGGTGTAAGTGTGTGTCTGTGTTTCTGGGTATCAGTGTATGTCTTTGTTACTTGGTGTCAGTGTATGTCTTTGTTACTTGGTGTAAGTTTGTTTCTTTGTGACTTGGTGTCAGTGTATGTCTTTGTTGCTTGGTGTAAGTGTGTGTCTATGTTAATTGGTGTCAGTGTGTGTCTGTGTTACTGGGTGTCAGTGTGTTTGTTTGTGTTACTGGGTGTCAGTGTGTGTCTGTGTTACTTGATGTCAGTGTGTGTCTTTGTTACTTGGTGTAAGTGTGTGTCTGTGTTACTGGGTGAAAGTGTATGTCTTTGTTACTGTGTATCAGTTTGTGTCTGTGACACTAGGTGTCAGTATTTAGTTTAGTTTAGAGATACAGCACTGAAACAGGCCCTTCGGCCCACCGAGTCTGTGCCGACCATCAACCACCCATTTGTACTAATCCTACACTAATCCCGTATTCCTATCAACAACTTTGCTCCCAATTTCCACCCTTCTCTCACCTTTACATGGTCCATCTCTGACACTTCCCTTCCCTTCCTCGACTTCTCTGTCTCCATCTCTGGGGATAGGTTGCCTACCAATATCCATTATAAGCCCACTGACACCCACAGCTATCTCGACTACACTGCTTCACACCCTACCTCCTGAAAGGTCTCCATTATATTCTCCCAGTTTCTCCGTCTCCGACGCATCTGCTCTGATGATGCTACCTTCCATGACGGTGCTTCTGATATGACCTCCTTTTTCCTCAACCGAGGATTTCCCCCCACTGCGGTTGACAGGGCCCTCAACCGTGTCCGACCAATTCCCCGCACCTCTACGCTCACCCCTTCCTCTCCCTCCCAGAACCGTGACAGGGTTCCCCTTGTCCTCAGTTTTCATCCCTCCAGCCTACATATCCAAAGGATCATCCTCCACCATTTCCGCCACCTCCAGCGTGATGCCACTACCAGTCGCATCTTCCCCTCCCTTCCCCTGTCAGCATTCCGAAGGGATCGTTCCCTCCGCGACACCCTGGTCCACTCCGCCATTACCCCGACCACCTCGTCCCCGTCCCAGGGCACCTTCCCTTGCAATCGCAGGAGGTGTAATACCAGCCCATTTACCTCCTCCCTCTTCACTATCCCAGGCCCCAAACACTCCTTTCAGGTGAAGCAGCGATTTACTTGTACTTCTTTCAATGTAGTATACTGTATTCGCTGCTCACAGTGTGGTCTCCTCTACATTGGGGAGATCAAGCGCAGACTGGGTGACCGCTTTGCGGAACATTTCCGCTCAGTCCGCAAGCAGGACCCTGAGCTTCCGGTTGCTTGACATTTCAACACTCGCCCCTGCTCTCACTGACACTGGTGTCAGTGTGTGTCTTTGTGACTTGGTGTCAGTGTATGTCTTTGTTAATTGGTGTATGTGTGTGTCTGTGTTACTGGGTATCAGTGTCTGTCTTTGTTACTTGGTGTCAGTGTATGTCTGTGTTACTTGGTGACAGGGTGTTTGTTTGTGTTACTGGGTGTCAGTGTGTGTCTGTGTTACTTGGTGTAAGTGTGTGTCTTTGTTACTTGGTGTCCGTGTGTGTCTGTGTTACTGGGTAGCAGTGTCTGTCTTTGTTACTTGGTGTAAGTGTGTGTCTGTATTACTGGGTATCAGTGTATGTCTGTGTTACTTGGTGTAAGTGTCTGTCTGTGTTACTGGGTGTCAGTGTGTGTCTGTGTGACTTGGTGTAAGTGTGTGCCTTTGTTACTTGGTGTCCGTGTGTGTCTGTGTTACTGGGTGTCAGTGTATGTCTTTGTTACTGGGTGTCAGTGTATGTCTTTGTTACTTGGTGTAAGTGTGTGTCTGTGTTACTGGGTGTCAGTGTATGTCTGTGTTACTTGGTGTAAGTGTGTGTCTGTGTTACTGGGTATCAGTGTATGTCTTTGTGACTTTGTGTCAGTGCATGTCTTTGTTACTTGGTGTCAGTGTGTGTCTTTGTGACTTGGTGTCAGTGTATGTCTTTGTTACTTGGTGTAAGTGTGTGTCTGTGTTACTGGGTATCAGTGTATGTCTTTGTTACTTGGTGTCAGTGTATGTCAAAATACTTGGTGTAAGTGTATGTCTTTGTTACTTGGTGTAATTGTCTGTCTTTGTTACTTGGTGTAAGTGTGTGTCTTTGTTACTTGGTGTCAGTGTATGTCTTTGTTGCTTGGTGTCAGTGTGTGTCTGTGTTACTGGGTATCAGTGTATGTCTTTGTGACTTGGTATCAGTGTACGTCTTTGTGACTCGGTGTCAGTGTATGTCTTTGTTACTGGGTGTCAGTGTGTGTCTGTGTTACTTGGTGTCAGTGTATGTCATTGTTACTGTTTATCAGTGTTTCTCTGTGTTACTGGGTGTCAGTGTGTGTGTGTTTGTGTTACTGGGTGTCAGTGTGTATCTGTGACACTAGGTGTCGGTATATAGTTTAGTTCAGAGATACAGTACTTTAACAGGCCCTTCGGCCCACCGAGTCTGTGCCGACCATCCACCACCCATTTATACTAATCATACACTGATCCCGTATTCCTATCACATCCCCACCTGTCCCTATATATTTCCCTACCACCTACCTATACTAGGGGCAGTTTATGATGGCCAATTAATCTATCAACATACAAGTCTTTGGCATGTGGGAGGAAACCGGAGCACCCGGAGGAAACCCACGCAGACACAGGGAGAACTTGCAAACTCCGCACAGGCAGTACCCAGAATAGAACCCGGGTACCTGGAGCTGTGATGCTGCGGTTCTAACCACTGCGCCAATGTGCACCCCCCAGTGTGTGCCTGTGTTACTGGGTATCAGTGCATGTCTTTGTTACTTGTTGTCAGTGTATGTCTGTGTTACTTGGTGTCAGTGTGTTTGTTTGTGTTACTCTGTGTCAGTGTGTGTCTGTGTTACTTGGTGTAAGTCTGTGTCTTTGTTACTTGGTGTCCGTGTGTGTCTGTGTTACTGGGTGTCAGTGTATGTCTTTGTTACTGGGTGTCAGTGCATGTCTTTGTTACTTGGTGTAAGTGTGTGTCTGTGTCACTGGGTAGCAGTGTCTGTCTTTGTTACTTGTTGTAAGTGTGTGTCTGTGTTACTGGGTATCAGCGCATGTCTTTGCTACTTGGTGTCAGTGTATGTCTGTGTTACTTGGTGTAAGTGTGTGTCTGTGTTACTGGGTATCAGTGTATGTCTTTGTGACTTGGTGTCAGTGTATGACTTTGTTACTGGGTGTCAGTCTGTGTCTTTGTGACTTGGTGACAGTGTATGTCTTTGTTACTTGGTGTAAGTGTATGTCTTTGTTACTTGGTGTAATTGTCTCTCTTTGTTACTTGGTGTCAGTGTATGTCTGTGCTACTTGTTGTAAGTGTATGTCTTTGTTACTTGGTGTCAGTGTATGTCTTTGACACTTGGTGTCAGTGTGTGTCTGTGTAACTGGGCATCAGTGTATGTCTTTTTGACTTGGTGTCAGTGTATGTCTTTTTTACAGGGTGTCAGTGTTTGTCTGTGTTACTTGGTGTCAGTGTATGTCTTTGTTAGTGTGTATCAGTGTTTCTCTATGTTACTGGTTGTCAGTGTGTGTTTGTTTGTGTTACTGGGTGTCAGTGTGTGTCTGTGTTACTTGGTGTAAGTGTGTGTCTTTGTTACTTGGTGTCCGTGTGTGTCTGTGTTACTGGGTAGCAGTGTATGTCTTTGTTACTTGGTGTCAGTGTATTTCTGTGTTACTTGGTGTAATTGTGTGTCTGTGTTCCTGGGTATCAGTGTATGTCTTTGTGACTTGGTGTTAGTGTATGTCTTTGTTACTGGGTGTCAGTGTGTGTCTGTGTTACTGGGTATCAGTGTATGTCTTTGTGACTTGGTGTCAGTGTATGTCTTTGTTACTGGGTGTCAGTGTGTGTCTTTGTGACTTGGTGTCAGTGTATGTCTTTGTTACTTGGTGTAAGAGTGTGTCTATGTTACTGGGTATCAGTGTATGTCTTTGTTACTTGGTGTCAGTGTATGTCAAAGTACTTGGTTTAAGTGTATGTCTTTGTTACTTGGTGTATGTGTATGTCTTTGTTACTTGGTGTCAGTGTATGTCTTTGTTACTTGGTGTCAGTGCATGTCTTTGTTACTGGGTGTCAGTGTCTGTCTTCGTGACTTGGTGTAAGTGTGTGTATGTGTTACTGGGTATCAGTATCTGTGTTTGTTACTTGGTGTAAGTATATGTCTGTGTTAGTTGGTGTAACTGTGTGTCTGTGTTATTGGGTATCAGTGTATGTCTTTGTTACTTGGTGTAAGTGTATGTCTTTGTTACTTGGTGTCAGTGTATGTCTTTGTTACTTGGTGTAAGTGTGTGTCTTTGTTACTTGGTGTCAGTGTATGTCTTTGTTACTTGGTGTCAGTGTGTGTCTGTGTTACTGGGTGTCAGTGTATGTCTTTGTTACTTTGTGTCAGTGTATGTCAAAATACTTGGTGTAAGTGTATGTCTTTGTTACTTGGTGTAATTGTCTGTCTTTGTTACTTGGTGTCAGTGTGTGTCTTTGTTACTTGGTGTCAGTGTATGTCTTTGTTGCTTGGTGTCAGTGTGTGTCTGTGTTACTGGGTATCAGTGTATGTCTTAGTGACTTGGTATCAGTGTACGTCTTTGTGACTTGGTGTCAGTGTATGTCTTTGTTACTGGGTGTCAGTGTGTGTCTGTGTTACTTGGTGTCAGTGTATGTCATTGTTACTGTTTATCAGTGTTTCTCTGTGTTACTGGGTGTCAGTGTGTGTGTGTTTGTGTTACTGGGTGTCAGTGTGTATCTGTGACACTAGGTGTCAGTATATAGTTTAGTTCAGAGATACAGTACTTTAACAGGCCCTTCGGCCCACCGAGTCTGTGCCGACCATCCACCACCCATTTATACTAATCATACACTAATCCCGTATTCCTATCACATTCCCTCTGTCCCTATATATTTCCCTACCACCTACCTATACTAGGGGCAATTTATGATGGCCAATTAACCTATCAACCTACAAGTCTTTGGCATGTGGGAGGAAACCGGAGCACCCGGAGGAAACCCACGCAGACACAGGGAGAACTTGCAAACTCCGCACAGGCAGTACCCAGAATAGAACCCGGGTACCTGGAGCTGTGATGCTGCGGTTCTAACCACTGCGCCAATGTGCACCCCCCAGTGTGTGCCTGTGTTACTGGGTATCAGTGTATGTCTTTGTTACTTGTTGTCAGTGTATGTCTGTGTTACTTGGTGTCAGTGTGTTTGTTTGTGTTACTCGGTGTCAGTGTGTGTCTGTGTTACTTGGTGTAAGTCTGTGTCTTTGTTACTTGGTGTCCGTGTGTGTCTGTGTTACTGGGTGTCAGTGTATGTCTTTGTTACTGGGTGTCAGTGCATGTCTTTGTTACTCGGTGTAAGTGTGTGTCTGTGTCACTGGGTAGCAGTGTCTGTCTTTGTTACTTGTTGTAAGTGTGTGTCTGTGTTACTGGGTATCAGCGCATGTCTTTGCTACTTGGTGTCAGTGTATGTCTGTGTTACTTGGTGTAAGTGTGTGTCTGTGTTACTGGGTATCAGTGTATGTCTTTGTGACTTGGTGTCAGTGTATGACTTTGTTACTGGGTGTCAGCCTGTGTCTTTGTGACTTGGTGACAGTGTATGCCTTTGTTACTTGGTGTAAGTGTATGTCTTTGTTACTTGGTGTAATTGTCTCTCTTTGTTACTTGGTGTCAGTGTATGTCTGTGCTACTTGGTGTAAGTGCATGTCTTTGTTACTTGGTGTCAGTGTATGTCTTTGTTCCTTGGTGTCAGTGTGTGTCTGTGTTACTGGGCATCAGTGTATGTCTTTTTGACTTGGTGTCAGTGTATGTCTTTTTTACTGGGTGTCAGTGTTTGTCTGTGTTACTTGGTGTCAGTGCATGTCTTTGTTACTGTGTATCAGTGTTTCTCTATGTTACTGGTTGTCAGTGTGTGTTTGTTTGTGTTACTGGGTGTCAGTGTGTGTCTGTGTTACTTGGTGTAAGTGTGTGTCTTTGTTACTTGGTGTCCGTGTGTGTCTGTGTTACTGGGTAGCAGTGTATGTCTTTGTTACTTGGTGTCAGTGTATTCCTGTGTTACTTGGTGTAAGTGTGTGACTGTGTTACTGGGTATCAGTGTATGTCTTTGTGACTTGGTGTCAGTGTATGTCTTTGTTACTGGGTGTCAGTGTGTGTCTGTGTTACTGGGTATCAGTGTATGTCTTTGTGACTTGGTGTCAGCGTATGTCTTTGTTACTGGGTGTCAGTGTGTGTCTTTGTGACTTGGTGTCAGTGTATGTCTTTGTTACTTGGTGTAAGAGTGTGTCTATGTTACTGGGTATCAGTGTATGTCTTTGTTACTTGGTGTCAGTGTATGTCAAAATACTTGGTTTAAGTGTATGTCTTTGTTACTTGGTGTAAGTGTATGTCTTTGTTACTTGGTGTCAGTGTATGTCTTTGTTACTTGGTGTCAGTGCATGTCTTTGTTACTGGGTGGCAGTGTCTGTCTTCGTGACTAGGTGTAAGTGTGTGTATGTGTTACTGTGTATCTGTATCTGTGTTTGTTACTTGGTGTAAGTATATGTCTGTGTTAGTTGGTGTAAATGTGTGTCTGTGTTATTGGGTATCACTGTATGTCTTTGTTACTTGGTGTAAGTGTATGTCTTTGTTACTTGGTGTCAGTGTATGTCTTTGTTACTTGGTGTAAGTGTGTGTCTTTGTTACTTGGTGTCAGTGTATGTCTTTGTTACTTGGTGTCAGTGTGTGTCTTTGTTACTGGGTGTCAGTGTATTTCTTTGTTACTTTGTGTCAGTGTATGTCAAAATACTTGGTGTAAGTGTATGTCTTTGTTACTTGGTGTAAGTGTGTGTCTTTGTTACTTGGTGTCAGTGTATGTCTTTGTTACTTGGTGTAAGTGTGTGTCTTTGTTACTTGGTGTCAGTGTATGTCTTTGTTACTTGGTGTCAGTGTGTGTCTTTGTTACTGGGTGTCAGTGTATGTCGTTGTTACTTTGTGTCAGTGTATGTCTGTGTTAGTTGGTGTAAGTGCGTGTCTGTGTTATTGGGGATCAGTGTCTGTCTTTGTTACTTGGTGTAAGTGTGTGTCTGTGTTACTGGGTATCAGTGTCTGTCTTTGTTCCTTGGTGTCAGTGTATGTCTTTGTTACTGGGTGTCAGTGCGTGTCTGTGTTACTGGGTATAATTGTATGTCTTTGTTACTTGGTGTCAGTGTATGTCTTTGTACTTGGTGTAAGTGTATGTCTTTGTAACTTGGTGTAAGTGTATGTCTTTGTTACTTGGTGACAGTGTATGTCTTTGTTACTTGGTGTAAGTGTGTGTCTTTGTTACTGGGTATCAGTGTATGTCTTTGTTACTGGGTGTCAGTGTGTTTCTTTCTCACTGGGTGCAGTGTGTGTCTTTGTGTCTTGGTGTAAGTGTGTGTCTGTGTTACTGGGTATCAGTCTCTGTCTTTGTTACTTGGTGTAAGTGTTTGTCTGTGTTACTGGGTATCAGTGTCTGTCTTTGTTACTGGATGTCAGTGTGTGTCTTTGTGACCTGGTGTAAGTGTGTGTCTGTTTTACTGGGTATCAATGTCTGTCTTTGTTACTTGGTGTAAGTGTGTGTCTGTGTTACTGGGTATCAGTGTATGTCTCTGTTACTTGGTGTCAGTGTATGTCTGTGTTACTTGGTGTAACTGTGTGTCTGTGTTACTTGGTGTAAGTGTATGTCTTTGTTACTTGGTGTCAGTGTATGTCTTTGTTACTTGGTGTCAGTGTATGTCTTTGTTACTTGGTGTAAGTGTATGTCTTTGTTACTTGGTGTAAGTGTATGTCTTTGTTACTTTGTGTCAGTTTATGTCTTTGCTACTTGGTGGAAGTGTGTGTCTGTGTTACTGTGTATCAGTGTCTGTCTTTGTTACTTGGTGTAAGAGTGTGTCTGTGTTGCTGGGTATCAGTGGATGTCTTTGTTACTTGGTGACAGTGTAGGTCTGTGTTACTTGGTGTAAGTGTGTGTCTTTCCTACTTGGCGTAAGTCCATGTCTTTGTTACTTGGTGTCAGTGTATGTCTGTGTAACGTGGTGTAAGTGTGTGTCTTTGTTCGTTGGTGTAAGTGTATGTCATTGTTACTTGGTGTCAGTGTATGTCTATGTTTTTTGTTGTAAGTGTATGTATTTGTTACTTGGTGTCAGTGTATGTCTTTGTAACGTGGTGTCAGTGTTTGTCTGTGTTTCTGGGTATCAGTGTATGTCTTTGTTACTTGGTGTAAGTGTGTGTGTGTGTTACTGGGCATCAGTGTATGGCTTTGTTACTTGGTGTAAGTGTATGTCTTTGTTACTTGGTGTCAGTGTATGTCTGTGTTTTTTGTTGTAAGTGTATGTCTTTGTTAGTTGGTGTCTGTGTATGTCTGTGATACCTGGTGTAAGTGTGTGTCTGTGTTACTGGGTATCAGTGTATGTCTTTGTTACTTGGTGTAAGTGTGTGTGTGTGTTACTGGGTATCAGTGTATGTCTTTGTTACTTGGTGTCAGTGTGTGTCTTTGTTACGGGGTGTCAGTGTATGTCTTTGTTACTGGGTGTCAGTGTATGTCTTTGTGACTTGGTGTAAGTGTGTGTCTGTTACTGGGTATCAGTGTCTGTCTTTGTTACTTGGTGTAAGATTGTGTCGGTGTTACTGGGTATCAGTGTATGTCTTTGTTACTTGGTGTAAGTGTATGTCTTTGTTACTTGCTGTCAGTGTATGTCTGTGTACTTGGTGTAAGTGTGTGTCTTTGTTACTTGGTGTAAGTCTACGTCTTTGTTTCTTGGTCTCAGTGCATGTCTTTGTTACTTGGTGTAATTGTATGCCTTTGTTACTTGGTGTCAGTGTATGTCTATGTTACTTGGTGTAAGTGTGTGTCTGTGTTACTGGGTATCAGTGTATGTCTTTGTTACTTGGTGTAAGTCTATGTCTTTGTTACTTGGTGTAAGCGTATGTCTTTGTTACTTGGTGTCAGTGTATGTCTTTGTTACTTGGTGTAAGCGTATGTCTTTGCTACATGGTGTCTGTGTATGTCTTTGATACTTGGTGTAAGTGTATGTCTTTGTTACTTGGTGTAAGTGTATGTCTTTGTTACTTGGTGTCAGTGTATGTCTTTGTTACTTGCTGAAAGTGTGTGTCTGTGTTACTTGGTGTCAGTGTATTTCTTTGTTACTTGGTGTAAGTGTATGTCTTTGTTCCTTGGTGTCAGTGTATGTCTGTGTTACGTGGTGTAAGTTTGTGTCTTTGTTACTTGGTGTCAGTGTATGTCTTTGCTACTGGGTATCAGTGTATGTCTTTGTTACTTGGTGTCAGTGTATGTCTTTTTAACTTGGTGTAAGTGCGTGTCTGTGTTACTGGGTATCAGTGTATGTATTTGTGACTTGGTGTAAGTGTGTGTCTGTGTTACTGGGTATCAGTGTCTGTCTTTGTTACTGGGTGTCAGTGTTTGTCTTTGTGACCTGGTGTAAGTGTGTGTCTGTGTTTACTGGGTATCAGTGTCTGTCTTTGTTACTTGGTGCAAGTGCATGTCTTTGTTACTTGGTGTCAGTGTATGTCTTTGATACTTTGTGTCAGTGTATGTCTGTGTTACTTGGTGTAAGTTCGTGTCTTTGTTACTTGGTGTCAGTGTCTGTCTTTGTTACTTGGTGTCAGTGTATGTCTGTGTTACTGGGTATCAGTGTATGACTTTGATACTTGGTTTCAGTGTATGTCTTTGTTACTTGGTGTAAGTGTATGTCTTTGTTACTTTGTGTCAGTGTATGTCTTTGTTACTTGGTGTAAGTGTGTGTCTGTGTTACTGGGTATCAGTGTATGTCTTTGTGATTTGGTGTTAGTGTGTGTCTGTGTTACTGGGTATCAGTGTATGTCTTTGTGATTTGGTGTCAGTGTATGTCTTTGTTACCTGTTGTAAGTGTGTGTCTGTGTTACTGGGTATCAGTGTATCTCTTTGTTACTTGGTGTCTGTGTGTGTCTGTGTTACTTGGTGCAAGTGTGTGTCTGTGTAACTGGGTATCAGTGTATGTCTTTGTTTGTTGGTGTAAGTGTGTGTCTGTGTTACTGGGTATCAGTGTCTGTCTTTGTTACTTGGTGTCAGTGTATGTCTTTTTTACTTGGTGCAATTGTATGTCTTTTTTACTTGGTGTCAGTGTATGTCTTTGTTACTTGGTGTAAGTGTGTGTCTTTGCTACTGGGTATCAGTCTATGTCTTTTTTACTTGGTGCAATTGTATGTCTTTGTTACTTGGTATCAGTGTGTGTCTTTGTTACTGGGTGTCAGTGCATGTCTTTGTTACTGGGTGTCAGTGTCTGTCTTCGTGACTTGGTGTAAGTGTGTGTCTGTGTTACTGGGTATCAGTGTATGTCTTTGTTACTTGGTGTCAGTGGATGCCTTTTTTACTTGGTGAAAGTGAATGTCTTTGTTACTTGGAGTCAGTGTATGTCTGTGTTACTTGGTGCAAGTGCATGTCTTTGTTACTTGGTGTCAGTGTATGTCTTTGATACTTTGTGTCAGTGTATGTCTGTGTTACTTGGTGTAAGTTCGTGTCTTTGTTACTTGGTGTCAGTGTCTGTCTTTGTTACTTGTTGTCAGTGTATGTCTGTGTTACTGGGTATCAGTGTATGACTTTGATACTTGGTTTCAGTGTATGTCTTTGTTACTTGGTGTAAGTGTATGTCTTTGTTACTTTGTGTCAGTGTATGTCTTTGTTACTTGGTGTAAGTGTGTGTCTGTGTTCCTGGGTATCAGTGTATGTCTTTGTGATTTGGTGTTAGTGTGTGTCTGTGTTACTGGGTATCAGTGTATGTCTTTGTGATTTGGTGTCAGTGTATGTCTTTGTTACCTGTTGTAAGTGTGTGTCTGTGTTACTGGGTATCAGTGTATCTCTTTGTTACTTGGTGTCTGTGTGTGTCTGTGTTACTTGGTGCAAGTGTGTGTCTGTGTAACTGGGTATCAGTGTATGTCTTTGTTTGTTGGTGTAAGTGTGTGTCTGTGTTACTGGGTATCAGTGTCTGTCTTTGTTACTTGGTGTCAGTGTATGTCTTTTTTACTTGGTGCAATTGTATGTCTTTTTTACTTGGTGTCAGTGTATGTCTTTGTTACTTGGTGTAAGTGTGTGTCTTTGCTACTGGGTATCAGTCTATGTCTTTTTTACTTGGTGCAATTGTATGTCTTTGTTACTTGGTATCAGTGTGTGTCTTTGTTACTGGGTGTCAGTGCATGTCTTTGTTACTGGGTGTCAGTGTCTGTCTTCGTGACTTGGTGTAAGTGTGTGTCTGTGTTACTGGGTATCAGTATCTGTGTTTGTTACTTGGTGTAAGTGTATGTCTTTGTTACTTGGTGTCAGTGTATGTCTTTGTTACTTGGTGTAAGTGTGTGTCTTTGTTACTTGGTGTCAGTGTATGTCTTTGTTACTTGGTGTCAGTGTGTGTCTTTGTTACTGAGTGTCAGTGTATGTCGTTGTTACTTTGTGTCAGTGTATGTCTGTGTTAGTTGGTGTAAGTGTGCGTCTGTGTTATTGGGGATCAGTGTCCGTCTTTGTTACTTGGTGTAAGTGTGTGTCTGTGTTACTGGGTATCAGTGTCTGTCTTTGTTCCTTGGTGTCAGTGTATGTCTTTGTTACTGGGAGTCAGTGCGTGTGTGTGTTACTGGGTATAATTGTATGTCTTTGTTACTTGGTGTCAGTGTATGTCTTTGTACTTGGTGTAAGTGTATGTCTTTGTAACTTGGTGTAAGTTTATGTCTTTGTTACTTGGTGTCAGTGTATGTCTTTGTTACTCGGTGTAAGTGTGTGTCTGTGTTACTGGGTATCAGTGTATGTCTTTGTTAATTGGTGTCATTGTATGTCTTTGTTACTTGGTGTCAGTGTATGTCTTTGTTACTTGGTGTAAGTGTGTGTCTGTGTTACTGGGTATCAGTGTATGTCTTTGTTACTGGGTGTCAGTGTGTTTCTTTCTCACTGGGTGCAGTGTGTGTCTTTGTGTCTTGGTGCAAGTGTGTGTCTGTGCTACTGGGTATCAGTCTCTGTCATTGTTACTTGTTGTAAGGGGTTTGTCAGTGTTACTGGGTATCAGTGTCTGTCTTTGTTACTGGATGTCAGTGTGTGTCTTTGTGACCTGGTGTAAGTGTGTGTCTGTGTTGCTGGGTATCAGTGTATGTCTTTGTTACTTGGTGTCAGTGTAGGTCTGTGTTACTTGGTGTAAGTGTATGTCTTTGTTAAATGGTGTAAGAGTGTGTCTGTGTTGCTGGGTATCAGTGTATGTCTTTGTTACTTGGTGTCAGTGTAGGTCTGTGTTACTTGGTGTAAGTGTATGTCTTTCCTACTTGGTGTAAGTCCATGTCTTTGTTACTTGGTGTCAGTGCATGTCTGTGTTTTTTGTTGTAAGTGTATGTATTTGTTACTTGGTGTCAGTGTATGTCTTTGTTACGTGGTGTCAGTGCTTGTCTGTGTTTCTGGGTATCAGTGTATGTCTTTGTTAGTTGGTGTCTGTGTATGTCTGTGATACCTGGTGTAAGTGTGTGTCTGTGTTACTGGGTATCAGTGTATGTCTTTGTTACTTGGTGTAAGTGTGAATGTGTGTTACTGGGTATCAGTGTATGTCTTTGTTACTTGGTGTCAGTGTGTGTCTTTGTTACGGGGTGTTAGTGTATGTCTTTGTTACTGGGTGTCAGTGTATGTCTTTGTGACTTGGTGTAAGTGTGTGTCTGTGTTACTGGGTATCAGTGTCTGTCTTTGTTACTTGGTGTAAGTGTGTGTCTGTGTTACTGGGTATCAGTGTATGTCTTTGTTACTTGGTGAAAGTGCATGTCTTTGTTACTTGCTGTCAGTGTATGTCTGTGTACTTGGTGTAAGTGTGTGTCTTTGTTACTTGGTGTAAGTGTACGTCTTTGTTACTTGGTGTCAGTGCATGTCTTTGTTACTTGCTGTAATTGTATGCCTTTGTTACTTGGTGTCAGTGTATGTCTCTGTTACTTGGTGTAAGTGTGTGTCTGTGTTACTGGGTATCAGTGTATGTCTTTGTTACTTGGTGTCATTGTCTGTCTTTGTTACTTGGTGTAAATGTGTGTCTGTGTTACTCGTTATCAGTGTATGTTTTGTTACTTGGAGTCAGTGTATGTCTGTGTTACTTGGTGTAATTGTGTGTCTGTGTTACTGGGTATCAGTGCATGTCTTTGTTACTTGGTGTCAGTGTATGTCTTTGTTATTTGGAATCAGTGTATGTCTTTGTTACTTGGTGTAAGTGTATGTCTTTGCTACTTGGTGTCAGTGTATGTCTTTGATACTTGGTGTAAGTGTATGTCTGTGTTACTGGGTATCAGTGTACGTCTTTGTTACTTGGTGTCAGTGTATGTCTTTTTTACTTGGTGTAAGTGTTTGTCTTTGTTACTTGGTGTCAGTGTATGTCTTTGTTACTTGGTGTAAGTGTCTGTCTGTGTTACTGGGTATCAGTATATGTCTTTGTTACTTGGTGTCTGTGTGTGTCTCTGATACTTGGTGTAAGTGTCTGTCTTTGTAACTGGGTATCAGTGTATGTCTTTGTTAGTTGGTGTAAGTGTGTGTCTGTGTTACTGGGTGTCAGTGTATGTCTTTGTTACTTGGTGTCAGTGTATGTCTGTGTTACTTGGTGGAAGTGTGTGTCTGTGTAACTGGGTATCAGTGTATGTCTTTGTTAGTTGGTGTAAGTGTGTGTCTTTTTTACTTGGTGTAAGTGAATGTCTTTGTTACTTGGAGTCAGTGTATGTCTGTGTTACTTGGTGGAAGTGTGTGTCTGTGTTACTGGGTATCAGTGTATGTCTTTGTTACTTGGTGTCAGTGGATGTCTTTGTTACTTGGTGTATGTCTATGTCTTTGTTACTTGGTGTAAGTGTATGTCTTTTTTACTTGGTGTCAGTGTATGTCTTTGTTACTTGGTGTAAGTGTATGGCTTTGCTACGTGGTGTCAGTGTATGTCTTCGATACTTGGTGTAAGTGTATGTCTGTGTTACTGGGTATCAGTGTACGTCTTTGTTACTTGGTGTCAGTGTATGTCTTTTTTACTTGGTGTAAGTGTATGTCTTTGTTACTTGCTGTCAGTGTATGTCTGTGTACTTGGTGTAAGTGTGTGTCTTTGTTACTTGGTGTCAGTGTATGTCTGTGTTACTTGGTGTAAGTGTATGTCTTTGTTACTTGGTGTAAGTGTACGTCTTTGTTACTTGGTGTCAGTGCATGTCTTTGTTACTTGGTGTAATTGTATGCCTTTGTTACTTGGTGTCAGTGTATGTCTCTGTTACTTGGTGTAAGTGTGTGTCTGTGTTACTGGGTATCAGTGTATGTCTTTGTTACTTGGTGTCATTGTCTGTCTTTGTTACTTGGTGTATGTGTGTGTCTGTGTTACCCGGTATCAGTGTATGTCTTTGTTACTTGGAGTCAGTGTATGTCTGTGTTACTTGGTGTAAGTGTGTGTCTGTGTTACTGGGCATCAGTGCATGTCTTTGTTACTTGGTGTCAGTGTGTGTCTTTGTTACATGGTGTAAGACTATGTCTTTGTTACTTGGTATCAGTGTATGTCTTTGTTACTTGATGTAAGTGTATGTCTTTGATACTTGGTGTAAGTGTATGCCTGTGTTACTGGGTATCAGGGTACGTCTTTGTTACTTGGTGTCAGTGTATGCCTTTTTTACTTGGTGTAAGTGTTTGTCTTTGTTACTTGGTGTCAGTGTATGTCTTTGTTACTTGGTGTAAGAGTGTGTCTGTGTTACTGGGTATCAGTGCATGTCTTTGTTACTTGGTGTCTGTGTGTGTCTGTGTTACTTGGTGTAAGTGTGTGTCTGTGTAACTGGGTATCAGTGTATGTCTTTGTTAGTTGGTGTAAGTGTGGGTCTGTGTTACTGGGTATCAGTGTATGTGTTTGTTACTTGGTGTCAGTGTATGCCTTTTTTACTTGGTGTAAGTGAATGTCTTTGTTACTTGGAGTCAGTGTATGTCTGTGTTACTTGGTGTAAGTGTGTTTCTGTGTTACTGGGTATCAGTGTATGTCTTTGTTACTTGGTGTCAGTGTATGTCTTTGTTACTTGGTGTAAGTCTATGTCTTTGTTACTTGGTGTAAGCGTATGTCTTTGTTACTTGGTGTCAGTGTATGTCTTTGTTACTTGGTGTAAGTTTATGTCTTTGCTACTTGGTGTCAGTGTATGTCTTTGATACTTGGTGTAAGTGTATGTCTGTGTTATTGGGTATCAGTGTACGTCTTTGTTACTTGGTGTCAGTGTATGTCTTTTTTACTTGGTGTAAGTGTATGTCTTTGTTACTTGGTGTCAGTGTATGTCTTTGTTACTTGGTGTCTGTGTGTGTCTGTGTTACTTGGTGTAAGTGTGTGTCTGTGTTACTGGGTATCAGTGTCTGTCTTTGTTACTTGCTTAAAGTGTGTGTCTGTGTTACTTGGTGTCAGTGTATGTCTTTGTTACTTGGTGTAAGTGTATGTCCTTGTTACTTGGTGTCAGTGTATGTCTGTGCAACTTGGTGTAAGTTTGTGTCTTTGTTCCTTGGTGTCAGTGGATGTCTTTGATACTGGGTATCAGTGTATGTCTTTGTTACTTGGTGTCAGTGTATGCCTTTTTAACTTGGTGTAAGTGTGTGTCTGTGTTACTCGTATCAGTGTATGTATTTGTGACTTGGTGTAAGTGTGTGTCTGTGTTTGCTGGGTATCAGTGTCTGTCTTTGTTACTTGGTGTAAGTGCATGTCTTTGTTACTTGGTGTCAGTGTATGTCTTTGATACTTTGTGTCAGTGTATGTCTGTGTTACTTGGTGTAAGTTCGTGTCTTTGTTACTTGGTGTCAGTGTCTGTCTTTGTTACTTGGTGTCAGTGTATGTCTGTGTTACTTGGTGTAAGTGTATGTCTTTGTTCCTTGGTTTCAGTGTATGTCTTTGTTACTGGGTATCAGTGTATGTCTTTGTTACTTGGTGTCAGTGTCTGTCTTTGTTACTTGGTGTAAGTGCCTGTCTTTGTTACTTGATGTCAGTGTATGTCTTTGTTACTTGTTGTAAGTGTGTGTCTGTGTTACTGGGCATCAGTGTATGTCTTTGTTACTTGATGTCTGTGTGTGTCTGTGTTACTTGGTGCAAGTGTGTGTCTGGGTAACTGGGTATCAGTGTATGTCTTTGTTTCTTGGTGTAAGTGTGTGTCTGTGTTACTGGGTATCAGTGGATGTCTTTGTTACTTGGTGTCAGTGTATGTCTTTTTTACTTGGTGCAATTGTATGTCTTTGTTACTTGGTGTCAGTGTATGTCTTTGTTACTTGGTGTAAGTGTGTGTCTGTGTGACTGGGTATCAGTCTATGTCTTTGTTTACTGATGTCAGTGTATGTCTCTGTTACTTGGTGTTAATGTGTGTCTGTGTTACTGGGTATCAGTGTATGTCTTTGTTACTTGGTATCAGTGTGTGTCTTTGTTACTGGGTGTCAGTGCATGTCTTTGTTACTGGGTGTCAGTGTATGTCTTTGTGACTTGGTGTAAGTGTGTGTCTGTGTTACTGGGTATCAGTGTATGTCTTTGTTACTTGGTGTCAGTGTATGTCTTTGTTACTTGGTGTCAGTGTATGTCTTTGTTACTAGGTGTAAGTGTGTGTCTTTGTTACTTGGTGTCAGTGTATGTCTTTGTTACTTGGTGTCAGTGTGTGTCTTTGTTACTGGGTATCAGTGTATGTCTTTGTAACATTGTGTCAGTGTATGTCTGTGTTAGTTGGTGTAAGTGTGTGTCTGTGTTATTGGGGATCATGTGTCTGTCTTTGTTACTTGGTGTAAGAGTGTGTCTGTGTTACTGATCATCAGTGTATGTCTTTTTGACTTGGTGTCTGTGTATGTCTGTGTTACTTGGTGTAAGTCTATGTCTTTGTTACTTGGTATCAGTGTATGTCTTTGTTACTTGATGTAAGTGTATGTCTTTGCTACTTGGTTTCAGTGTATGTCTTTGATACTTGGTGTAAGTGTATGCCTGTGTTACTGGGTATCAGGGTACGTCTTTGTTACTTGGTGTCAGTGTATGCCTTTTTTACTTGGTGTAAGTGTATGTCTTTGCTACTTGGTGTCAGTGTATGTCTTTGTAACTTGGTGTAAGAGTGTGTCTGTGTTACTGGGTATCAGTGTATGTCTTTGTTACTTGGTGTCTGTGTGTGTCTGTGTTACTTGGTGTAAGTGTGTGTCTGTGTAACTGGGTATCAGTGTATGTCTTTGTTAGTTGGTGTAAGTGTGGGTCTGTGTTACTGGGTATCAGTGTATGTCTTTGTTACTTGGTGTCAGTGGATGCCTTTTTTACTTGGTGAAAGTGAATGTCTTTGTTACTTGGAGTCAGTGTATGTCTGTGTTACTTGGTGTAAGTGTGTGTCTGTGTTACTGGGTGTCAGTGTATGTCTTTGTTACTTGGTGTCAGTGTATGTCTTTGTTACTTGGTGTAAGTCTATGTCTTTGTTACTTGGTGTAAGCGTATGTCTTTGTTACTTGGTGTCAGTGTATGTCTTTGTTACTTGGTGTAAGTTTATGTCTTTGCTACTTGGTGTCAGTGTATGTCTTTGATACTTGGTGTAAGTGTATGTCTGTGTTATTAGGTATCAGTGTACGTCTTTGTTACTTGGTGTCAGTGTATGTCTTTTTTACTTGGTTTAAGTGTATGTCTTTGTTACTTGGTGTCAGTGTATGTCTTTGTTACTTGGTGTCTGTGTGTGTCTGTGTTACTTGGTGTAAGTGTGTGTCTGTGTTACTGGGTATCAGTGTCTGTCTTTGTTACTTGCTGAAAGTGTGTGTCTGTGTTACTTGGTGTCAGTGTATGTCTTTGTTACTTGGTGTAAGTGTATGTCTTTGTTACTTGGTGTCAGTGTATGTCTGTGTTACTTGGTGTAAGTTTGTGTCTTTGTTCCTTGGTGTCAGTGTATGTCTTTGCTACTGGGTATCAGTGTATGTCTTTGTTACTTGGTGTCAGTGTATGTCTTTTTAACTTGGTGTAAGTGTGTGTCTGTGTTACTGGGTATCAGTGTATGTATTTGTGACTTGGTGTAAGTGTGTGTCTGTGTTAACTGGGTATCAGTGTCTGTCTTTGTTACTTGGTGTAAGTGCATGTCTTTGTTACTTGGTGTCAGTGTATGTCTTTGATACTTTGTGTCAGTGTATGTCTGTGTTACTTGGTGTAAGTTCGTGTCTTTGTTACTTGGTGTCAGTGTCTGTCTTTGTTATTTGGTGTCAGTGTATGTCTGTGTTACTTGGTGTAAGTGTATGTCTTTGTTACTTGGGTTCAGTGTATGTCTTTGTTACTGGGTATCAGTGTATGTCCTTGTTACTTGGTGGCAGTGTCTGTCTTTGTTACTTGGTGTAAGTGTATTTCTTTGTTACTTTGTATCAGTGTATGTCTTTGTTACTTGGTGTAAGTGTGTGTCTGTGTTACTGGGTATCAGTGTATGTCTTTGTGACTTGGTGTAAGTGTGTGTCTGCGTTACTGGGTATCAGTGCCTGTCTTTGTTACTTGGTGTCATTGTATGTCTTTGTTACTTGTTTCTAAGTGTGTGTCTGTGTTACTGGGTATCAGTATATGTCTTTGTTCCTTGATGTCTGTGTGTGTCTGTGTTACTTGGTGCAATTTTGTGTCTGTGTAACTGGGTATCAGTGTATGTCTTTGTTTCTTGGTGTAAGTGTGTGTCTGTGTTACTGGGTATCAGTGGATGTCTTTGTTACTTGGTGTCTGTGTGTGTCTGTGTTACTTGGTGTAAGTGTGTGTCTGTGTAACTGGGTATCAGAAATTGTCTTTGTTAGTTGGTGTAAGTGTGGGTCTGTGTTACTGGGTATCAGTGTATGTCTTTGTTACTTGGTGTCAGTGTATGCCTTTTTTACTTGGTGTAAGTGAATGTCTTTGTTACTTGGAGTCAGTGTATGTCTGTGTTACTTGGTGTAAGTGTGTGTCTGTGTTACTGGGTATCAGTGTATGTCTTTGTTACTTGGTGTCAGTGTATGTCTTTGTTACTTGGTGTAAGTCTATGTCTTTGTTACTTGGTGTAAGCGTATGTCTTTGTTACTTGGTGTCAGTGTATGTCTTTGTTACTTGGTGTAAGTTTATGTCTTTGCTACTTGGTGTCAGTGTATGTCTTTGATACTTGGTGTAAGTGTATGTCTGTGTTATTGGGTATCAGTGTACGTCTTTGTTACTTGGTGTCAGTGTATGTCTTTTTTACTTGGTGTAAGTGTATGTCTTTGTTACTTGGTGTCAGTGTATGTCTTTGTTACTTGGTGTCTGTGTGTGTCTGTGTTACTTGGTGTAAGTGTGTGTCTGTGTTACTGGGTATCAGTGTCTGTCTTTGTTACTTGCTTAAAGTGTGTGTCTGTGTTACTTGGTGTCAGTGTATGTCTTTGTTACTTGGTGTAAGTGTATGTCCTTGTTACTTGGTGTCAGTGTATGTCTGTGTTACTTGGTGTAAGTTTGTGTCTTTGTTCCTTGGTGTCAGTGGATGTCTTTGCTCCTGGGTATCAGTGTATGTCTTTGTTACTTGGTGTCAGTGTATGCCTTTTTAACTTGGTGTAAGTGTGTGTCTGTGTTACTCGTATCAGTGTATGTGTTTGTGACTTGGTGTAAGTGTGTGTCTGTGTTTGCTGGGTATCAGTGTCTGTCTTTGTTACTTGGTGTAAGTGCATGTCTTTGTTACTTGGTGTCAGTGTATGTCTTTGATACTTTGTGTCAGTGTATGTCTGTGTTACTTGGTGTAAGTTCGTGTCTTTGTTACTTGGTGTCAGTGTCTGTCTTTGTTACTTGGTGTCAGTGTATGTCTGTGTTACTTGGTGTAAGTGTATGTCTTTGTTCCTTGGTTTCAGTGTATGTCTTTGTTACTGGGTATCAGTGTATGTCTTTGTTACTTGGTGTCAGTGTCTGTCTTTGTTACTTGGTGTAAGTGTATGTCTTTGTTACTTTGTGTCAGTGTATGTCTTTGTTACTTGGTGTAAGTGTGTGTCTGTGTTACTGGGTATCAGTGTATGTCTTTGTGACTTGGTGTAAGTGTGTGTCTGCGTTACTGGGTATCAGTGCCTGTCTTTGTTACTTGATGTCAGTGTATGTCTTTGTTACTTGTTGTAAGTGTGTGTCTGTGTTACTGGGCATCAGTGTATGTCTTTGTTACTTGATGTCTGTGTGTGTCTGTGTTACTTGGTGCAAGTGTGTGTCTGGGTAAGTGGGTATCAGTGTATGTCTTTGTTTCTTGGTGTAAGTGTGTGTCTGTGTTACTGGGTATCAGTGGCTGTCTTTGTTACTTGGTGTCAGTGTATGTCTTTTTTACTTGGTGCAATTGTATGTCTTTGTTACTTGGTGTCAGTGTATGTCTTTGTTACTTGGTGTAAGTGTGTGTCTGTGTGACTGGGTATCAGTCTATGTCTTTGTTTACTGATGTCAGTGTATGTCTCTGTTACTTGGTGTTAATGTGTGTCTGTGTTACTGGGTATCAGTGTATGTCTTTGTTACTTGGTATCAGTGTGTGTCTTTGTTACTGGGTGTCAGTGCATGTCTTTGTTACTGGGTGTCAGTGTATGTCTTTGTGACTTGGTGTAAGTGTGTGTCTGTGTTACTGGGTATCAGTGTATGTCTTTGTTACTTGGTGTCAGTGTATGTCTTTGTTACTTGGTGTCAGTGTATGTCTTTGTTACTAGGTGTAAGTGTGTGTCTTTGTTACTTGGTGTCAGTGTGTGTCTTTGTTACTGGGTATCAGTGTATGTCTTTGTAACATTGTGTCAGTGTATGTCTGTGTTAGTTGGTGTAAGTGTGTGTCTGTGTTATTGGGCATCAGTGTCTGTCTTTGTTACTTGGTGTAAGAGTGTGTCTGTGTTACTGATCATCAGTGTATGTCTTTTTGACTTGGTGTCTGTGTATGTCTGTGTTACTTGGTGTAAGTCTATGTCTTTGTTACTTGGTATCAGTGTATGTCTTTGTTACTTGATGTAAGTGTATGTCTTTGCTACTTGGTGTCAGTGTATGTCTTTGATACTTGGTGTAAGTGTCTGCCTGTGTTACTGGGTATCAGGGTACGTCTTTGTTACTTGGTGTCAGTGTATGCCTTTTTTACTTGGTGTAAGTGTATGTCTTTGCTACTTGGTGTCAGTGTATGTCTTTGTAACTTGGTGTAAGAGTGTGTCTGTGTTAATGGGTATCAGTGTATGTCTTTGTTACTTGGTGTCTGTGTGTGTCTGTGTTACTTGGTGTAAGTGTGTGTCTGTGTAACTGGGTATCAGTGTATGTCTTTGTTAGTTGGTGTAAGTGTGGGTCTGTGTTACTGGGTATCAGTGTATGTCTTTGTTACTTGGTGTCAGTGGATGCCTTTTTTACTTGGTGTAAGTGAATGTCTTTGTTACTTGGAGTCAGTGTATGTCTGTGTTACTTGGTGTAAGTGTGTGTCTGTGTTACTGGGTATCAGTGTATGTCTTTGTTACTTGGTGTCAGTGTATGTCTTTGTTACTTGGTGTAAGTCTATGTCTTTGTTACTTGGTGTAAGCGTATGTCTTTGTTACTTGGTGTCAGTGTATGTCTTTGTTACTTGGTGTAAGTTTATGTCTTTGCTACTTGGTGTCAGTGTATGTCTTTGATACTTGGTGTAAGTGTATGTCTGTGTTATTAGGTATCAGTGTACGTCTTTGTTACTTGGTGTCAGTGTATGTCTTTTTTACTTGGTGTAAGTGTATGTCTTTGTTACTTGGTGTCAGTGTATGTCTTTGTTACTTCGTGTCTGTGTGTGTCTGTGTTACTTGGTGTAAGTGTGTGTCTGTGTTACTGGGTATCAGTGTCTGTCTTTGTTACTTGCTGAAAGTGTGTGTCTGTGTTACTTGGTGTCAGTGTATGTCTTTGTTACTTGGTGTAAGTGTATGTCTTTGTTACTTGGTGTCAGTGTATGTCTGTGTTACTTGGTGTAAGTTTGTGTCTTTGTTCCTTGGTGTCAGTGTATGTCTTTGCTACTGGGTATCAGTGTATGTCTTTGTTACTTGGTGTCAGTGTATGTCTTTTTAACTTGGTGTAAGTGTGTGTCTGTGTTACTGGGTATCAGTGTATGTATTTGTGACTTGGTGTAAGTGTGTGTCTGTGTTAACTGGGTATCAGTGTCTGTCTTTGTTACTTGGTGTAAGTGCATGTCTTTGTTACTTGGTGTCAGTGTATGTCTTTGATACTTTGTGTCAGTGTATGTCTGTGTTACTTGGTGTAAGTTCGTGTCTTTGTTACTTGGTGTCAGTGTCTGTCTTTGTTATTTGGTGTCAGTGTATGTCTGTGTTACTTGGTGTAAGTGTATGTCTTTGTTACTTGGGTTCAGTGTATGTCTTTGTTACTGGGTATCAGTGTATGTCCTTGTTACTTGGTGGCAGTGTCTGTCTTTGTTACTTGGTGTAAGTGTATGTCTTTGTTACTTTGTGTCAGAGTATGTCTTTGTTGCTTGGTGTATGTGTGTGTCTGTGTTACTGGGTATCGGTGTATGTCTTTGTGACTTGGTGTAAGTGTGTGTCTGCGTTACTGGGTATCAGTGCCTGTCTTTGTTACTTGGTGTCATTGTATGTCTTTGTTACTTGTTTCTAAGTGTGTGTCTGTGTTACTGGGTATCAGTATATGTCTTTGTTCCTTGATGTCTGTGTGTGTCTGTGTTACTTGGTGCAAGTGTGTGTCTGTGTAACTGGGTATCAGTGTATGTCTTTGTTTCTTGGTGTAAGTGTGTGTCTGTGTTACTGGGTATCAGTGGATGTCTTTGTTACTTGGTGTCAGTGTATGTCTTTTTTACTTGGTGCAATTGTATGTCTTTGTTACTTGGTGTCAGTGTATGTCTTTGTTACTTGGTGTAAGTGTGTGTCTGTGTTACTGGGTATCAGTCTATGTCTTTGTTTACTGGTGTCAGTGTATGTCTCTGTTACTTGGTGTTAATGTGTGCCTGTGTTACTGGGTATCAGTGTATGTCTTTGTTACTTGGTATCAGTGTGTGTCTTTGTTACTGGGTGTCAGTGCATGTCTTTGTTACTGGGTGTCAGTGTATGTCTTTGTGACTGGGTGTAAGTGTGTGTCTGTGTTACTGGGTATCAGTGTATGTCTTTGTTACTTGGTGTAAGTGTGTGTCTTTGTTACTTGGTGTCAGTGTATGTCTTTGTTACTTGGTGTCAGTGTGTGTCTTTGTTACTGGGTATCAGTGTGTGTCTTTGTAACATTGTGTCAGTGTATGTCTGTGTTAGTTGGTGTAAGTGTGTGTCTGTGTTATTGGGGATCAGTGTCTGTCTTTGTTACTTGGTTTAAGAGTGTGTCTGTGTTACTGATCATCAGTGTATGTCTTTTTGACTTGGTGTCAGTGTATGTCTGTGTTACTTGGTGTCAGTGTTTGTCTTTGTTACTGTGTATCAGTGTTTCTCTGTGTCACTGGGTGTCAGTGTGTGTTTGTTTGTGTTACTGGGTGTCAGTGTGTGTCTGTGACACTAGGTGTCAGTATTTAGTTTAGTTTCGAGATGCAGCACTGAAACTGGCCCTTCGGCCCACGGAGTCTGTGCCGACCATCAACAACCCATTTATACTAATACTACACTAATCCCGTATTCCTATCACATCCCCACCTGTCCCTATATATTTCCCTACCACCTACCTATACTAGGGGCAATTTATGATGGCCAATTAACCTATCAACCTGCAAGACTATGGCATGTGGGAGGAAACCGGAGCACCCGGAGGAAACCCACGCAGACACAGGGAGAACTTGCAAACTCCGCACAGGCAGTACCCAGAATCGTTCCCGGCTCCCTGGAGCTGTGAGGCTGCGGTTCTAACCAGCGTGTGCCTGTGTTACTGGGTATCAGTGTATGTCCTTGTTGCTTGGTGTCAGTGTATGTCTGTGTTACTTGGTGTAGGTGTGTGTCTTTGTGACTTGGAGTCCGTGTGTGTCTGTGTTACTGGGTAGCAGTGTCTGTCTTTGTTACTTGGTGTAAGTGTGTGTCTGTGTTACTGGGTATCAGTGTATGTCTTTGTTACTTGGTGTCAGTGTATGTCTGTGTTACTTGGTGCAAGTGTGTGTCTGTGTTACTGGGTGTCAATGTGTGTCTGTGTTACTTGATTTAAGTCTGTGTCTTTGTTACTTGGTGTCCGTGTGTGTCTGCGTTACTGGGTGTCAGTGTATGTCTTTGTTACTGGGTGTCAGTGTATGTCTTTGTTACTTGGTGTAAGTGTGTGTCTGTGTTACTGGGTGTCAGTGTATGTCTGTGTTACTTGGTGTAAGAGTGTGTCTGTGTTACTGGGTATCAGTGTATGTCTTTGTGACTTGGTGTGAGTGCATGTCTTTGTTACTGGGTGTCAGTGTGTGTCTTTGTGACTTGGAGTCAGTGTATGTCTTTGTTACTTGGTGTAAGTGTGTGTCTGTGTTACTGGGTATCAGTGTATGTCTTTGTTACTTGGTGTCAGTGTATGTCAAAATACTTGGTGTCAGTGCATGTCTTTGTTACTTGGTGTCAGTGTGTGTCTGTGTTACTGGGTATCAGTGTATGGCTTTGTGACTTGGTATCAGTGTACGTCTTTGTGACTTGGTGTCAGTGTGTGTCTTTGTTACTGTTTATCTGTGTTTCTCTGTGTTACTGGGTGTCAGTGTGTGTTTGTTTGTGTTACTGGGTGTCAGTGTGTATCTATGACACTAGGTGTCAGTATATAGTTTAGTTGGAGACACAGCACTTTAACAGGCTCTTCGGCCCACCGAGTCTGTGCCGACCATCAACCACCCATTTATACTAATCCTACACTAATCCCGTATTCCTATCACATCCCCACCTGTCCCTATATATTTCCCTACCACCTAACTATACTAGGGGCAATTTATGATGGCCAATTAACCTATCAACCTGCAAGTCGTTGGCTTGTGGGAGGAAACCGGAGAACACGGTTGAAACCCACGCAGACACAGGGAGAACTTACAAACTCCGCACAGGCAGTACGCAGAATCGAACCCGGGTCCCTGGAGCTGTGATACTGCGGTGCCAACCACTGCGCCAATGTGCCCCCAAATGTGTGCCTGTGTTACTGGGTATCAGTGTATGTCTTTGTTACTTGGTGTCAGTGTATGTCTGTGTTACTTGGTGTAAGTGTGCGTCTGTGTTACTGGGTGTCAGTGTGTGTCTGTGTTACTTGGTGTAAGTGTGTGTCTTTGTTACTTGGTGTAAGTGTGTGTCTGTGTTACTGGGTATCAGTGTATGTCTTTGTTACTTGGTGTAAGTGTGTGTCTTTGTTACTTGGTGTAAGTGTATGTCTTTGTTACTTGATGTCAGTGCATGTCTTTGTTACTTGGTGTAAGTGTGTGTCTGTGCTACTTGGTGTAAGTGTGTGTCTGTGATCCTGGGTATCAGTGCATGTCTGTGTTACTTGGTGTCAGTGTATGTCTGTGTTACTTGGTGTAAGTTTGTGTCTGTGTTACTGGGTATCAGTGTATGTCTTTGTTACTGGGTGTCAGTGTGTGTCTTTGTGACTTGGTGTCAGTGTATGTCTTTGTTACTTGGTGCAAGTGTATGTCTTTGTTACTTGGTGTAAGTGTATGTATTTGTTACTTGGTGTCAGTGTATGTCTTTGTTACTTGGTGTCAGTGTATGTCTGTGTTACTTGGTGTAAGTGTGTGTCTTTGTTACTTGGTGTAAGTGTATGTCTTTGCTACTTGGTGTCAGTGTGTGTCTGTGTTACTGTGTCTCAGTGTGTGTCTGTGTTACTTGGTGTAAGTGTGTGTCTTTGTTACTTGGTGTAAGTGTATGTCTTTGTTACTTGGTGTCAGTGTATGTCGTTGTTACTTGGTGTAAGTGTGTGTCTGTGTTACTGGGTGTCAGTGTGTGTCTGTGTTACTTGGTGTAAGTGTGTGTCTTTGTTACTTGGTGTAAGTGTATGTCTTTGTTACTTGGTGTCAGTGTATGTCTTTGTTACTTGGTGTCAGTGTGTGTCTGTGTTACTGCGTATCAGTGTATGTCTTTGTGACTTGGTGTCAGTGTATGTCTTTGTTGCTTGGTGTAAGTGTGTGTCTTAGTTACTGGGTTTAATTGTATGTCTTTGTTATCTTGGTGTCAGTGTATGTCTGTGTTACTTGGTGTAAGTGTATGACTTTGTTACTTGGTGTAAGTGAGTGTCTGTGTTACTTGGTGTAAGTGTGTGTCTGTGTTACTGGGTGTCAGTGTGTGTCTGTGTTACTTGGTGTAAGTGTGTGTCTGTGTTACTTGGTGTAAGTGTGTGTCTTTGTTACTTGGTGTAAGTGTGTGTCTGTGTTACTGGGTATCAGTGTATGTCTTTGTTACTTGGTGTAAGTGTGTGTCTTTGTTACTTGGTGTAAGTGTATGTCTCTGTTACTTGATGTCAGTGTATGTCTTTGTTACTTGGTGTAAGTGTGTGTCTGTGTTACTTGGTGTAAGTGTGTGTCTGTGTTCCTGGGTATCAGTGTATGTCTGTGTTACTTGGTGTCAGTGTATGTCTGTGTTACTTGGTGTAAGTTTGTGTCTGTGTTACTGGGTATCAGTGTATGTCTTTGTTACTGGGTGTCAGTGTGTGTCTTTGTGACTTGGTGTCAGTGTATGTCCTTGTTACTTGGTGCAAGTGTATGTCTTTGTTACTTGGTGTAAGTGTATGTATTTGTTACTTGGTGTCAGTATATGTCTTTGTTACTTGGTGTCAGTGTGTGTCTGTGTTACTATGTCTCAGTGTGTGTCTGTGTTACTTGGTGTAAGTGTGTATCTTTGTTACTTGGTGTAAGTGTATGTCTTTGTTACTTGGTGTCAGTGTATGTCGTTGTTACTTGGTGTAAGTGTGTGTCTGTGTTACTGGGTGTCAGTGTGTGTCTGTGTTACTTGGTGTAAGCGTGTGTCTTTGTTACTTGGTGTAAGTGTATGTCTTTGTTACTTGGTGTCAGTGTATGTCTTTGTGACTTGGTGTCAGTGTATGTCTTTGTTGCTTGGTGTAAGTGTGTGTCTTTGTTTCTTGGTTTAATTGTATGTCTTTGTTACTTGGTGTCAGTTTATGACTTTGTTACTTGGTGTAAGTGAGTGTCTGTGTTACTTGGTGTCAGTGTGTGTCTGTGTTCCTGGCTATCAGTATATGTCTTTGTCACTTGGTGTCAGTGTGTGTCTGTGTTACTTGGTGTAAGTGTGTGTCTTTGTTACTTGGTGTAAGTGTGTGTCCGTGTTACTGGGTATCAGTGTATGTCTTTGTTACTTGGTGTAAGTGTGTGTCTTTGTTACTTGGTGTAAGTGTATGTCTTTGTTACTTGATGTCAGTGTATGTCTTTGTTACTTGGTGTAAGTGTGTGTCTGTGTTACTTGGTGTAAGTGTGTGTCTGTGTTCCTAGGTATCAGTGTATGTCTGTGTTACTTGGTGTCAGTGTATGTCTGTGTTACTTGGTGTAAGTTTGTGTCTGTGTTACTGGGTATCAGTGTATGTCTTTGTTACTGGGTGTCAGTGTGTGTCTTTGTGACTTGGTGTCAGTGTATGTCTTTGTTACTTGGTGCAAGTGTATGTCTTTGTTACTTGGTGTAACTGTATGTATTTTTTACTTGGTGTCAGTGTATGTCTTTGTTACTTGGTGTAAGTGTGTGTCTGTGTTCCTGGCTATCAGTGTATGTCTTTGTCACTTGGTGTCAGTGCATGTCTGTGTTACTTGGTGTAAATGTGTGTCTGTGTTACTGGGTATCAGTGTATGTCTTTGTTACTTGGTGTAAGTGTGTGTCTTTGTTACTTGGTGTAAGTGTATGTCTTTGTTACTTGATGTCTGTGTATGTCTTTGTTACTTGGTGTAAGTGTGTGTCTGTGTTACTTGGTGTAAGTGTGTGTCTGTGTTCCTGGGTATCAGTGTATGTCTGTGTTACTTGGTGTCAGTGTATGTCTGTGTTACTTGGTGTAAGTGTGTGTCTTTGTTACTTGGTGTAAGTGTATGTCTTTGTTACTTGGTGTCAGTGTGTGTCTGTGTTACTGTGTCTCAGTGTGTGTCTGTGTTACTTGGTGTAAGTGTGTGTCTTTGTTACTTGGTGTAAGTGTATGTCTTTGTTACTTGGTGTCAGTGTATGTCGTTGTTACTTGGTGTAAGTGTGTGTCTGTGTTACTGGGTGTCAGTGTGTGTCTGTGTTACTTGGTGTAAGTGTGTGTCTTTGTTACTTGGCGTCAGTGTATGTCTTTGTTACTTGGTGTCAGTGTGTGTCTGTGTTACTGCGTATCAGTGTATGTCTTTGTGACTTGTTGTCAGTGTATGTCTTTGTTGCTTGGTGTAAGTGTGTGTCTTTGTTACTTGGTTTAATTGTATGTCTTTGTTACTTGGTGTCAGTGTATGTCTGTGTTACTGGCTATCAGTGTATGTCTTTGTTACTTGGTGTAAGTGAGTGTCTGTGTTACTTGGTGTAAGTGTGTGTCTGTGTTCCTGGCTATCAGTGTATGTCTTTGTTACTTGGTGTCAGTGCATGTCTGTGTTACTTGGTGTAAGTGTGTGTCTGTGTTACTGGGTATCAGTGTATGTCTTTGTTACTTGTTGTCAGTGTATGTCTGTGTTACTTGGTGTAAGTGTGTGTCTGTGTTACTGGGTGTGAGTGGGTGTCTGTGTTACTTGGTGTCCGTGTGTGTCTGTGTTACTTGGTGTAAGTGTGTGTCTTTGTTACTTGGTGTAAGTGTATGTCTTTGTTACTTGGTGTCAGTGTATGTCTTTGTTATTTGGTGTCAGTGTGTGTCTGTGTTACTGGGTATCAGTGTATGTCTTTGTGACTTGGTGTCAGTGTATGTCTTTGTTACTTGGTGTAAGTGTGTGTCTTTGTTACTTGGTGTAATTGTATGTCTTTGTTACTTGGTTTCAGTGTGTGTCTGTGTTACTGTGTCTCAGTGTGTGTCTGTGTTACTTGGTGTACGTGTATGTCTTTGTTACTTGGTGTCCGTGTATGTCTGTGTTAGTTGGTGTAAGTGTCTGTCTTTGTTACTTGTTGTAAGTGTGTGTCTGTGTTACTTGGTGTAAGTGTGTGTCTGTGCTCCTGGGTATCAGTGTATGTCTTTGTTACTTGGTGTCAGTGTATGTCTGTGTTACTTGGAGTAAGTGTGTGTCTGTGTTACTGATTATCAGTGCATGTCTTTGTTACTTGGTGTAAGTGTGTGTCTTTGTTACTTGGTGTAATTGTATGTCTTTGTTACTTGGTGTCAGAGTATGTCTGTGTTAGTTGGTGTAAGTGTATGTCTTTGTTACTAGGTGTAAGTGTGTGTCTGTGTTACTTGGTGTAAGTGTGTGTCTGTGTTCCTGGGTATCAGTGTATGTCTTTGTTACTTGGTGTCAGTGTATGTCTGTGTTACTTGGTGTAAGTGTGTGTCTGCGTTCCTGGGAATCAGTGTATGTCTTTGTTACTTGGTGTCAGTGTATGTCTGTGTTACTTTGTGTAAATGTGTGTCTGTGTTACTGGGTGTGAGTGTGAGTCTTTGTCACTTGGTGTAAGTGTGTGACTTTGTTACTTGGTGTCCGTGTGTGTCTGTGTTACTTGGTGTCAGTGCATGTCTTTGTTACTTGGTGTAATTGTATGTCTTTGTTACTTGGTGTCAGTGTATGTCTGTGTTACTTGGTGTCAGTGTATATCTGTGTTACTTGGTGTAAGTGTGTGCCTTTGTTACTTGGTGTAATTGTATGTCTGTGTTACTTGGTGTAAGTGTATGTCTTTGTTACTTGGTGTAAGTGTGTGTCTGTGTTACTTGGTGTAAGTGTGCGCCTGTGTTCCTGAGTATCAGTGTATGTCTTTGTTACTTGGTGTCAGTGTAAGTCTGTGTTACTTGTTGTAAGTGTGTGTCTGTGTTACTGGGTATCAGTGTATGTCTTTGTTACTTGGTGTAAGTCTGTGTCTTTGTTACTTGGTATCCGTGTGTGTCTGTGTTACTGGGTGTCAGTGTATGTCTTTGTGATTGGGTTTCAGTGTATGTCTTTGTTACTTGGCGTCAGTGCATGTCTTTGTTACTGGGTGTCAGTGTGTGTATTTGCGACTTGGTGTCAGTGTATGTCTTTGTTACTTGGTGTAAGTGTGTGTCTGTGTTACTGGGTATCAGTGAATGTTTTTGATACTTGGTGTAAGTGTATGACTTTGTCACTTGGTGTCAGTGTATGTCTTTGTTACTTGGTGTCCGTGTGTGTCTTTGTTACTGGGTGTCAGTGTATGTCTTTGTTACTGGGTGTCAGTGTGTGTCTGTGTTACTGGGTATCAGTGTATGTCTTTGTGACTTGGTGTCAGTGTATGTCTTTGTTACTTGGTGTAAGTGTGTGTCTTTGTTACATGGTGTAATTGTCTGTCATTGTTACTTGGTGTCAGTGTATGTCTGTGTTAGTTGGTGTAAGTGTATGTCTTTGTTACTTGGTGTAAGTGTATGTATTTGTTACTTGGTGTCAGTGTATGTCTTTGTTACTTGGTGTCACTGTATGTCTGTGTTACTTGGTGTAAGTGTGTGTCTTTGTTACTTGGTGTAAGTGTATGTCTTTGTTACTTGGTGTCAGTGTGTGTCTGTGTTACTGTGTCTCAGTGTGTGTCTTTGTTACTGGGTGTCAGTGTATGTCTTTGTTACTGGGTGTCAGTGTGTGTCTGTGTTACTGGGTATCAGTGTATGTCTTTGTGACTTGGTGTCAGTGTATGTCTTTGTTACTTGGTGTAAGTGTATGTCTTTGTTACTGGGTGTCAGTGTGTGTCTTTGTGACTTGGTGTCAGTGTATGTCTTTGTTACTTGGTGCAAGTGTATGTCTTTGTTACTTGGTGTAAGTGTATGTATTTGTTACTTGGTGTCAGTGTATGTCTTTGTTACTTGGTGTCACTGTATGTCTGTGTTACTTGGTGTAAGTGTGTGTCTTTGTTACTTGGTGTAAGTGTATGTCTTTGTTACTTGGTGTCAGTGTGTGTCTGTGTTACTGTGTCTCAGTGTGTGTCTGTGTTACTTGGTGTAAGTGTGTGTCTTTGTTACTTGGTGTAAGTGTATGTCTTTGTTACTTGGTGTCAGTGTATTTCGTTGTTACTTGGTGTAAGTGTGTGTCTGTGTTACTGGGTGTCAGTGTTTGTCTGTGTTACTTGGTGTAAGTGTGTGTCTTTGTGACTTGGTGTCAGTGTATGTCTTTGTTACTTGGTGTAAGTGTGTGTCTTTGTTCCATGGTGTAATTGTCTGTCTTTGTTACTTGGTGTCAGTGTATGTCTGTGTTAGTTGGTGTAAGTGTATGTCTTTGTTTCTTGGTGTAAGTGTGTGTCTTTGTTACTTGGTGTAATTGTATGTCTTTGTTACTTGGTGTCAGTGTATGTCTGTGTTACTTGGTGTAAGTGTATGACTTTGTTACTTGGTGTAAGTGAGTGTCTGTGTTACTTGGTGTAAGTGTGTGTCTGTGTTCCTGGCTTTCAGTGTATGTCTTTGTTACTTGGTGTCAGTGCATGTCTGTGTTACTTGGTGTAAGTGTGTGTCTGTGTTACTGGGTGTCAGTGTGTGTCTGTGTTACTTGGTGTAAGTGTGTGTCTGTGTTACTTGGTGTAAGTGTGTGTCTATGTTACTGGGTATCAGTGTATGTCTTTATTACTTGGTGTAAGTGTGTGTCTTTGTTACTTGGTGTAAGTGTATGTCTTTGTTACCTGATGTCAGTGTATGTCTTTGTTACTTGGTGTAAGTGTGTGTCTGTGTTACTTGGTGTAAGTGTGTGTCTGTGTTCCTGGGTATCAGTGTATGTCTTTGTTACTGGGTGTCAGTGTGTGTCTTTGTGACTTGGTGTCAGTGTATGTCTTTGTTACTTGGTGCAAGTGTATGTCTTTGTTACTTGGTGTAAGTGTATGTATTTGTTACTTGGTGTCAGTTTATGTCTTTGTTACTTGGTGTCACTGTATGTCTGTGTTACTTGGTGTAAGTGTATGTCTTTGTTACTTGGTGTCAGTGTGTGTCTGTGTTACTGTGTCTCAGTGTGTGTCTGTGTTACTTGGTGTAAGTGTGTGTCTTTGTTACTTGGTGTAAGTGTATGTCTTTGTTACTTGCTGTCAGTGTATGTCGTTGTTACTTGGTGTAAGTGTGTGTCTGTGTTACTGGGTGTCAGTGTGTGTCTGTGTTACTTGGTGTAAGTGTGTGTCTTTGTTACTTGGTGTCAGTGTAATTCTTTGTTACTTGGTGTCAGTGTATGTCTTTGTTACTTGGTGTCAGTGTGTGTCTTTGTTACATTGTGTAATTGTCTGTCTTTGTTACTTGGTGTCAGTGTATGTCTGTGTTAGTTGGTGTAAGTGATTGTCTTTGTTACTTGGTGTAAGTGTATGTATTTGTTACTTGGTGTCAGTGTATGTCTTTGTTACTTGGTGTCACTGTATGTCTGTGTTACTTGGTGTAAGTGTGTGTCTTTGTTACTTGGTGTAAGTGTATGTCTTTGTTACTTGGTGTCAGTGTGTGTCTGTGTTACTGTGTCTCAGTGTGTGTCTTTGTTACTGGGTGTCAGTGTATGTCTTTGTTACTGGGTGTCAGTGTGTGTCTGTGTTACTGGGTATCAGTGTATGTCTTTGTGACTTGGTGTCAGTGTATGTCTTTGTTACTTGGTGTAAGTGTATGTCTTTGTTACTGGGTGTCAGTGTGTGTCTTTGTGACTTGGTGTCAGTGTATGTCTTTGTTACTTGGTGCAAGTGTATGTCTTTGTTACTTGGTGTAAGTGTATGTATTTGTTACTTGGTGTCAGTGTATGTCTTTGTTACTTGGTGTCACTGTATGTCTGTGTTACTTGGTGTAAGTGTGTGTCTTTGTTACTTGGTGTAAGTGTATGTCATTGTTACTTGGTGTCATTGTGTGTCTGTGTTACTGTGTCTCAGTGTGTGTCTGTGTTACTTGGTGTAAGTGTGTGTCTTTGTTACTTGGTGTCAGTGTATGTCGTTGTTACTTGGTGTAAGTGTGTGTCTGTGTTACTGGGTGTCAGTGTGTGTCTGTGTTACTTGGTGTAAGTGTGTGTCTTTGTTACTTGGTGTCAGTGTATGTCTTTGTTACTTGGTGTCAGTGTGTGTCTGTGTTACTGCGTATCAGTGTATGTCTTTGTGACTTGGTGTCAGTGTATGTCTTTGTTGCTTGGTGTAAGTGTGTGTCTTTGTTACTTGGTTTAATTGTATGTCTTTGTTACTTGGTGTCAGTGTATGTCTGTGTTACTGGCTATCAGTGTATGTCTTTGTTACTTGGTGTAAGTGAGTGTCTGTGTTACTTGGTGTAAGTGTGTGTCTGTGTTCCTGGCTATCAGTGTATGTCTTTGTTACTTGGTGTCAGTGCATGTCTGTGTTACTTGGTGTAAGTGTGTGTCTGTGTTACTGGGTATCAGTGTATGTCTTTGTTACTTGTTGTCAGTGTATGTCTGTGTTACTTGGTGTAAGTGTGTGTCTGTGTTACTGGGTGTGAGTGGGTGTCTGTGTTACTTGGTGTCCGTGTGTGTCTGTGTTACTTGGTGTAAGTGTGTGTCTTTGTTACTTGGTGTAAGTGTATGTCTTTGTTACTTGGTGTCAGTGTATGTCTTTGTTATTTGGTGTCAGTGTGTGTCTGTGTTACTGGGTATCAGTGTATGTCTTTGTGACTTGGTGTCAGTGTATGTCTTTGTTACTTGGTGTAAGTGTGTGTCTTTGTTACTTGGTGTAATTGTATGTCTTTGTTACTTGGTTTCAGTGTGTGTCTGTGTTACTGTGTCTCAGTGTGTGTCTGTGTTACTTGGTGTACGTGTATGTCTTTGTTACTTGGTGTCCGTGTATGTCTGTGTTAGTTGGTGTAAGTGTCTGTCTTTGTTACTTGGTGTAAGTGTGTGTCTGTGTTACTTGGTGTAAGTGTGTGTCTGTGCTCCTGGGTATCAGTGTATGTCTTTGTTACTTGGTGTCAGTGTATGTCTGTGTTACTTGGTGTAAGTGTGTGTCTGTGTTACTGATTATCAGTGCATGTCTTTGTTACTTGGTGTAAGTGTGTGTCTTTGCTACTTGGTGTAATTGTATGTCTTTGTTACTTGGTGTCAGTGTATGTCTGTGTTAGTTGGTGTAAGTGTATGTCTTTTTTACTAGGTGTAAGTGTGTGTCTGTGTTACTTGGTGTAAGTGTGTGTCTGTGTTCCTGGGTATCAGTGTATGTCTTTGTTACTTGGTGTCAGTGTATGTCTGTGTTACTTGGTGTAAGTGTGTGTCTGCGTTCCTGGGAATCAGTGTATGTCTTTGTTACTTGGTGTCAGTGTATGTCTGTGTTACTTTGTGTAAATGTGTATCTGTGTTACTGGGTGTGAGTGTGAGTCTTTGTCACTTGGTGTAAGTGTGTGACTTTGTTACTTGGTGTCCGTGTGTGTCTGTGTTACTTGGTGTCAGTGCATGTCTTTGTTACTTGGTGTAATTGTATGTCTTTGTTACTTGGTGTCAGTGTATGTCTGTGTTACTTGGTGTCAGTGTATATCTGTGTTACTTGGTGTAAGTGTGTGCCTTTGTTACTTGGTGTAATTGTATGTCTTTGTTACTTGGTGTCAGTGTATGTCTGCGTTACTTGGTGTCAGTGTATATCTGTGTTACTTGGTGTAAGTTTGTGTCTTTGTTGCTTGGAGTAATTGTATGTCTGTGTTACTTGGTGTAAGTGTATGTCTTTGTTACTTGGTGTAAGTGTGTGTCTGTGTTACTTGGTGTAAGTGTGCGGCTGTGTTCCTGAGTATCAGTGTATGTCTTTGTTACTTGGTGTCAGTGTAAGTCTGTGTTACTTGTTGTAAGTGTGTGTCTGTGTTACTGGGTATCAGTGTATGTCTTTGTTACTTGGTGTAAGTCTGGGTCTTTGTTACTTGGTATCCGTGTGTGTCTGTGTTACTGGGTGTCAGTGTATGTCTTTGTGATTGGGTTTCAGTGTATGTCTTTGTTACTTGGCGTCAGTGCATGTCTTTGTTACTGGGTGTCAGTGTGTGTATTTGCGACTTGGTGTCAGTGTATGTCTTTGTTACTTGGTGTAAATGCATGTCTGTGTTACTGGGTATCAGTGAATGTTTTTGATACTTGGTGTAAGTGTATGTCTTTGTCACTTGGTGTCAGTGTATGTCTTTGTTACTTGGTGTCCGTGTGTGTCTTTGTTACTGGGTGTCAGTGTATGTCTTTGTTACTGGGTGTCAGTGTGTGTCTGTGTTACTGGGTATCAGTGTATGTCTTTGTGACTTGGTGTCAGTGTATGTCTTTGTTACTTGGTGTAAGTGTGTGTCTTTGTTACATGGTGTAATTGTCTGTCTTTGTTACTTGGTGTCAGTGTATGTCTGTGTTAGTTGGTGTAAGTGTATGTCTTTGTTACTTGGTGTAAGTGTATGTATTTGTTACTTGGTGTCAGTGTATGTCTTTGTTACTTGGTGTCACTGTATGTCTGTGTTACTTGGTGTAAGTGTGTGTCTTTGTTACTTGGTGTAAGTGTATGTCTTTGTTACTTGGTGTCAGTGTGTGTCTGTGTTACTGTGTCTCAGTGTGTGTCTTTGTTACTGGGTGTCAGTGTATGTCTTTGTTACTGGGTGTCAGTGTGTGTCTGTGTTACTGGGTATCAGTGTATGTCTTTGTGACTTGGTGTCAGTGTATGTCTTTGTTACTTGGTGTAAGTGTATCTCTTTGTTACTGGGTGTCAGTGTGTGTCTTTGTGACTTGGTGTCAGTGTATGTCTTTGTTACTTGGTGCAAGTGTATGTCTTTGTTACTTGGTGTAAGTGTATGTATTTGTTACTTGGTGTCAGTGTATGTCTTTGTTACTTGGTGTCACTGTATGTCTGTGTTACTTGGTGTAAGTGTGTGTCTTTGTTACTTGGTGTAAGTGTATGTCTTTGTTACTTGGTGTCAGTGTGTGTCTGTGTTACTGTGTCTCAGTGTGTGTCTGTGTTACTTGGTGTAAGTGTGTGTCTTTGTTACTTGGTGTAAGTGTATGTCTTTGTTACTTGGTGTCAGTGTATGTCGTTGTTACTTGGTGTAAGTGTGTGTCTGTGTTACTGGGTGTCAGTGTTTGTCTGTGTTACTTGGTGTAAGTGTGTGTCTTTGTGACTTGGTGTCAGTGTATGTCTTTGTTACTTGGTGTAAGTGTGTGTCTTTGTTCCATGGTGTAATTGTCTGTCTTTGTTACTTGGTGTCAGTGTATGTCTGTGTTAGTTGGTGTAAGTGTATGTCTTTGTTTCTTGGTGTAAGTGTGTGTCTTTGTTACTTGGTGTAATTGTATGTCTTTGTTACTTGGTGTCAGTGTATGTCTGTGTTACTTGGTGTAAGTGTATGACTTTGTTACTTGGTGTAAGTGAGTGTCTGTGTTACTTGGTGTAAGTGTGTGTCTGTGTTCCTGGCTTTCAGTGTATGTCTTTGTTACTTGGTGTCAGTGCATGTCTGTGTTACTTGGTGTAAGTGTGTGTCTGTGTTACTGGGTGTCAGTGTGTGTCTGTGTTACTTGGTGTAAGTGTGTGTCTGTGTTACTTGGTGTAAGTGTGTGTCTTTGTTACTTGGTGTAAGTGTGTGTCTGTGTTACTGGGTATCAGTGTATGTCTTTATTACTTGGTGTAAGTGTGTGTCTTTGTTACTTGGTGTAAGTGTATGTCTTTGTTACCTGATGTCAGTGTATGTCTTTGTTACTTGGTGTAAGTGTGTGTCTGTGTTACTTGGTGTAAGTGTGTGTCTGTGTTCCTGGGTATCAGTGTATGTCTTTGTTACTTGGTGTCAGTGTGTGTCTTTGTGACTTGGTGTCAGTGTATGTCTTTGTTACTTGGTGCAAGTGTATGTCTTTGTTACGTGGTGTAAGTGTATGTATTTGTTACTTGGTGTCAGTTTATGTCTTTGTTACTTGGTGTCACTGTATGTCTGTGTTACTTGGTGTAAGTGTATGTCTTTGTTACTTGGTGTCAGTGTGTGTCTGTGTTACTGTGTCTCAGTGTGTGTCTGTGTTACTTGGTGTAAGTGTGTGTCTTTGTTACTTGGTGTAAGTGTATGTCTTTGTTACTTGGTGTCAGTGTATGTCGTTGTTACTTGGTGTAAGTGTGTGTCTGTGTTACTGGGTGTCAGTGTGTGTCTGTGTTACTTGGTGTAAGTGTGTGTCTTTGTTACTTGGTGTCAGTGTAAGTCTTTGTTACTTGGTGTCAGTGTATGTCTTTGTTACTTGGTGTAAGTGTGTGTCTTTGTTACATGGTGTAATTGTCTGTCTTTGTTACTTGGTGTCAGTGTATGTCTGTGTTAGTTGGTGTAAGTGATTGTCTTTGTTACTTGGTGTAAGTGTATGTATTTGTTACTTGGTGTCAGTGTATGTCTTTGTTACTTGGTGTCACTGTATGTCTGTGTTACTTGGTGTAAGTTTGTGTCTTTGTTACTTGGTGTAAGTGTATGTCTTTGTTACTTGGTGTCAGTGTGTGTCTGTGTTACTGTGTCTCAGTGTGTGTCTTTGTTACTGGGTGTCAGTGTATGTCTTTGTTACTGGGAGTCAGTGTGTGTCTGTGTTACTGGGTATCAGTGTATGTCTTTGTGACTTGGTGTCAGTGTATGTCTTTGTTACTTGGTGTAAGTGTATGTCTTTGTTACTGGGTGTCAGTGTGTGTCTTTGTGACTTGGTGTCAGTGTATGTCTTTGTTACTTGGTGCAAGTGTATGTCTTTGTTACTTGGTGTAAGTGTATGTATTTGTTACTTGGTGTCAGTGTATGTCTTTGTTACTTGGTGTCACTGTATGTCTGTGTTACTTGGTGTAAGTGTGTGTCTTTGTTACTTGGTGTAAGTGTATGTCATTGTTACTTGGTGTCAGTGTGTGTCTGTGTTACTGTGTCTCAGTGTGTGTCTGTGTTACTTGGTGTAAGTGTGTGTCTTTGTTACTTGGTGTAAGTGTATGTCTTTGTTACTTGGTGTCAGTGTATGTCGTTGTTACTTGGTGTAAGTGTGTGTCTGTGTTACTGGGTGTCAGTGTGTGTCTGAGTTACTTGGTGTAAGTGTGTGTCTTTGTGACTTGGTGTCAGTGTATGTCTTTGTTACTTGGTGTAAGTGTGTGTCTTTGTTCCATGGTGTAATTGTCTGTCTTTGTTACTTGGTGTCTGTGTATGTCTGTGTTAGTTGGTGTAAGTGTATGTCTTTGTTTCTTGGTGTAGGTGTGTGTCTTTGTTACTTGGTGTAATTGTATGTCTTTGTTACTTGGTGTCAGTGTATGTCTGTGTTACTTGGTGTAAGTGTATGACTTTGTTACTTGGTGTAAGTGAGTGTCTGTGTTAATTGGAGTAATTGTGTGTCTGTGTTCCTGGCTTTCAGTGTATGTCTTTGTTACTTGGTGTCAGTGCATGTCTGTGTTACTTGGTGTAAGTGTGTGTCTGTGTTACTGGGTGTCAGTGTGTGTCTGTGTTACTTGGTGTAAGTGTGTGTCTGTGTTACTTGGTGTAAGTGTGTGTCTTTGTTACTTGGTGTAAGTGTGTGTCTGTGTTACTGGGTATCAGTGTATGTCTTTATTACTTGGTGTAAGTGTGTGTCTTTGTTACTTGGTGTAAGTGTATGTCTTTGTTACTTGATGTCAGTGTATGTCTTTGTTACTTGGTGTAAGTGTGTGTCTGTGTTACTTGTTGTAAGTGTGTGTCTGTGTTCCTGGGTATCAGTGTATGTCTGTGTTACTTGGTGTCAGTGTATGTCTGTGTTACTTGGTGTAAGTTTGTGTCTGTGTTACTGGGTATCAGTGTATGTCTTTGTTACTGGGTGTCAGTGTGTGTCTTTGTGACTTGGTGTCAGTGTATGTCTTTGTTACTTGGTGCAAGTGTATGTCTTTGTTACTTGGTGTAAGTGTATGTATTTGTTACTTGGTGTCAGTGTATGTCTTTGTTACTTGGTGTCACTGTATGTCTGTGTTACTTGGTGTAAGTGTATGTCTTTGTTACTTGGTGTCAGTGTGTGTCTGTGTTACTGTGTCTCAGTGTGTGTCTGTGTTACTTGGTGTAAGTGTGTGTCTTTGTTACTTGGTGTAAGTGTATGTCTTTGTTACTTGGTGTCAGTGTATGTCGTTGTTGCTTGGTGTAAGTGTGTGTCTGTGTTACTGGGTGTCAGTGTGTGTCTGTGTTACTTGGTGTAAGTGTGTGTCTTTGTTACTTGGTGTCAGTGTATGTCTTTGTTACTTGGTGTCAGTGTATGTCTTTGTTACTTGGTGTCAGTGTGTGTCTGTGTTACTGCGTATCAGTGTATGTCTTTGTGATTGGTGTCAGTGTATGTCTTTGTTGCTTGGTGTAAGTGTGTGTCTTTGTTACTTGGTTTAATTGTATGTCTTTGTTACTTGGTGTCAGTTTATGTCTGTGTTACTTGGTGTAAGTGTATGACTTTGTTACTTGGTGTAAGTGAGTGTCTGTGTTACTTGGTGTAAGTGTGTGTGTGTGTACCTGGTTATCAGTGTATGTCTTTGTTACTTGGTGTCAGTGCATGTCTGTGTTACTTGGTGTAAGTGTGTGTCTGTGTTACTGGGTATCAGTGTATGAATGTGTTACTTGTTGTCAGTGTATGTCTGTGTTACTTGGTGTAAGTGTGTGTCTGTGTTACTTATTGTAAGTGTGTGTCTTTGTTACTTGGTGTAAGTGTATGTCTTTGTTACTTGGTGTCAGTGTATGTCTTTGTTATTTGGTGTCAGTGTGTGTCTGTGTTACTGGGTATCAGTGTATGTCTTTGTGACTTGGTGTCAGTGTATGTCTTTGTTACTTGGTGTAAGTGTGTGTCTTTGTTACTTGGTGTAATTGTATGTCTTTGTTACTTGGTGTCAGTGTATGTCTGTGTTAGTTGGTGTAAGTGTATGTCTTCGTAACTTGGTGTAAGTGTGTGTCTGTGTTACTTGGTGTAATTGTCTGTCTTTGTTACTTGGTGTCAGTGTATGGCTGTGTTAGTTGGTGTAAGTGTCTGTCTTTGTTACTTGGTGTAAGTGTGTGTCTGTGTTACTTGGTGTAAGTGTGTGTCTGTGCTCCTGGGTATCAGTGTATGTCTTTGTTACTTGGTGTCAGTGTATGTCTGTGTTACTTGGTGTAAGTGTGTGTCTGTGTTACTGGGTATCAGTGCATGTCTTTGTGACTTGGTGTAAGTGTGTGTCTTTGTTACTTGGTGTAATTGTATGTCTTTGTTACTTGGTGTCAGTGTATGTCTGTGTTAGTTGGTGTAAGTGTATGTCTTTGTTACTTGGTGTAAGTGTGTGTCTGTGTTACTTGGTGTAAGTGTGTGTCTGTGTTCCTGGGTATCAGTGTATGTCTTTGTTACTAGGTGTAAGTGTGTGTCTGTGTTACTTGGTGTAAGTGTGTGTCTGTGTTCCTGGGTATCAGTGTATGTCTTTGTTACTTGGTGTCAGTGTATGTCTGTGTTACTTGGTGTAAGTGTGTGTCTGCGTTACTGGGAATCAGTGTATGTCTTTGTTACTTGGTGTCAGTGTATGTCTGTGTTACCTGGTGTAAATGTGTGTCTGTGTTACTGGGTGTGAGTGTGAGACTTTGTCACTTGGTGTAAGTGTGTGACTTTGTTACTTGGTGTCCGTGTGTGTCTGTGTTACTTGCTGTCAGTGCATGTCTTTGTTACTTGGTGTAATTGTATGTCTTTGTTACTTGGTGTCAGTGTATGTCTGTGTTACTTGGTGTCAGTGTATATCTGTGTTACTTGGTGTAAGTGTGTGCCTTTGTTACTTGGTGTAATTGTATGTCTTTGTTACTTGGTGTCAGTGTATGTCTGCGTTACTTGGTGTCAGTGTATATCTGTGTTACTTGGTGTAAGTTTGTGTCTTTGTTGCTTGGAGTAATTGTATGTCTGTGTTACTTGGTGTAAGTGTATGTCTTTGTTACTTGGTGTAACTGTGTGTCTGTGTTACTTGGTGTAAGTGTGTGCCTGTGTTCCTGAGTATCAGTGTATGTCTTTGTTACTTGGTGTCAGTGTAAGTCTGTGTTACTTGTTGTAAGTGTGTGTCTGTGTTACTGGGTATCAGTGTATGTCTTTGTTACTTGGTGTAAGTCTGTGTCTTTGTTACTTGGTATCCGTGTGTGTCTGTGTTACTGGGTGTCAGTGTATGTCTTTGTGATTGGGTTTCAGTGTATGTCTTTGTTACTTGGTGTCAGTGCATGTCTTTGTTACTGGGTGTCAGTGTGTGTATTTGCGACTTGGTGTCAGTGTATGTCTTTGTTACTTGGTGTAAGTGTGTGTCTGTGTTACTGGGTATCAGTGAATGTTTTTGATACTTGGTGTAAGTGTATGTCTTTGTCACTTGGTGTCAGTGTATGTCTTTGTTACTTGGTGTCCGTGTGTGTCTTTGTTACTGGGTGTCAGTGTATGTCTTTGTTACTGGGTGTCAGTGTGTGTCTGTGTTACTGGGTATCAGTGTATGTCTTTGTGACTTGGTGTCAGTGTATGTCTTTGTTACTTGGTGTAAGTGTGTGTCTTTGTTACATGGTGTAATTGTCTGTCTTTGTTACTTGGTGTCAGTGTATGTCTGTGTTAGTTGGTGTAAGTGTATGTATTTGTTACTTGGTGTCAGTGTATGTCTTTGTTACTTGGTGTCACTGTATGTCTGTGTTACTTGGTGTAAGTGTGTGTCTTTGTTACTTGGTGTAAGTGTATGTATTTGTTACTTGGTGTCAGTGTATGTCTTTGTTACTTGGTGTCACTGTATGTCTGTGTTACTTGGTGTCAGTGTGTGTCTGTGTTACTGTGTCTCAGTGTGTGTCTTTGTTACTGGGTGTCAGTGTATGTCTTTGTTACTGGGTGTCAGTGTGTGTCTGTGTTACTGGGTATCAGTGTATGTCTTTGTGACTTGGTGTCAGTGCATGTCTTTGTTACTTGGTGTAAGTGTATGTCTTTGTTACTGGGTGTCAGTGTGTGTCTTTGTGACTTGGTGTCAGTGTATGTCTTTGTTACTTGGTGCAAGTGTATGTCTTTGTTACTTGGTGTAAGTGTATGTATTTGTTACTTGGTGTCAGTGTATGTCTTTGTTACTTGGTGTCAGTGTGTGTCTGTGTTACTGTGTCTCAGTGTGTGTCTGTGTTACTTGGAGTAAGTGTGTGTCTTTGTTACTTGGTGTAAGTGTATGTCTTTGTTACTTGGTGTCAGTGTATGTCGTTGTTACTTGGTGTAAGTGTTTGTCTCTGTTACTGGGTGTCAGTGTATGTCTTTGTTACTTGGTGTAAGTGTGTGTCTTTGTTCCATGGTGTAATTGTCTGTCTTTGTTACTTGGTGTCAGTGTATGTCTGTGTTAGTTGGTGTAAGTGTATGTCTTTGTTTCTTGGTGTAAGTGTCTGTCTTTGTTACTTGGTGTAATTGTATGTCTTTGTTACTTGGTGTCAGTGTATGTCTGTGTTACTTGGTGTAAGTGTATGACTTTGTTACTTGGTGTAAGTGAGTGTCAGTGTTACTTGGTGTAAGTGTGTGTCTGTGTTCCCGGCTATCAGTGTATGTCTTTGTTACTTGGTGTCAGTGCATGTCTGTGTTACATTGGTGTAAGTGTGTGTCTGTGTTACTGGGTGTCAGTGTGTGTCTGTGTTACTTGGTGTAAGTGTGTGTCTGTGTTACTTGGTGTAAGTGTGTGTCTTTGTTACTTGGTGTAAGTGGGTGTCAGTGTTACTGGGTATCAGTGTATGTCTTTGTTACTTGGTGTAAGTGTGTGTCTTTGTTACTTGGTGTTATTGTATGTCTTTGTTACTTGGTGTCAGTGCATGTCTGTGTTACTTGGTGTAAGTGTGTGTCTGTGTTACTGGGTGTCAGTGTGTGTCTGTGTTACTTGGTGTAAGTGTGTGTCTGTGTTACTTGGTGTAAGTGTGTGTCTTTGTTACTTGGTGCAAGTGGGTGTCAGTGTTCCTGGGTATCAGTGTATGTCTTTGTTACTTGGTGTAAGTGTGTGTCTTTGTTACTTGGTGTAAGTGTATGTCTTTGTTACTTGATGTCAGTGTATGTCTTTGTTACTTGGTGTAAGTGTGTGTCTGTGTTACTTGGTGTAAGTGTGTGTCTGTGTTCCTGGGTATCAGTGTATGTCTGTGTTACTTGGTGTCAGTGTATGTCTGTGTTACTTGGTGTAAGTTTGTGTCTGTGTTACTGGGTATCAGTGTATGTCTTTGTTACTGGGTGTCAGTGTGTGTCTTTGTGACTTGGTGTCAGTGTATGTCTTTGTTACTTGGTGCAAGTGTATGTCTTTGTTACTTGGTGTAAGTGTATGTATTTGTTACTTGGTGTCAGTGTATGTCTTTGTTACTTGGTGTCACTGTATGTCTGTGTTACTTGGTGTAAGTGTATGTCTTTGTTACTTGGTGTCAGTGTGTGTCTGTGTTACTGTGTCTCAGTGTGTGTCTGTGTTACTTGGTGTAAGTGTATGTCTTTGTTACTTGGTGTCAGTGTATGTCGTTGTTACTTGGTGTAAGTGTGTGTCTGTGTTACTGGGTGTCAGTGTGTGTCTGTGCTACTTGGTGTAAGTGTGTGTCTTTGTTACTTGGTGTCAGTGTATGTCTTTGTTACTTGGTGTCAGTGTATGTCTTTGTTATTTGGTGTCAGTGTGTGTCTGTGTTACTGGGTATCAGTGTATGTCTTTGTGACTTGGTGTCAGTGTATGTCTTTGTTACTTGGTGTAAGTGTGTGTTTTTGTTACTTGGTGTAATTGTATGTCTTTGTTACTTGGTGTCAGTGTATGTCTGTGTTAGTTGGTGTAAGTGTATGTCTTTGTAACTTGGTGTAAGTGTGTATCTGTGTTACTTGGTGTAATTGTCTGTCTTTGTTACTTGGTGTCAGTGTATGTCTGTGTTAGTTGGTGTAAGTGTCTGTCTTTGTTACTGGGTGTCAGTGTATGTCTTTGTTACTTGGTGTAAGTGTGTGTCTGTGCTCCTGGGTATCAGTGTATGTCTTTGTTACTTGGTGTAAGTGTGTGTCTTTGTTACTTGGTGTAATTGTATGTCTTTGTTACTTGGTGTCAGTGTATGTCTGTGTTAGTTGGTTTAAGTGTATGTCTTTGTTACTTGGTGTAAGTGTGTGTCTGTGTTACTTGGTGTAAGTGTGTGTCTGTGTTACTGGGTATCAGTGCATGTCTTTGTTACTTGGTGTAAGTATGTGTCTTTGTTACTTGGTGTAATTGTATGTCTTTGTTACTTGGTGTCAGTGTATGTCTGTGTTAGTTGGTGTAAGTGTATGTCTTTGTTACTTGGTGTAAGTGTGTGTCTGTGTTACTTGGTGTAAGTGTGTGTCTGTGTTCCTGGGTATCAGTGTATGTCTTTGTTACTTGGTGTCAGTGTATGTCTGTGTTACTTGGTGTCAGTGTGTGTCTGTGTTACTGCGTATCAGTGTATGTCTTTGTGATTGGTGTCAGTGTATGTCTTTGTTGCTTGGTGTAAGTGTGTGTCTTTGTTACTTGGTTTAATTGTATGTCTTTGTTACTTGGTGTCAGTGTATGTCTGTGTTACTTGGTGTAAGTGTATGACTTTGTTACTTGGTGTAAGTGAGTGTCTGTGTTACTTGGTGTAAGTGTGTGTCTGTGTTCCTGGTTATCAGTGTATGTCTTTGTTACTATGGTGTCAGTGCATGTCTGTGTTACTTGGTGTAAGTGTGTGCCTGTGTTACTGGGTATCAGTGTATGAATGTGTTACTTGTTGTCAGTGTATGTCTGTGTTACTTGGTGTAAGTGTGTGTCTGTGTTACTTATTGTAAGTGTGTGTCTTTGTTACTTGGTGTAAGTGTATGTCTTTGTTACTTGGTGTCAGTGTATGTCTTTGTTATTTGGTGTCAGTGTGTGTCTGTGTTACTGGGTATCAGTGTATGTCTTTGTGACTTGGTGTCAGTGTATGTCTTTGTTACTTGGTGTAAGTGTGTGTCTTTGTTACTTGGTGTAATTGTATGTCTTTGTTACTTGGTGTCAGTGTATGTCTGTGTTAGTTGGTGTAAGTGTATGTCTTTGTAACTTGGTGTAAGTGTGTGTCTGTGTTACTTGGTGTAATTGTCTGTCTTTGTTACTTGGTGTCAGTGTATGTCTGTGTTAGTTGGTGTAAGTGTCTGTCTTTGTTACTTGTTGTAAGTGTGTGTCTGTGTTACTTGGTGTGTGTGTCTGTGCTCCTGGGTATCAGTGTATGTCTTTGTTACTTGGTGTCAGTGTATGTCTGTGTTACTTGGTGTACGTGTGTGTCTGTGTTACTGGGTATCAGTGCATGTCTTTGTTACTTGGTGTAAGTGTGTGTCTTTGTTACTTGGTGTAATTGTATGTCTTTGTTACTTGGTGTCAGTGTATGTCTGTGTTAGTTGGTGTAAGTGTATGTCTTTGTTACTTGGTGTAAGTGTGTGTCTGTGTTACTTGGTGTAAGTGTGTGTCTGTGTTCCTGGGTATCAGTGTATGTCTTTGTTACTTGGTGTCAGTGTATGTCTGTGTTACTTGGTGTAAATGTGTGTCTGTGTTACTGGGTGTGAGTGTGAGTCTTTGTCACTTGGTGTAAGTGTGTGTCTTTGTTACTTGGTGTCCGTGTGTGTCTGTGTTACTTGGTGTCAGTGCATGTCTTTGTTACTTGGTGTAATTGTATGTCTTTGTTACTTGGTGTCAGTGTATGTCTGTGTTACTTGGTGTCAGTGTATATCTGTGTTACTTGGTGTAAGTGTGTGCCTTTGTTACTTGGTGTAATTGTATGTCTTTGTTACTTGGTGTCAGTGTATGTCTGTGTTACTTGGTGTAAGTGTATGTCTTTGTTACTTGGTGTAAGTGTGTGTCTGTGTTACTTGGTGGAAGTGTGTGTCTGTGTTCCTGAGTATCAGTGTATGTCTTTGTTACTTGGTGTCAGTGTAAGTCTGTGTTACTTGTTGTAAGTGTGTGTCTGTGTTACTGGGTATCAGTGTATGTCTTTGTTACTTGGTGTAAGTCTGTGTCTTTGTTACTTGGTATCCGTGTGTGTCTGTGTTACTGGGTGTCAGTGTATGTCTTTGTGATTGGGTATCAGTGTATGTTTTTGTTACTTGGTGTCAGTGCATGTCTTTGTTACTGGGTGTCAGTGTGTGTATTTGCGACTTGGTGTCAGTGTATGTCTTTGTTACTTGGTGTAAGTGTGTGTCTGTGTTACTGGGTATCAGTGAATGTTTTTGTTACTTGGTGTAAGTGTATGTCTTTGTCACTTGGTGTCAGTGTATGTCTTTGTTACTTGGTGTCCGTGTGTGTCTTTGTTACTGGGTGTCAGTGTATGTCTTTGTTACTGGGTGTCAGTGTGTGTCTGTGTTACTGGGTATCAGTGTATGTCTTTGTTACTTGGGGTCAATGTATGTCTGTGTTACTTGGTGTAAGTGTATGACTTTGTTACTTTGTGTAAGTGAGTGCCTGTGTTACTTGGTGTAAGTGTGTGTCTGTGTTCCTGGGTATCAGTGTATGTCTGTGTTACTTGGTGTAAGTGTGTGTCTGTGTTACCTGGTGTAAGTGTGTGTCTGTGTTACTGGGTATCAGTGCATGTCTTTGTTACTTGGTGTCAGTGTATATCTGTGTTACTTGGAGTAAGTGTGTGTCTTTGTTACTTGGTGTAATTGTATGTATTTGTTACTTGGTGTCAGTGTATGTCTGTGTTACTTGGTGGAAGTGTATGTCTTTGTTACTTGGTGTAAGTGTGTCTGTGTTACTTGGTGTAAGTGTGTGTCTGTGTTACTGGGTATCAGTGCATGTCTTTGTTACTTGGTGTCAGTGTATATCTGTGTTACTTGGAGTAAGTGTGTGTCTTTATTACTTGCTGTAATTGTATGTATTTGTTACTTGGTGTCAGTGTATGTCTGTGTTACTTGGTGTAAGTGTATGTCTTTGTAACTTGGTGTAAGTTTGTGTCTTTGTTACTTGGTGTAATTGTATGTCTGTGTTACTTGGTGTAAGTGCATGTCTTTGTTACTTGGTGTAAGTGTGTGTCTGTGTTACTTGGTATAAGTGTGTGTCTGTGTTCCTGAGTATCAGTGTATGTCTTTGTTACTTGGTGTCAGTCTATGTCTGTGTTACTTGGAGTAAGTGTGTGTCTGTGTTACTGGTTATCAGTGTATGTCTTTGTTACTTGGTGTAAGTGTGTGTCTGTGTTACTGCGTGTCAGCGTGTGTCTGTGTTACTTGGTGTAAATCTGTGTCTTTGTTACTTGGTGTCAGTGTATGTCTTTGTTACTTGGTGTCAGTGTATGTCTTTGTTACTTGGTGTAAGTGTGTGTCTGTGTTACTTCGTGTGTGTGTGTGTCTTTGTTATTTGGTGTAATTGTATGTCTTTGTTACTTGGTGTCAGTGTATGTCTGTGTTACTTGGTGTAAGTGTATGTCTTTGTTACTTGGTGTAAGTGTGTGTCTGTGTTACTTGGTGTAAGTGTGTGTCTGTGTTCCTGGGTATCAGTGTATGCTTTGTTACTTGGTGTCAGTGTATGTCTGCGTTACTTGGTGTAAGTGTGTGTCTGTGTTACTGGGTATCAGTGTATGTGTTTGTTACTTGGTGTCAGTGTATGTCTGTGTTGCTTGGTGCAAGTGTGTGTCTGTGTTACTGGGTGTCAGTGTGTGTCTGTGTTACTTGGTGTCCGTGTGTGTCTGTGTTACAGGGTGTCAGTGTATGTCTTTGTTACTGGGTGTCAGTGTATGTCTTTTTTACTTGGTGTAATTGTGTGTCTGTGTTGCTGGGTATCAGTGTCTGTCTTTGTTACATGGTGTAAGTGAGTGTCTGTGTTACTGGGTATCAGTGTATGTCTTTGTTACTTGGTGTCAGTGTATGTCTGTGTTACTTGGTGGAAGTGTGTGTCTGTGTTACTGGGTATCAGTGTATGTCTTTGTGACTTGGTATCAGTGTATGACTTTGTTAGTGGGTGTCAGTGGGTGTCTTTGTGATTTGGTGTCAGTGTATGTCTTTGTTACTTGGTGTAAATGTGCGACTGTGTTACTGGGTATCAGTGTATGTCTATGTCACTTGGTGTCAGTGTATGTCAAAATATTTGGTGTAGGTGTCTGTCTTTGTTACGTGGTGTAATTGTCTATCTTTGTTATTTCGTGTAAGAGTATGTCTTCGTAACTTGGTGTCAGTGTATGTCTTTGTTACTTGGTGTCAGTGTATGTCTGTTTTACGTGGTGTATGTGTGTGTCTTTGTTACTTGGCGTAAGTGTATGTCTTTGTTACTTGGTGTCTGTGTATGTCTTTGTTACTTGGTGTCAGAGTGTGTCTGTGTTACTGGGTATCAATGTATGTCTTTGTTACTTGGTATCAGTGTATGTCTTTGTTACTGGGTGTCAGTGTGTGTCTGTGTTACTGGGTATCAGTGTATGTCTTTGTGACTTGGTATCAGTGTATGTCTTTGTTACTGGGTGTCAGTGTGTTTCTGTGTTACTGGGTATCAGTGCATGTCTTTGTGACTTGGTATCAGTGTATGTCTTTGTTACTTGATGTCAGTGTAAGTCTGTGTTACGTGGTGTAAGTTTGTGTCTGTGTTACTGGGTATTATTGTATGTCTTTGTTATTGGGTGTCAGTGTGTGTCTTTGTGACTTGGTGTCAGTGTATGTCTTTGTTACTTGGTGCAAGTGTATGTCTTGGTTCCTTGGTGTAAGTGTATGTATTTGTTACTTGCTGTCAGTGTATGTCTTCGTTACTTGGTGTCACTGTATGTCTGTGTTACTTGGTGTAATTGTGTGTCTTTGTTACTTGGTGTAAGTGTATGTCTTTGTTACTTGGTGTCAGTGTGTGTCTGTGTTACTGTGTATCAGTGTGTGTCTGTGTTACTTGGTGTAAGTGTGTGTCTTTGTTACTTGGTGTAAGTGTATGTCTTTGTTACTTGCTGTCAGTGTATGTCTTTGTTACTTGGTGTAAGTGTGTGTCTGTGTTACTGGTTGTCAGTGTGTGTCGGTGTTACTTGGTGTAAGTGTGTGTCTTGGTTACTTGGTGTAGGTGTATGTCTTTGTTACTTGGTGTAAGTGTATGTCTTTGTTACTTTTTGTCAGTGTGTGTCTGTGTTACTGTGTAACAGTGTGTGTCTGTGTTACTTGGTGTAAGTGTGTGTCTTTGTTACTTGGTGTAAGTGTATGTCTTTGTTACTTGCTGTCAGTGTATGTCTTTGTTACTTGGTGTAAGTGTGTGTCTGTGTTACTGGGTGTCAGTGTGTGTCGGTGTGACTTGTTGTAAGTGTGTGTCTTTGTTACTTGGTGTAGGTGTATGTCTTTGTTACTTGGTGTCAGTGTATGTCTTTGTGACTTGGTGTCAGTGTATGTCTTTGTTACTTGTTGCAAGTGTGTGTCTTTGTTACTTGGTGTAATTGTATGTCTTTGTTACTTGGTGTCAGTGTATGTCTGTGTTACTTGGTGTAAGTGTTTGACTTTGTTGCTTGGTGTCAGTGTGTGTCTGTGTTACTGGGTATCAGTGTATGTCTTTGTGACTTGGTGTCAGTGTATGTCTTTGTTACTTGGTGTAAGTGTGTGTCTTTGTTACTTGGAGTAATTGTATGTCTTTGTTACTTGGTGTAAGTGTGTGTCTTTGTTACTTGGTGTAATTGTATGTCTTTGTTACTTGGTGTCAGTGTATGTCTGTCTTACTTGGTGTAAGTGTGTGTCTGTGTTCCTGGGTATCAGTGTATGTCTTTGTTACTTGGTGTCAGTGTATGTCTGTGTTACTTGGTGTCCGTGTGTGTCTGTGTTACTGGGTTTCAGTGCATGTCTTTGTTACTTGGTGTCAGTGTATATCTGTGTTACTTGGTGTAAGTGTGTGTCTTTGTTATTTGGTGTAATTGTATGTCTTTGTTACTTGGTGTCAGTGTATCTCTGTGTTACTTGGTGTAAGTGTATGTCTTTGTTACTTGGTGTAAGTGTGTGTCTGTGTTACTTGGTGTAAGTGTGTGTCTGTGTTCCTGGGTATCAGTGGATGTCTTTGTTACTTGGTGTCAGTGTATGTCTGCGTTACTTGGTGTAAGTGTGTGTCTGTGTTACTGGGTATCAGTGTATGTCTTTGTTACTTGGTGTCAGTGTATGTCTGTGTTGCTTGGTGCAAGAGTGTGTCTGTGTTACTGGGTGTCAGTGTGTGTCTGTGTTACTTGGTGTAAGTGTGTGTCTTTGTTACTTGGTGTCCGTGTGTGTCTGTGTTACAGGGTGTCAGTGTATGTCTTTGTTACTGGGTGTCAGTGTATGTCTTTTTTACTTGGTGTAATTGTGTGTCTGTGTTGCTGGGTATCAGTGTCTGTCTTTGTTACTTGGTGTAAGTGAGTGTCTGTGTTACTGGGTATCAGTGTATGTCTTTGTTACTTGGTGTCAGTGTATGTCTGTGTTACTTGGTGGAAGTGTGTGTCTGTGTTACTGGGTATCAGTGTATGTCTTTGTGACTTGGTATCAGTGTATGACTTTGTTAGTGGGTGTCAGTGTGTGTCTTTGTGATTTGGTGTCAGTGTATGTCTTTGTTACTTGGTGTAAATGTGTGTCTTTGTTACTTGGTGTCAGTGTATGTCTGTTTTACTTGGTGTATATGTGTGTCTTTGTTACTTGGCGTACGTGTATGTCTTTGTTACTTGGTGTCTGTGTATGTCTTTGTTACTTGGTGTCAGAGTGTGTCTGTGTTACTGGGTATCAGTGTATGTCTTTGTTACTTGGTATCAGTGTATGTCTTTGTTACTGGGTGTCAGTGTGTGTCTGTGTTACTGGGTATCAGTGTATGTCTTTGTGACTTGGTATCAGTGTATGTCTTTGTTACTGGGTGTCAGTGTGTTTCTGTGTTACTGGGTATCAGTGCATGTCTTTGTGACTTGGTATCAGTGTATGTCTTTGTTACTGGGTTTCAGTGTGTGTCTGTGTTCCTGGGTATCAGTGTATGTCTTTGTGACTTGGTGTCAGTGTATGTCTTTGATACTGGGTGTCAGTGTGTGTCTGTGTTACTGGGTGTCAGTGTATGTCTTTGTTACTTGGTGTAAGTGTGTGTCTTTGTTCCTGGGTATCAGTGTATGTCTTTGTGACTTGGTGTCAGTGTCTGTCTTTGTTACTGGGTCTCAGTGTGTGTCTGTGTTACTGGGTGTCAGTGTATGTCTGTGTTACTTGGTGTAAGTGTGATTCTGTGTTACTGGGTATCAGTGTATGTCTTTGTTACTGGGTGTCAGTGTGTGTCTTTGTGACTTGGTGTCAGTGTAAGTCTTTGTTACTTGGTGTAAGTGTGTGTCTGTGTTTCTGGGTATCAGTGTATGTCTTTGTTACTTGGTGTCAGTGTATGTCAAAATACTTGGTGTAAGTGTATGTCTTTGTTACTTGGTGTAATTGTCTTGTCTTTGTTAGTTGATGTAAGTGTATGTCTTTGTTACTTGGTGTCAGTGTATGTTTTGTTACTTGGTGTCAGTGTGCGTCTGTGTTACTGGGTATCAGTGTATGTCTATGTGACTTGGTATCAGTGTGTGTCTTTGTGACTTGGTGTCTGTGTATGTCTATGTTACTGGGTGTCAGTGTGTGTCTGTGTTACTGGGTGTCAGTGCATGTCTTTGTAACTGTTTATTAGTGTTTCTCTGTGTTACTGGGTGTCAGTGTGTGTTTGCTTGTGTTACTGGGTGTCAGTGTATGTCTTTGTTACTTGGTGTCAGTGTGTGTCTGTGTTACTTGTTGTAAGTGTTTGTCTGTGTTACTGGGTATCAGAGTAAGTCTTTGTTACTTGGTGTCAGTGTATGTCTGTGTTACTTGGTGTAAGTGTGTGTCTGTGTTCCTGGGTATCAGTGTATGTCTTTGTTACTTGGTGTCAGTGTATGTCTGTGTTACTTGGTGTAAGTGTGTGTCTGTGTTGCTGGGTATCAGTGTATGTCTTTGTTACTTGGTGCCAGTGTATGTCTGTGTTACTTGGTGTAAGTGCGTGTCTGTGTTGCTGGGTATCAGTGTATGTCTTTGTTACTTGGTGTCAGTGTATATCTGTGTTGCTTGGTGCTAGTGTGTGTCTGTGTTACTGGGTGTCAGTGTGTGTCTGTGTTACTTGGTGGAAGTGTGTGTCTTTGTTACTTGGTGTCCGTGTCTGTCTGTGTTAATGGGCATCAGTGTATGTCTTTGTTACTGGGTGTCAGTGGATGTCTTTGTTACTTGGTGTAATTGTGTCTCTGTGTTGCTGGGTATCAGTGTCTGTCTTTGTTACTTGGTGTAAGTGAGTGTCTGTGTAACTGGGTGTCAGTGTGTGTCTTTGTGATTTGGTGTCAGTGTATGTCTTTGTTACTTGGTGTAAATTTGTGACAGTGTTACTGGGTATCAGTGTATGTCAATGTCACTTGGTGTCAGTGTATGTCAAAATATTTGGTGTAGGTCTTTGTCTTTGTTACTTAGTGTAATTGTCTCTCTTTTTTATTTCGTGTAAGTGCATGTCTTTGTAACTTGGTGTCATTGTATGTCTTTGTTAATTGGTGTCAGTGTATGTCTGTTTTACTTGGTGTAAGTGTGTGTCTTTGTTACTTGGTGTAAGTGTATGTCTTTGTTACTTGGTGTCTGTGTATATCTTTGTTACTTGGTGTCAGAGTGTGTCTGTGTTACTGGGTATCAGTGTATGTCTTTGTTACTTGGTATCAGTGTATGTCTTTGTTACTGGGTGTCAGTGTGTGTCTGTGTTACTGGGTATCAGTGTATGTCTTTGTGACTTGGTATCAGTGTATGTCTTTGTTACTGAGTGTCAGTGTGTTTCTGTGTTACTGGGTATCAGTGTATGTCTTTGTGACTTGGTATCAGTGTATGTCTTTGTTACTGGGTTTCAGTGTGTGTCTGTGTTACTGGGTATCAGTGTATGTCTTTGTGACTTGGTGTCAGTGTATGTCTTTGTTACTGGGTGTCAGTGTGTGTCTGTGTTACTGGGTGTCTGTGTATGTCTTTGTTACTTGTTGGAAGTGTGTGTCTTTGTTCCTGGGTATCAGTGTATGTCTTTGTGACTTGCTGTCAGTGTATGTCTTTGTTACTGGGTCTCAGTGTGTGTCTGTGTTACTGGGTGTCAGTGTGTGTCTTTGTTACTTGGTGTAAGTGTGTGTCTTTGTTACTTGGTGTCCGTGTGTGTCTGTGTTACTGGGTGCCAGTGTAAGTCTTTGTTGCTGGGTGTCAGTGTATGTCTTTGTTACTTGGTGTAATTGTGTGTATGTGTTACTGGGTATCAGTGTATGTCTTTGTGACTTGGTGTCAGTGTATGTCTTTGTTACTGGGTGTCAGTGTGTGTCGGTGTTACTTGGTGTAAGTGTGTGTCTTTGTTACTTGGTGTAGGTGTATGTCTTTGTTACTTGGTGTAAGTGTATGTCTTTGTTACTTGGTGTAAGTGTGTGTCTGTGTTACTGTGTATCAGTGTGTGTCTATGTTACATGGTGTAAGTGTGTGTCTTTGTTACTTGGTGTAAGTGTATATCTTTGTTACTTGCTGTCAGTGTATGTCTTTGTTACTTGGTGTAAGTGTGTGTCGGTGTTACTGGGTGTCAGTGTGTGTCGGTGTTACTTGGTGTAAGTGTGCGTCTTTGTTACTTGGTGTAGGTGTATGTCTTTGTTACATGGTGTCAGTGTATGTCTTTGTGACTTGGTGTCAGTGTATGTCTTTGTTACTTGGTGTAAGTGTGTGTCTTTGTTACTTGGTGTAATTGTATGTCTTTGTTACTTGGTGTCAGTGTATGTCTGTGTTACTTGGTGTAAGTGTATGACTTTGTTGCTTGGTGTCAGTGTGTGTCTGTGTTACTGGGTATCAGTGTATGTCTTTGTGACTTGGTGTCAGTGTGTGTCTTTGTTACTTGGTGTAAGTGTGTGTCTTTGTTACTTGGAGTAATTGTATGTCTTTGTTACTTGGTGTAAGTGTGTGTCTTTGTTACTTGGTGTAATTGTATGTCTTTGTTACTTGGTGTCAGTGTATGTCTGTGATACTTGGTGTAAGTGTGTGTCTGTGTTCCTGGGTATCAGTGTATGTCTTTGTTACTTGGTGTCAGTGTATGTCTGTGTTACTTGGTGTCCGTGTGTGTCTGTGTTACTGGGTTTCAGTGCATGTCTTTGTTACTTGGTGTCAGTGTATATCTGTGTTACTTGGTGTAAGTGTGTGTCTTTGTTATTTGGTGTAATTGTATGTCTTTGTTACTTGGTGTCAGTGTATGTCTGTGTTACTTGGTGTAGGTGTATGTCTTTGTTACTTGGTGTAAGTGTGTGTCTGTGTTACTTGGTGTAAGTGTGTGTCTGTGTTCCTGGGTATCAGTGTATGTCTTTGTTACTTGGTGTAAGTGTATGTCTGCGTTACTTGGTGTAAGTCTGTGTCTGTGTTACTGGGTATCAGTGTATGTCTTTGTTACTTGGTGTCAGTGTATGTCTGTGTTGCTTGGTGCAAGTGTGTGTCTGTGTTACTGGGTGTCAGTGTGTGTCTGCGTTACTTGGTGTAAGTGTGTGTCTTTGTTACTTGGTGTCCGTGTGTGTCTGTGTTACTGGGTGTCAGTGTATGTCTTTGTTACTGGGTGTCAGTGTATGTCTTTTTTACTTGGTGTAATTGTGTGTCTGTGTTGCTGGGTATCAGTGTCTGTCTTTGTTACTTGGTGTAAGTGAGTGTCTGTGTTACTGGGTATCAGTGTATGTCTTTGTTACTTGGTGTCAGTGTATGTCTGTGTTACTTGGTGTAAGTGTGTGTCTGTGTTACTGGGTATCAGTGTATGTCTTTGTGACTTGGTATCAGTGTATGACTTTGTTAGTGGGTGTCAGTGTGTGTCTTTGTGATTTGGTGTCAGTGTATGTCTTTGTTACTTGGTGTAAATGTGTGACTGTGTTACTGGGTATCAGTGTATGTCGATGTCACTTGCCGTCAGTGTATGTCAAAATATTTGGTGTAGGTGTCTGTCTTTGTTACTTGGTGTTATTGTCTATCTTTGTTATTTCGTGTAAGAGTATGTCTTTGTAACTTGGTGTCAGTGTATGTCTCTGTTACTTGGTGTCAGTGTATGTCAGTTTTACTTGGTGTATGTGTGTGTCTTTGTTACTTGGTGTAAGTGTATGTCTTTGTTACTTGGTGTCTGTGTATGTCTTTGTTACTTGGTGTCAGAGTGTGTCTGTGTTACTGGGTATCAGTGTATGTCTTTGTTACTTGGTATCAGTGTATGTCTTTGTTACTGGGTGTCAGTGTGTGTCTGTGTTACTGGGTATCAGTGTATGTCTTTGTGACTTGGTATCAGTGTATGTCTTTGTTACTGGGTGTCAGTGTGTTTCTGTGTTACTGGGTATCAGTGTATGTCTTTGTGACTTGGTATCAGTGTATGTCTTTGTTACTGGGTTTCAGTGTGTGTCTGTGTTCCTGGGTATCAGTGTATGTCTTTGTGACTTGGTGTCAGTGTATGTCTTTGATACTGGGTGTCAGTGTGTGTCTGTGTTACTGGGTGTCAGTGTATGTCTTTGTTACTTGGTGTAAGTGTGTGTCTTTGTTCCTGGGTATCAGTGTATGTCTTTGTGACTTGGTGTCAGTGTCTGTCTTTGTTACTGGGTCTCAGTGTGTGTCTGTGTTACTGGGTGTCAGTGTATGTCTGTGTTACTTGGTGTAAGTGTGTGTCTGTGTTACTGGGTATCAGTGTATGTCTTTGTTACTGGGTGTCAGTGTGTGTCTTTGTGACTTGGTGTCAGTGTAAGTCTTTGTTACTTGGTGTAAGTGTGTGTCTGTGTTTCTGGGTATCAGTGTATGTCTTTGTTACTTGGTGTCAGTGTATGTCAAAATACTTGGTGTAAGTGTATGTCTTAGTTACTTGGTGTAATTGTCTTGTCTTTGTTAGTTGATGTAAGTGTATGTCTTTGTTACTTGGTGTCAGTGTATGTCTTTGTTACTTGGTGTCAGTGTGCGTCTGTGTTACTGGGTATCAGTGTATCTCTTTGTGACTTGGTATCAGTGTGTGTCTTTGTGACTTGGTGTCTGTGTATGTCTATGTTACTGGGTGTCAGTGTGTGTCTGTGTTACTTGGTGTCTGTGTATGTCTTTGTAACGGTTTATTAGTGTTTCTCTGTGTTACTGGGTGTCAGTGTGTGTTTGTTTGTGTTACTGGGTGTCAGTGTATGTCTTTGTTACTTGGTGTCAGTGTGTGTCTGTGTTACTTGTTGTAAGTGTTTGTCTGTGATACTGGGTGTAAGTGTGTGTCTGTGTTCCTGGGTATCAGTGTATGTCTTTGTTACTTGGTGTCAGTGTATGTCTGTGTTACTTGGTGTAAGTGTGTGTCTGTGTTGCTGGGTATCAGTGTATGTCTTTGTTACTTGGTGTCAGTGTATGTCTGTGTTACCTGGTGTAAGTGTGTGTCTGTGTTGCTGGGTATCAGTGTATGTCTTTGTTACTTGGTGTCAGTGTATGTCTGTGTTGCTTGGTGCAAGTGTGTGTCTGTGTTACTGGGTTTCAGTGTGTGTCTGTGTTACTTGGTGTAATTGTGTGTCTTTGTTACCTGGTGTCCGTGTGTGTCTGTGTTAATGGGTGTCAGTGTATGTCTTTGTTACTGGGTGTCAGTGTATGTCTTTGTTACTTGGTGTAATTGTGAGTCTGTGTTGCTGGGTATCAGTGTCTGTCTTTGTTACTTGGTGTAAGTGAGTGTCTGTGTAACTGGGTATCAGTGTATGTCAATGTCACTTGGTGTCAGTGTATGTCAAAATATTTGGTGTAGGTGTATGTCTTTGTTACTTAGTGTAATTGTCTGTCTTTTTATTTCGTGTAATTGCATGTCTTTGTAACTTGGTGTCAGTGTATGTCTTTGTTAATTGGTGTCAGTATATGTCTGTTTTACTTGGTGTAAGTGTGTGTCTTTGTTACTTGGTGTAAGTGTATGTCTTTGTTACTTGGTGTCTGTGTATGTCTTTGTTACTTGGTGTCAGAGTGTGTCTGTGTTACTGGGTATCAGTGTATGTCTTTGTTACTTGGTATCAGTGTATGTCTTTGTTACTGGGTGTCAGTGTGTGTCTGTGTTACTGGGTATCAGTGTATGTCTTTGTGACTTGGTATCAGTGTATGTCTTTGTTACTGGGTATCAGTGTGTTTCTGTGTTACTGGGTATCAGTGTATGTCTTTGTGACTTGGTATCAGTGTATTTCTTGGTTACTGGGTTTCAGTGTGTGTCTGTGTTCCTGGGTATCAGTGTATGTCTTTGTGACTTGGTGTCAGTGTCTGTCTTTGTTACTGGGTGTCAGTGTGTGTCTGTGTTACTGGGTGTCTGTGTGTGTCTTTGTTACTTGTTGTAAGTGTGTGTCTTTGTTCCTGGGTATCAGTGTATGTCTTTGTGACTTGGTGTCTGTGTGTGTCTTTGTTACTGGGTCTCAGTGTGTGTCTGTGTTACTGGGTGTCAGTGTGTGTCTTTGTTACTTGGTGTAAGTGTGTGCCTTGTTACTTGGTGTCCGTGTGTGTCTGTGTTACTGGGTGTCAGTGTATGTCTTTGTTGCTGGGTGTCAGTGTGTGTCTTTGTTACTTGGTGTAATTGTGTGTCTGTGTTACTGGGTATCAGTTTCTATCTTTGTTACTTGGTGTAAGTGAGTGTCTAAGTCACTGGGTATCAGTGTATGTCTGTGTTACTTGGTGTAAGTGTGTGTCTGTGTTACTGGGTGTAATTGTATGTCTTTGTTACTTGGTGTCAGTGTATGACTGTGTTACTTGGTGTAAGTGGATGTCTTTGTTACTTGGTGTAAGTGTGTGTCTGTGTTACTTGGTGTACGTGTGTGTCTGTGTTCCTGGGTATCAGTGTATGTCTATGTTACTTGGTGTCAGTGTATGTCTGCGTTACTTGGTGTAAGTGTGTGTCTGAGTTACTGGGTATCAGTGTATGTCTTTGTAACTTGGTGTCAGTGTATGTCTGTGTTGCTTGGTGCAAGTGTGTGTCTGTGTTACTGGGTGTCAGTGTGTGTCTGTGTTACTTGGTGTAAGTGTGTGTCTTTGTTACTTGGTGTCCGTGTGTGTCTGTGTTACTGGGTGTCAGTGTATGTCTTTGTTACTGGGTGTCAGTGTATGTCTTTGTTACGTGGTGTAATTGTGTGTCTGTGTTGCTGGGTATCAGTGTCTATCTTTGTTACTTGGTGTAAGTGAGTGTCTGTGTTACTGGGTATCAGTGTATGTCTTTGTTACTTGGTGTCAGTGTATGTGTGTGCTACTTGGTGTAAGTGTGTGTCTGTATTACTGGGTATCAGTGTATGTCTTTGTGACTTGGTATCAGTGTCTGACTTTGTTACTGGGTGTCAGTGTATGTCTGTGTTGCTTGGTGCAAGTGTGTGTCTGTGTTACTGGGTGTCAGTGTGTGTCTGTGTTACTTGGTGTAAGTGTGTGTCTTTGTTACTTGGTGTCCGTGTGTGTGTGTGTTACTGGGTGTCAGTGTATGTCTTTGTTACTGGGTGTAATTGTGTGTCTGTGTTGCTGGGTATCAGTGTCTATCTTTGTTACTTGGTGTAAGTGAGTGTCTGTGTTACTGGGTATCAGTGTATGTCTTTGTGACTTGGTATCAGTGTATGTCTTTGTTACTGGGTGTCAGTGTGTTTCTGTGTTACTGGGTATCAGTGTATGTCTTTGTGACTTGGTATCAGTGTATGTCTTTGTTACTGGGTTTCAGTGTGTGTCTGTGTTCCTGGGTATCAGTGTATGTCTTTGTGACTTGGTGTCAGTGTCTGTCTTTGTTACTGGGTGTCAGTGTGTGTCTGTGTTACTGGGTGTCTGTGTGTGTCTTTGTTACTTGTTGTAAGTGTGTGTCTTTGTTCCTGGGTATCAGTGTATGTCTTTGTGACTTGGTGTCTGTGTGTGTCTTTGTTACTGGGTCTCAGTGTGTGTCTGTGTTACTGGGTGTCAGTGTGTGTCTTTGTTACTTGGTGTAAGTGTGTGTCTTTGTTACTTGGTGTCCGTGTGTGTCTGTGTTACTGGGTGTCAGTGTATGTCTTTGTTGCTGGGTGTCAGTGTGTGTCTTTGTTACTTGGTGTAATTGTGTGTCTGTGTTACTGGGTATCAGTTTCTGTCTTTGTTACTTGGTGTAAGTGAGTGTCTAAGTCACTGGGTATCAGTGTATGTCTGTGTTACTTGGTGTAAGTGTGTGTCTGTGTTACTGGGTGTAATTGTATGTCTTTGTTACTTGGTGTCAGTGTATGACTGTGTTACTTGGTGTAAGTGGATGTCTTTGTTACTTGGTGTAAGTGTGTGTCTGTGTTACTTGGTGTACGTGTGTGTCTGTGTTCCTGGGTATCAGTGTATGTCTATGTTACTTGGTGTCAGTGTATGTCTGCGTTACTTGGTGTAAGTGTGTGTCTGAGTTACTGGGTATCAGTGTATGTCTTTGTAACTTGGTGTCAGTGTATGTCTGTGTTGCTTGGTGCAAGTGTGTGTCTGTGTTACTGGGTGTCAGTGTGTGTCTGTGTTACTTGGTGTAAGTGTGTGTCTTTGTTGCTGGGTGTCAGTGTGTGTCTTTGTTACTTGGTGTAATTGTGTGTCTGTGTTACTGGGTATCAGTTTCTGTCTTTGTTACTTGGTGTAAGTGAGTGTCTAAGTCACTGGGTATCAGTGTATGTCTGTGTTACTTGGTGTAAGTGTGTGTCTGTGTTACTGGGTGTAATTGTATGTCTTTGTTACTTGGTGTCAGTGTATGACTGTGTTACTTGGTGTAAGTGGATGTCTTTGTTACTTGGTGTATGTGTGTGTCTGTGTTACTTGGTGTACGTGTGTGTCTGTGTTCCTGGGTATCAGTGTATGTCTATGTTACTTGGTGTCAGTGTATGTCTGCGTTACTTGGTGTAAGTGTGTGTCTGAGTTACTGGGTATCAGTGTATGTCTTTGTAACTTGGTGTCAGTGTATGTCTGTGTTGCTTGGTGCAAGTGTGTGTCTGTGTTACTGGGTGTCAGTGTGTGTCTGTGTTACTTGGTGTAAGTGTGTGTCTTTGTTAATTGGTGTCCGTGTGTGTCTGTGTTACTGGGTGTCAGTGTATGTCTTTGTTACTGGGTGTCAGTGTATGTCTTTGTTACGTGGTGTAATTGTGTGTCTGTGTTGCTGGGTATCAGTGTCTATCTTTGTTACTTGGTGTAAGTGAGTGTCTGTGTTACTGGGTATCAGTGTATGTCTTTGTTACTTGGTGTCAGTGTATGTCTGTGCTACTTGGTGTAAGTGTGTGTCTGTATTACTGGGTATCAGTGTATGTCTTTGTGACTTGGTATCAGTGTCTGACTTTGTTACTGGGTGTCAGTGTATGTCTGTGTTGCTTGGTGCAAGTGTGTGTCTGTGTTACTGGGTGTCAGTGTGTGTCTGTGTTACTTGGTGTAAGTGTGTGTCTTTGTTACTTGGTGTCCGTGTGTGTGTGTGTTACTGGGTGTCAGTGTATGTCTTTGTTACTGGGTGTAATTGTGTGTCTGTGTTGCTGGGTATCAGTGTCTATCTTTGTTACTTGGTGTAAGTGATTGTCTGTGTTACTGGGTATCAGTGTATGTCTTTGTGACTTGGTATCAGTGTATGTCTTTGTTACTGGGTGTCAGTGTGTTTCTGTGTTACTGGGTATCAGTGTATGTCTTTGTGACTTGGTATCAGTGTATGTCTTTGTTACTGGGTTTCAGTGTGTGTCTGTGTTCCTGGGTATCAGTGTATGTCTTTGTGACTTGGTGTCAGTGTCTGTCTTTGTTACTGGGTGTCAGTGTGTGTCTGTGTTACTGGGTGTCTGTGTGTGTCTTTGTTACTTGTTGTAAGTGTGTGTCTTTGTTCCTGGGTATCAGTGTATGTCTTTGTGACTTGGTGTCTGTGTGTGTCTTTGTTACTGAGTCTCAGTGTGTGTCTGTGTTACTGGGTGTCAGTGTGTGTCTTTGTTACTTGGTGTAAGTGTGTGTCTTTGTTAATTGGTGTCCGTGTGTGTCTGTGCTACTGGGTGTCAGTGTATGTCTTTGTTGCTGGGTGTCAGTGTGTGTCTTTGTTACTTGGTGTAATTGTGTGTCTGTGTTACTGGGTATCAGTTTCTGTCTTTGTTACTTGGTGTAAGTGAGTGTCTAAGTCACTGGGTATCAGTGTATGTCTGTGTTACTTGGTGTAAGTGTGTGTCTGTGTTACTGGGTGTAATTGTATGTCTTTGTTACTTGGTGTCAGTGTATGACTGTGTTACTTGGTGTAAGTGGATGTCTTTGTTACTTGGTGTAAGTGTGTGTCTGTGTTACTTGGTGTACGTGTGTGTCTGTGTTCCTGGGTATCAGTGTATGTCTATGTTACTTGGTGTCAGTGTATGTCTGCGTTACTTGGTGTAAGTGTGTGTCTGAGTTACTGGGTATCAGTGTATGTCTTTGTAACTTGGTGTCAGTTTATGTCTGTGTTGCTTGGTGCAAGTGTGTGTCTGTGTTACTGGGTGTCAGTGTGTGTCTGTGTTACTTGGTGTAAGTGTGTGTCTTTGTTACTTGGTGTCCGTGTGTGTCTGTGTTACTGGGTGTCAGTGTATGTCTTTGTTACTGGGTGTCAGTGTATGTCTTTGTTACGTGGTGTAATTGTGTGTCTGTGTTGCTGGGTATCAGTGTCTATCTTTGTTACTTGGTGTAAGTGAGTGTCTGTGTTACTGGGTATCAGTGTATGTCTTTGTTACTTGGTGTCAGTGTATGTCTGTGCTACTTGGTGTAAGTGTGTGTCTGTATTACTGGGTATCAGTGTATGTCTTTGTGACTTGGTATCAGTGTCTGACTTTGTTACTGGGTGTCAGTGTATGTCTGTGTTGCTTGGTGCAAGTGTGTGTCTGTGTTACTGGGTGTCAGTGTGTGTCTGTGTTACTTGGTGTAAGTGTGTGTCTTTGTTACTTGGTGTCCGTGTGTGTGTGTGTTACTGGGTGTCAGTGTATGTCTTTGTTACTGGGTGTCAGTGTATGTCTTTGTTACTTGGTGTAAGTGAGTGTCTGTGTTACTGGGTATCAGTGTATGTCTTTGTTACTTGGTGTCAGTGTATGTCTGTGCTACCTGGTGTAAGTGTGTGTCTGTATTACTGGGTATCAGTGTATGTCTTTGTTACTTGGTGTCAGTGTCTGTCAAAATACTTGGTGTTAGTGTATGTCTTTGTTACTTGGTGTAATTGTCTGTCTTTTTTACTTGTTGTAAGTGTATGTCTTTGTTACTTGGTGTCAGTGTATGTCTGTGTTCCTTGGTGTAAGTGTGTGTCTTTGTTACTTGGTGTAAGTGTATGTCTTTGTTACTTGGTGTCAGTGTATGTCTTTGTTACTTGGTGTCAGTGTGTTTCTGTGTTACTGGGTATCTGTGTATGTCTTTGTTACTTAGTATCAGTGTATGTCTTTGTTACTGGGTGTCAGTGTGTGTATGTGTTACTGGGTATCAGTGTAAGTCTTTGTGACTTGGTATCAGTGTATGTCTTTATTACCTGGTGTCAGTGTGTGTCTGTGTTCCTGGGTATCAGTGTATGTCTTTGTGACTTAGTATCAGTGTATGTCTTTGTTACTGGGTGTCAGTGTGTGCCTGTGTTACTGGGTATCAGTGTATGTCTTTGTTACTTGGTGTAAGTGTGTGTCTGTGTTACTGGGTATCAGTGTATGTCTTTGTTACTTGGTGTCAGTGTATGTCAAAATACTTGGTGTATGTGTATGTCTTTGTTACTTAGTGTAATTGTCTGTATTTTTTACTTGGTGTAAGTGTATGTCTTTGTTACTTGGTGTCAGTGTATGTCTGTGTTCCTTGGTGTAAGTGTGTGTCTCTGTTGCTTGGTGTAAGCGTATGTCTTTGTTACTTGGTGTCAGTGTATGTCTTTGTTACTTGGTGTCAGTGTGTGTCTGTGTTACTGGGTATCTGTGCATGTCTTTGTGACTTGGTATCAGTGTATGTCTTTGTTACTGGGTGTCAGTGTGTGTCTGTGTTAATGGGTATTCAGTGTATGTCTTTGTGACTTGGTATCATCGTATGTCTTTGTTACTGGGTGTCAGTGTGTGTCTGTGTTACTGGGTATCAGTGCATGTCTTTGTTACTTGGTGTCAGTGTATGTCTGTGTTACTTGGTGTAAGTGTATGTCTTTGTTACTTGGTGTCAGTGTATGTCTTTGTTTATTGGTGTCAGTGTGTGTCTGTGTTACTGGGTATCAGTGTATGACTTTGTGACTTAGTATCAGTGTATGTCTTTGTTACTGGGTGTCAGTGTGTGTCTATGTTACTGGGTATCAGTGTATGTCTTTGTTACTGGGTGTCAGTGTGTGTCTGTGTTACTGCGTATCAGTGTATGCCTTTGTGACTTGGTATCAGTGTATGTCTTTGTTACTGGGTTTCAGTGTGTGTCTGTGTTCCTGGGTATCAGTGTAAGTCCTTGTGACTTGATGTCAGTGTATGTCTGTGTTACTGGGTATCAGTGTATGTCTTTGTGACTTGGTATCAGTGTATGTCTTTGTTACTGGGTTTCAGTGTGTGTCTGTGTTCCTGGGTATCAGTGTATGTCTTTGTGACTTGGTGTCAGTGCATGTCTTTGTTACTGGGTGTCAGTGTGTGTCTTTGTGACTTGGAGTCAGTGTATGTCTGTGTTACGGGGGGTCAGTATGTGTCTGTGTTACTGGGGGTCAGTGTCTGTTTCTGACTGGGTGTCAGTGTGTGTCTGTGTTACTGGGTATCAGTGCATGTCTTTGTTACTTGGTGTAAGTGTATGTCTTTGTTACTTGGTGTCAGTGTATGTGTTTGTGACTTGGTGTCAGTGTATGTCTTTTTTACTGGGTGTCAGTGTATGTCTTTGTTACTTGGTGTAAGTGTATGTCAAAAAACTTGGTGTAAGTGTATGTCTGTGTTACTCCGTGTTAGTGTGTGTCTTTGTTACTTGGTGTCAGTGTGTGTCTGTGTTACTTGGTGTCAGTGTATGTGTTTGTGACTTGGTGTCAGTGTGTTTCTGTGTTCCTGGGTATCAGTGTATGTCTTTGTTACTTGGTGTAAGTGTATGTCTTTGTTACTTGGTGTCAGTGTATGTCTTCGTTACTTGGTGTAAGTGTGTCTGTGTTACTGGGTTTCAGTGTCTGTCTTTGTTACTTGGTGTCCGTGTATGTCTTTGTTACTGGGTGTCAGTGTGTGTCTTTGTGACTTGGTGTCAGTGTGTGTCTTTGTTACTTGATGTAAGTGTGTGTCTGTGTTACTGGGTATCAGTGTATGTCTTTGTTACTTGTTGTCAGTGTATGTCAAAATACTTGGTGTAAGTGTATGTCTTTGTTACTTGGTGTAAGTGTATGTCTTTGTTACTTGGTGTCAGTGTATGTCTGTGGTCCTTGGTGTAAGTGTGTGTCTTTGTTACTTGGTGTAAGTGTATGTCTTTGTGTCTTGGTATCAGTGTATGTCTTTGTTACTTGGTGTCAGTGTGTGTCTGTGTTACTGGGTATCAGTGTATGACTTTGTGACTTGGTATGAGTGTATGTCTTTGTTACTGGGTGTCACTGTGTGTCTGTTTTACTGGGTATCAGTGTATGTCTTTGTTACTTGGTGCAAGTGTGTGTCTTTGTGACTTGGAGCTGTGAGGCTGCAGTGCTAACCACTGCGCCACTGTGCTGCCCAGTGTGTATCAGTGTTACTGGGTGTCAGTGCATGTCTTTGTTACTTGGTGTCAGTGTGTGCCTGTGTTACTGGGTGCAAGTGTGTTTGTTTGTCTTACTGGCTGTCAGTGTGTGTCTGTGTTACTTGGTGTAAGTGTGTGTCTTTGTTACTTGGTGTCCGTGTGTGTCTGTGTTACTGGGTGTCAGTGCATATCTTTATTACTTGGTGTCCGTGTGTGTCTGTGTTACTGGGTGTCAGTGCATGACTTTGTTACTGGGTGTCAGTGCATGTCTTTGTTACTTGGTGTCAGTGTGTGCCTGTGTTACTGTGTGCAAGTGTGTTTGTTTGTCTTACTGGCTGTCAGTGTGTGTCTGTGTTACTTGGTGTAAGTGTGTGTCTTTGTTACTGGGTGTCCGTGTGTGTCTGTGTTACTGGGTGTCAGTGCATGTCTTTGTTACTGGGTGTCAGTGTATGTGTTTGTTAATTGGTGTAAGTGTGTGTCTGTGTTACTGTGTATCAGTGTGTGTCTTTGTTACTTGGTGTAAGTGTGTGTCTGTGTTACTGGTTATCAGTGTATGTCTTTGTTACTGGGTATCAGTGTATGCCTTTGTGACGTGGTGCCAGTGTATGTCTTTGTTACTGGGTGTCAGTGTGTGTCTTTGTGACTTGGTGTCAGTGTATGTCTTTGTTACTTGGTGTAAGTGTGTGTCTGTGTTACTGGGTATCAGGGTCTGTCTTTGTTACTTGGTGTCCGTGTATGTCTTTGTTACTGGGTGTCAGTGTGTGTCTTTGTGACTTGGTGTCAGTGTATGTCTTTGTTACTTGATGTAAGTGTGTGTCTGTGTTACTGGGTATCAGTGTATGTCTTTGTTACTTGGTGCCAGTGTATGTCAAAATACTTGGTGTAAGTGTATGTCTTTGTTACTTGGTGTAATTGTCTGTCTTTGTTACTTGGTGTAAGTGTATGTCTTTGTTACTTGGTGTCAGTGTATGTCTGTGGTCCTTGGTGTAAGTGTGTGTCTTTTTTAGTTGGTGTAAGTGTATGTCTTTGTTACTTGGTGTCAGTGTATGTCTTTGTTATTTGGTGTCAGTGTGTGTCTGTGTTACTGGGTATCAGTGTATGTCTTTGTGTCTTGGTATCAGTGTATGTCTTTGTTACTGGGTGTCAGTGTGTGTCTGTGTTACTGGGTATCAGTGTATGTCTTTGTGACTTGGTATCAGTGTATGTCTTTGTTACTGGGTGTCAGTGTGTGTCTGTTTTACTGGGTATCAGTGTATGTCTTTGTTACTTGGTGTCAGTGTATGTCAAAATACTTGGTGTAAGCGTATGTCTTTGTTACTTGGTGTAATTGTCTGTCTTTTTTACTTGTTGTAAGTGTATGTCTTTGTTACTTGGTGTCAGTGTATGTCTGTGTTCCTTGGTGTAAGTGTGTGTCTTTGTTACTTGGTGTAATTGTATGTCTTTGTTACTTGGTGTCAGTGTATGTCTTTGTTACTTGGTGTCAGTGTGTGTCTGTGTTACTGGGTATCAGTGTATGTCTTTGTGACTTAGTATCAATGTATGTCTTTGTTACTTGATATAAGTGTCTGTCTGTGTTACTGGGTATCAGTGTATGTCTTTGTTACCTGGTGTCAGTGTGTGTCTGTGTTACTGGGTATCAGTGTATGTCTTTGTGACTTAGTATCAGTGTCTGTCTTTGTTACTTGGTGTAAGTGTCTGTCTGTGTTACTGGGTATCAGTGTATGTCTTTGTTCCTTGGTGTAAGTGTGTGTCTTTGTTGCTTGGTGTAAGTGTATGTCTTTGTTACTTGGTGTCAGTGTATGTCTTTGTTACTTGGTGTCAGTGTGTGTCAGTGTTACTGGGTATCAGTGTATGTCTCTGTGACTTGGTATCAGTGTATGTCTTTGTTACTGTGTGTCAGTGTGTGTCTGTGTTACTGGGTATCAGTGTATGTCTTTGTGTCTTGGTATCAGTGTATGTCTTTGTTACTGGGTTTCAGTGTGTGTCTGTGTTCCTGGGTATCAGTGCATGTCTTTGTGACTTGGTGTCAGTGTATGTCTGTGTTACTTGTTGTTAGTGTGTGTCTGTGTATCAGTGTATGTCTTTGTGACTTGGTGTCAGTGTATGTCTTTGTTACTGGGTGTCAGTGTGTGTCTGTTTTACTGGGTATCAGTGTATGTCTTTGTTACTTGGTGTCAGTGTATGTCAAATTACTTGGTGTAAGTGTATGTCTTTGTTACTTGGTGTAATTGTCTGTCTTTTTTACTTGTTGTAAGTGTATGTCTTTGTTACTTGGTGTCAGTGTATGTCTGTGTTCCTTGGTGTAAGTGTGTGTCTTTGTTACTTGGTGTAAGTGTATGTCTTTGTTACTTGGTGTCAGTGTATGTCTTTGTTACTTGGTGTCAGTGTGTGTCTGTGTTTCTGGGTATCAGTGTATGTCTTTGTGACTTAGTATCAGTGTATGTCTTTGTTACTGGGTGTCAGTGTGTGTCTGTGTTACTGGGTATCAGTGTATGTCTTTGTGACTTGGTATCAGTGTATGTCTTTGTTACTTGGTGTCAGTGTGTGTCTGTGTTACTGGGTATCAGTGTATGTCTTTGTGACTTAGTATCAGTGTATGTCTTTGTTACTGGGTGTCAGTGTGTGCCTGTGTTACTGGGTATCAGTGTCTGTCTTTGTTACTTGGTGTAAGTGTCTGTCGGTGTTACTGGGTATCAGTGTATGTCTTTGTTCCTTGGTGTAAGTGTGTGTCTTTGTTGCTTGGTGTAAGTGTAAGTGTATGTCTTTGTTACTTGGTGTCAGTGTATGTCTTTGTTACTTGGTGTCAGTGTATGTGTTTGTGACTTTGTGTCAGTGTATGTCTTTGTTACTGGGTGTCAGTGTATGTCTTTGTTACTTGGTGTAAGTGTATGTCAAAATACTTGGTGTAAGTGTATGTCTGTGTTACTTGGTGTAAGTGTATGTCTTTGTTACTTGGTGTAAGTGTGTGTCTGTGTTACTGGGTATCAGTGTCTGTCTTTGTTACTTGGTGTAAGTGTGTGTCTGTGTTACTGGGTATCAGTGTATGTCTTTGTTACTTGGTGTAAGTGTCTGTCTTTGTTACTTTGTGTAAGTGTGTGTCTGTGTTACTGGGTATCAGTGTATGTCTTTGTTACTTGGTGTCAGTGTATGTCTTTGTGACTTGGTGTCAGTGTATGTCTTTGTTACTGGGTGTCTGTGCGTGTCTGTGTTACTTGTTGTCAGTGTATGTCTTTGTTACTCTGTATCAGTGTATGTCTTTGTTACTGGGTGTCAGTGTGTGTCTGTGTTACTGGGTGTCAGTGTGTGTCTGTGTTCCTGGGTATCAGCGTATGTCTTTGTGACTTGGTGTCAGAGTATGTCTTTGTTACTGGGTGTCAGTGTGTGTCTTTGTGACTTGGTGTCAGTGTATGTCTTTGTTACTTGGTGTAAGTGTGTTTCTCTGATACTGGGTATCAGTGTATGTCTTTGTGACTTGGTATCAGTGTATGTCTTTGTTACTTGGTGTAAGTGTGTTTCTCTGATACTGGGTATCAGTGTATGTCTTTGTTACTCTGTATCAGTGTATGTCTTTGTTACTGGGTGTCAGTGTGTGTCTGTGTTACTGGGTGTCAGTGTGTGTCTTTGTGACTTGGTGTCAGTGTATGTCTTTGTTACTTGGTGTAAGTGTGTTTCTCTGATACTGGGTATCAGTGTATGTCTTTGTTACTCTGTATCAGTGTATGTCTTTGTTACTGGGTGTCAGTGTGTGTCTGTGTTACTGGGTGTCAGTGTGTGTCTGTGTTCCTGGGTATCAGCGTATGTCTTTGTGACTTGGTGTCAGTGTATGTCTTTGTTACTGGGTGTCAGTGTATGTCTTTGTTACTGGCTGTCCGTGTGTGTCTTTGTTACTTGGTGTAAGTGTGTTTCTGTGTATCAGTGTATGTCTTTGTGACTTGGTGACAGTGGATGTCTTTGTGACTGGGTGTCAGTGTGTGTCTTTGTGACTTGGTGTCAGTGTATGTCTGTGTTACTGCGGGTCAGTGTGTGTCTGTGTTAATGGGGGCCAGTGTGTGTTTCTAACTGGGTGTCAGTGTGTGTCTGTGTTACTGGGTATCAGTGCATGTCTTTGTTACTTGGTGTAAGTGTATGTCTTTGTTACCTGGTGTCAGTGTATGTGTTTGTGACTTGGTGTCAGTGTATGTCTTTGTTACTGTGTGTCAGTGTATGTCTTTGTTACTTGGTGTAAGTGTAAGTCAAAATACTTGGTGTAAGTGTATGTCTGTGTTACTTGGTGTAAGTGTATGTCTTTGTTACTTGGTGTAAGTGTGTGTCTGTGTTACTGGGTATCAGTGTCTGTCTTTGTTACTTGGTGTAAGTGTGTGTCTGTGTTACTGGGTGTCAGTGTATGTCTTTGTTACTTGGTGTAAGTGTGTGCCTGTGTTACTGGGTATCAGTGTATGTCGTTGTTAATTGGTGTCAGTGTGTGTCAAAATACTTGGTGTAAGTGTATGTCTTTGTTACTTGGTGTAATTGTCTGTCTTTGTTACTTGGTATAAGTGTATGTCCGTGTTACTTGGTGTCAATGTATGTCTGTGTTCCTTGGTGTAAGTGTGTGTCTTTGTTACTTGGTGTAAGTGTATGTCTTTGTCTCTTGGTGTCAGTGTATGTCTTTGTTACTTGGTGTCAGTGTGAGTCTGTGTTACTGCGTATCAGTGTATGTCTTTGTGACTTGGTATCAGTGTATGTCTTTGTTACTTGGTGTAAGTGTGTGTCTGTGTTACTGGGTATCAGCGTCTGTCTTTGTTACTTGGTGTAAGTGTGTGTCTGTGTTACTGGGTGTCAGTGTCTGTCTTTGTTACTTGGTGTCAGTGTATGTCAAAATATTTGGTGCAAGTGTATGTCTATGTTACTTGGTGTAATTGTCTGTCTTTGTTACTTGGTGTAAGTGTATGTCCTTGTTACTTGGTGTCAGTGTATGTCTGTGTTCCTTGGTGTAAGTGTGTGTCTTTGTTACTTGGTGTTAGTGTATGTCTTTGTTACTTGGTGTCAGTGTATGTCTTTGTTACTTGGTGTCAGTGTGTGTCTGTGTTACTGGGTATCAGTGTATGTCTTTGTTACTGGGTGTCAGTGTGTGTCTTTGTGACTTGGTGTCAATGTATGTCTTTGTTACAGGGTGTCAGTGTGTGTCTTTGTGACTTGGTGTCAGTGTATGTCTTTGTTACTTGGTGTAAGTGTGTGTCTGTGATACTGGGTATCAGAGTATGTCTTTGTTACTTGGTGTCAGTGTATGTCTGTGTTACTTGGTGCAAGTGTGTTTCTGTGTATCAGTGTATGTCTTAGTGACTTGGTGACAGTGTATGTCTTTGTTGCTGGGTGTCAGTGTGTGTCTTTGTTACTTGGTGTCAGTGTATGTCTTTGTTACTTGGTGTCAGTGTGTGTCTGTGTTACTGCGTATCAGTGTATGTCTTTGTGACTTGGTATCAGTGCATGTCTTTGTTACTTGGTGTAAGTTTGTGTCTGTGTTACTGGGTATCAGTGTCTGTCTTTGTTACTTGGTGGAAGTGTGTGTCTGTGTTACTGGGTGTCAGTGTATGTCTTTGTTACTTGGTGTAAGTGTGTGACTGTGTTACTGGGTATCAGTCTATGTCTTTGTTACTTGGTGTCAGTGTATGTCAAAATACTTGGTGTAAGTGTATGTCTTTGTTACTTGGGGTAAGTGTATGTCCTTGTTACTTGGTGTCAGTGTATGTCTGTGTTCCTTGGTGTAAGTGTGTGTCTTTGTTACTTGGTGTCAGTGTATGTCTTTGTTACTTGGTGTCAGTGTATGTCTTTGTTACTTGGTGTCAGTGTGTGTCTGTGTTACTGGGTATCAGTGTTTGTCTTTGTGACTTGGTATCATTGTATGTCTTTGTTACTGAGTGTCAGTGTGCGTCTGTGTTAATGGGTATCATTGTATGTCTTTGTGACTTGGTATCAGTGTATGTCTTCGTTGCTGGGTGTCAGTGTGTGTCTGTGTTACTGGGTATCATTGTTTGTCTTTGTGACTTGGTGTCAATGTATGTCTTTGTTACTGGGTGTCAGTGTGTGTCTTTGTGACTTTGTGTCAGTGTATGTCTTTGTTACTTGGTGTAAGTGTGTGTCTGTGATACTGGGTATCAGTGTATGTCTTTGTTACTTGGTGTCAGTGTATGTTTGTGTTACTTGGTGCAAGTGTGTTTCTGTGTATCAGTGTATGTCTTTGTGACTTGGTGACAGTGTATGTCTTTGTTACTGGCTGTCCGTGTGTGTCTTTGTTACTTGGTGTCAGTGTATGTCTTTGTGACTTGGTGTAAGTGTGTGTCTGTGATAATGGGTATCAGTGTATGTGTTTGTGACTTGGTGTCAGTGTATGTCTTTGTTACTGGGTGTCAGTGTATGTCTTTGTTACTTGGTGTCAGTGTATGTCTGTGTTACTGGGGGTCAGTGTGTGTCTGTGTTACTGGGGGTCAGTGTGTGCTTCTAACTGGGTGTCAGTGTGTATCTGTGTTACTGGGTATCAGTGTATGTCTTTGTTACTTGGTGTAAGTGTATGTCTTTGTTCCTTGGTGTCAGTGTATGTGTTTGTGACTTGGTGTCAGTGTATGTCTTTGTTACTGGGTGTAAGTGTATGTCTTTGTTCCTTGGTGTCAGTGTATGTGTTTGTGACTTGGTGTCAGTGTATGTCTTTGTTACTGGGTGTCAGTGTATGTCTTTGTTACTTGGTGTCAGTGTATGTCTTTGTTACTTGGTGCAAGTGTGTGTCTGTGTTACTGGATACCAGTGTCTGTCTTTGTTACTTGGTGTAAGTGTGTGTCTGTCTTACTGGGTATCAGTGTATGTCTTTGTTACTTGGTGGAAGTGTGTGTCTGTGTTACTGGGTGTCAGTGTATGTCTTTGTTACTTGGTGTAAGTGTGTGACTGTGTTACTGGGTATCAGTCTATGTCTTTGTTACTTGGTGTCAGTGTATGTCAAAATACTTGGTGTAACTGTATGTCTTTGTTACTTGGTGTAATTGTCTGTCTTTGTTACTTGGGGTAAGTGTATGTCCTTGTTACTTGGTGTCAGTGTATGTCTGTGTTCCTTGGTGTAAGTGTGTGTCTTTGTTACTTGGTGTTAGTGTATGTCTTTGTTACTTGGTGTCAGTGTATGTCTTTGTTACTTGGTGTCAGTGTGTGTCTGTGTTACTGGGTATCAGTGTTTGTCTTTGTGACTTGGTATCATTGTATGTCTTTGTTACTGAGTGTCAGTGTGCGTCTGTGTTAATGGGTATCATTGTATGTCTTTGTGACTTGGTATCAGTGTATGTCTTCGTTGCTGGGTGTCAGTGTGTGTCTGTGTTACTGGGTATCATTGTTTGTCTTTGTGACTTGGTGTCAATGTATGTCTTTGTTACTGGGTGTCAGTGTGTGTCTTTGTGACTTTGTGTCAGTGTATGTCTTTGTTACTAGGTGTAAGTGTGTGTCTGTGATACTGGGTATCAGTGTATGTCTTTGTTACTTGGTGTCAGTGTATGTCTGTGTTACTTGGTGCAAGTGTGTTTCTGTGTATCAGTGTATGTCTTTGTGACTTGGTGACAGTGTATGTCTTTGTTACTGGCTGTCCGTGTGTGTCTTTGTTACTTGGTGTCAGTGTATGTCTTTGTTACTTGGTGTAAGTGTGTGTCTGTGATACTGGGTATCAGTGTATGTGTTTGTGACTTGGTGTCAGTGTATGTCTTTGTTACTGGGTGTCAGTGTATGTCTTTGTTACTTGGTGTCAGTGTATGTCTGTGTTACTGGGGGTCAGTGTGTGTCTGTGTTACTGGGGGTCAGTGTGTGCTTCTAACTGGGTGTCAGTGTGTATCTGTGTTACTGGGTATCAGTGTATGTCTTTGTTACTTGGTGTAAGTGTATGTCTTTGTTCCTTGGTGTCAGTGTATGTGTTTGTGACTTGGTGTCAGTGTATGTCTTTGTTACTGGGTGTAAGTGTATGTCTTTGTTCCTTGGTGTCAGTGTATGTGTTTGTGACTTGGTGTCAGTGTCTGTCTTTGTTACTGGGTGTCAGTGTATGTCTTTGTTACTTGGTGTCAGTGTATGTCTTTGTTACTTGGTGTAAGTGTGTGTCTGTGTTACTGGATACCAGTGTCTGTCTTTGTTACTTGGTGTAAGTGTGTGTCTGTCTTACTGGGTATCAGTGTATGTCTTTGTTACTTGGTGTTAGTGTATGTGTTTGTTACTTGGTGCAATTGTCTGTCTTTGTTACTTGGTGTAAGTGCATGTCTTTGTTACTTGGTGTCAGTGTATGTCTTTGTTACTTGGTGTAAGTGTATGTCTTTGTTACTTGGTGTCAGTGTGTGTCTGTGTGACTTGGTGTCAGTGTATGTCTTTGTTACTGTGTATCAGTGGTTCTCTGTGTTCCTGGGTGTCAGTGTGTGTTTGTTTGTGTTACTGGGTGTCAGTGTGTGTCTGTGACACTAGGCGTCAGTACTTAGTTTAGTTTAGAGATACAGCAATTAAACAGGCCCTTCGGCCCACCGTGTCTGTGCCGACCATCAACCACCCATTTATACTAATTCTACAGTAATCCCGTATTCCTTTCACATCCCCACCTTTCCCTATATATTTCCCTACCACCTACCTATACTAGGGGCAATTTATGATGGCCAATTAACCTATCAACCTGCAGGTCTTTGGCATGTGGGAGGAAACACGAGCACCCGGAGAAAACTCACGCAGACACAGGGAGAACTTGCAAAATCCGCACAGGCAGTACCCAGAATCGAACCCGGGTCCCTGGAGCTGTGCGGTTGCGGTGCTAACCAATGCGCCAATGTGCCCTCCACACCAGTGTGTGCCTGTGTGACTGGGTATCAGAGTCTGTCTTTGTTATTTGGTGTCAGTGTATGTCTTTGTTACTTGGTGTAATTGTCTGTCTCTGTTACTTGGTGTAATTGTATCTCTTTGTTATTTGGTGTCAGTGTATGTCTGTGTTCCTTGGTGTAAGTGTGTGTCTTTGTTACTTGGTGTCAGTGTATGTCTTTGTTTCTTGGTGTCAGTGTGTGTCTTTGTTACTTGGTGTCAGTGTGTGTCTGTGTTTATGGGTATCAGTGTATGTCTTTGTGACTTGGTATCTGTGTATGTCTTTGTTACTGGGTGTCAGTGTGTGTCTGTGTTACTGGGTATCAGTGTATGTCTTTGTGACTTGGTATCAGTGTATGTCTTTGTTACTGGGTGTCAGTGTGTGTCTGTGTTACTGGGTATCAGTGTATGTCTTTGTGACTTGGTATCAGTGTCTGTCTTTGTTACTGGGTGTCAGTGTGTGTCTGTGTTCCTGGGTATCAATGTTTGACTTTGTGACTTGGTGTCAGTGTATGTCTTTGTTACTGGGTGTCAGTGAGTGCCTTTGTGACTTGGTGTCAGTGTATGTCTTTGTTACTTGGTGTATGTGTGTGTCTGTGATACTGGGTATCAGTGTATGTCTTTGTTACTTGGTGTCAGTGTATGTCTGTGTTACTTGGTGTAAGTGTGTGTCTGTGATACTGGGTGTCATTGTGTGTCTTTGTGACTTGGTGTCAGTGTATGTCTGTGTTAATGAGGGTCAGTGTGTGTCTGTGTTACTGGGGGTCAGTGTGTGTTTCTAACTTGGTGTCAGTGTGTTTCTGTGTTACTGGGTATCAGTGTATGTCTTTGTTACTTGGTGTTAGTGTATGTCTTTGTTACTTGGTGTCAGTGTATGTGTTTGTGACTTGGTGTCAATGTATGTCTTTGTTACTGGGTGTCAGTGTATGTCTTTGTTACTTGGTGTAAGTGTAAGTCAAAATACTTGGTGTAAGAGTATGTCTGTGTTACTTGGTGTAAGTGTGTGTCTTTGTTACTAGGTGTAAGTGTGTGTCTGTGTTACTGGTTATCAGTGTCTGTCTTTGTTACTTGGTGTAAGTGTGTGTCTGTTTTACTGGGTATCAGTGTATGTCTTTGTTACTTGGTGTCAGTGTATGTCTTTGTTACTTGGTGTCAGTGTATGTCTTTGTTACTTGGTGTAAGTGTGTGTCTGTGTTACTGGGAATCAGTGTATGTCTTTGTTACTTGTGTCAGTGTCTGTCTTTGTGACTAGGTGTCAGTGTATGTCTTTGTTACTTGGTGTCAGTGTATGTGTTTGTGACTTGGTGTCAATGTATGTCTTTGTTACTGGGTGTCAGTGTATGTCTTTGTTACTTGGTGTAAGTGTAAGTCAAAATACTTGGTGTAAGAGTATGTCTGTGTTACTTGGTGTAAGTGTGTGTCTTTGTTACTAGGTGTAAGTGTGTGTCTGTGTTACTGGTTATCAGTGTCTGTCTTTGTTACTTGGTGTAAGTGTGTGTCTGTTTTACTGGGTATCAGTGTATGTCTTTGTTACTTGGTGTCAGTGTATGTCTTTGTTACTTGCTGTCCGTGTGTGTCTGTGTTACTGGGTGTCAGTGTATGTCTTTGTTACTGTGTATCAGTTTGTGTCTGTGACACTAGGTGTCAGTATTTTGTTTAGTTTCGAGATGCAGCACTGAAACAGGCCCTTAGGCCCACCGACCATCAACCACCCATTTATACTAATCCTACACTAATCCCGTATTCCTATCAACAACTTTGCTTCCAATTTCCACCCTTCTCTCACCTTTACATGGTCCATCTCTGACACTTCCCTTCCCTTCCTCGACTTCTCTGTCTCCATCTCTGGGGATAGGTTGTCTACCAATATCCATTATAAGCCCACTGACTCCCACAGCTATCTCGACTACACTTCTTCACACCCTTCCTCCTGTAAGGACTCCATTCCATTCTCCCAGTTTCACCGTCTCGGACGCATCTGCTCTGATGATGCTACCTTCCATGACGGTGCTTCTGATATGGCCTCCTTTTTCCTCAACCGAGGATTTCCCCCCACTGTGGTTGACAGGGCCCTCAACCGTATCCGACCCATTCCCCGCACCTCTTTTTTCACCCCTTCCCCTCCCTCCCAGAACCGTGACAGGGTTCCCCTTGTCCTCACTTTTCATCCCTCCAGCCTACATATCCAAAGGATCATCCTCCACCATTTTCGCCACCTCCAGCGTGATGCCACTACCAGTCGCATCTTCCCCTCCCTTCCCCTGTCAGCATTCCGAAGGGATCGTTCCCTCCGCGACACCCTGCTCCACTCCTCCATTACCCCCACCACCTCGTCCCCGTCCCAGGGCACCTTCCCTTGCAATCGCATGAGGTGTAATACCTGCCCATTTACCTCCTCTCTCCTCACTATCCCAGGCCCCAAACACTCCTTTCAGGTGAAGCAGCGATTTACTTGTACTTCTTTCAATGTAGTATACTGTATTCGCTGCTCACAGTGTGGTCTCCTCTACAATGGGGAGACCAAGCGCAGACTGGGTGACCGCTTTCCGGAACATCTCCGCTCAGTCCGCAAGCAGGACCCTGAGCTTCCGGTTGCTTGCCATTTCTACACTCCCCCCTGATCTCATGCTCACATCTCTGACCTGGGATTGCTGCAGTGTTCCAGTGAACATCAACGCAAGCTCGAGGAACAGCATCTCATCTACCGATTAGGCACGCTACAGCCTGCCGGACTGAACATTGAGTTCAATAATTTCAGAGCATGACAGCCCCCCACTTTACTTTCATTTTTAGTCATTTTTAGTTATTTTTCTTCCTTTTTTTTTGCATTCCTTTTTACATTTTTTACAATCTTTTTTTGCATTTATTTCATTTCATCTTAGTTTGATCAGTTTGCTTACCCACTGTTTTTTTCAGGATGTTCTTCTTCAGGTTTGCACTTGCTGATGTTCAATATTCAGTATATTCATACCTAATCTGTACTAATGCTTTGTCTTTCAACACACCATTAACATATTGTTTGCCTTTGCTCCGTGACCTTTTGGTCAGCTATGTGGCCTGGTCCAATCTGCACCTTCTCCTTTGTTATCTCTTGCCCAACCCCCACCTCACTTGTTTATAATCTGTGACTTTTCTAATATTTGTCAGTTCCGAAGAAGGGTCACTGACCCGAAACGTTAACTCTGCTTCTCTTTCCACAGATGCTGCCAGACCTGCTGAGTGAATCCGGCATTTCTTGTTTTTGTTTCAGATTTCCAGCATCCGCAGTATTTTGCTTTTATTCCCGTATTCCTATCACATCCCAACCTGTCCCTATATATTTCTCCACCACCTACCTACACTAGGGGCAATTTATGATGGCCAATTAACCTATCAACCTGCAAGTCTTTGGCATGTGGGAGGAAACCGGAGCACCCGGAGGAAAACCACGCAGACACAGGGAGAACTTGCAAACTCCGCACAGGCAGTACCCAGAATCGAACCCGGGTCCCTGGAGCTGTGAGGCTGCTAACCACTGTGCCAATGTGCCGCCCAGTGTGTGTCTGTGTTACTGGGTATCAGTGTATGTCTTTGTTACTTGGTGTCAGTGTATGTCTGTGTTACTTGATGTAAGTGTGTGTCTGTGTTACCGGGTAACAGTGCATGTCTTGGTTACTTGGTGTCAGTGTATGTTTGTGTTACTTGGTGCAAGTGTGTGTCTTTGTTACTTGGTGTAATTGTATGTCTTTGTTCCTTGGTGTCATTGTATGTCTGTGTTACTTGGTGTAAGTGTATTTCTTTGTTACTTGGTGTCAGAGTATGGCTTTATGACTTTGTGTCAGTGTCTGTCTTTGTTACTGGGTGTCAGTGTATGTCTTTGTTACTTGGTGTCAGTGTCTGTCTGTGTTACTTGGTGTAAGTGTGTGTCTTTGTTACTTGGTGTAATTGTATGTCTTTGTTACTTGGTGTCATTGCATGTCTGTGTTACATGGTGTAAGTGTATTTCTTTGTGACTTTGTGTCAGTGTCTGTCTTTGTTACTGGGTGTCAGTGTCTGTCTTCGTTCTTGGTGTCAGTGTTTGTCTTTGTTACCGTCTGTCAGTGTCTGTCTTGGTGACTTGGTGTCAGTGTCTGTCTTTGTTACTTGGTGTCAGTGTATGTCTTTGTTATTTGGTGTAAGTGTGTGTCTGTGTTACTGGGTATCAGTGTATATCATTGTTACTTGGTGTAAGTGTGTGTCTGTGTTACTGGGTATCAGTGAATGTCTTTGCTACATGGTGACAGTGTATGTCTGTGTTACTTGGTGAAAGTGTGTGTCTTTGTTACTTGGTGTAATTGTATGTCTTTGTTACTTGGTGTCAGTGTATGTCTGTGTTACTTGGTGTAAGTGTATGTCTTTGCTACTTGGTGTCAGTGTATGTCTATGTTACTTGGTGTAAGTGTGTGTCTGTGTTACTTGGTGTAACTGTGTGTCTGTGTTACTTGGTATCAGTGTATGTCTTTGTTACTTGGTGTAAGTGTGTGTCCGTGTTACTGGGTATCAGTGTATGTCTTTGTTACTTGGTGTCAGTGTATGTCTTTGTGAATTGGTCTCTTTGTATTTCTTTGTTTCTGGGTGTCACTGTATGTCTTTGTTACTTGGTGTCAGTGTATGTCTGTGTTACTTGGTGTAAGTGTGTGTCTTTGTTACTTGGTGTAATTGTATGTCTTTGTTACTTGGTGTCAGTGTATGTCTTTGTTACCTGGTGTAAGTGAGAGTTTGTGTTACTTGGTGTAAGTGTGTTTCCGTGTTACTAGGTATCAGTGCATGTCTTTGTTACTTGGTGTAAGTGTCTGTCATTGTTACTGGGTGTCACTGTATGTCTTTGTTACTTGGTGTCTGTGTATGTCTGTGTTACTTGGTGTAAGTGTTTGTCTTTGTTACTTGGTGTAATTGTATGTCTTTGTTACTTGGTGTCAGTGTATGTCTTTGTTACCTGGTGTAAGTGAGAGTTTGTGTTACTTGGTGTAAGTGTGTGTCTGTGTTACTGGGTATCATTGTATATCATTGTTACTTGGTGTAAGTGTGTGTCTGTGTTACTGGGTATCAGTGTATGTCTTTGTTACTTGGTGTCAGTGTATGTCTGTGTTACTTGATGTAAGTGTGTGTCTGTGTTACTGGGTAACAGTGCATGTCTTGGTTACTTGGTGTCAGTGTATGTTTGTGTTACTTGGTGCAAGTGTGTGTCTTTGTTACTTGGTATCAGTGTATGTCTTTGTTACTTGGTGTCAGTGTCTGTCTGTGTTACTTGGTGTAAGTGTGTGTCTTTGTTACTTGGTGTAATTGTATGTCTTTGTTACTTGGTGTCATTGCATGTCTGTGTTACTTGGTGTAAGTGTATTTCTTTGTGACTTTGTGTCAGTGTCTGTCTTTGTTACTGGGTGTCAGTGTCTGTCTTCGTTCTTGGTGTCAGTGTTTGTCTTTGTTACCGTGTGTCAGTGTCTGTCTTTGTGACTTGGTGTCAGTGTATGTCTTTGTTACTTGGTGTCAGTGTATGTCTTTGTTATTTGGTGTAAGTGTGTGTCTGTGTTACTGGTATCAGTGTATATCATTGTTACTTGGTGTAAGTGTGTGACTGTGTTACTGGGTATCAGTGAATGTCTTTGCTACATGGTGACAGTGTATGTCTGTGTTACTTGGTGAAAGTGTGTGTCTTTGTTACTTGGTGTAATTGTATGTCTTTGTTACTTGGTGTCAGTGTATGTCTGTGTTACTTGGTGTAAGTGTATGTCTTTGCTACTTGGTGTCAGTGTATGTCTATGTTACTTGGTGTAAGTGTGTGTCTGTGTTACTTGGTGTAACTGTGTGTCTGTGTTACTTGGTATCAGTGTATGTCTTTGTTACTTGGTGTAAGTGTGTGTCTGTGTTACTGGGTATCAGTGTATGTCTTTGTTACTTGGTGTCAGTGTATGTCTTTGTGACTTGGTCTCTTTGCATGTCTTTGTTTCTGGGTGTCACTGTATGTCTTTGTTACTTGGTGTCAGTGTATGTCTGTGTTACTTGGTGTAAGTGTGTGTCTTTGTTACTTGGTGTAATTGTATGTCTTTGTTACTTGGTGTCAGTGTATGTCTTTGTTACCTGGTGTAAGTGAGAGTTTGTGTTACTTGGTGTAAGTGTGTGTCCGTGTTACTAGGTATCAGTGCATGTCTTTGTTACTTGGTGTAAGTGTCTGTCATTGTTACTGGGTGTCACTGTATGTCTTTGTTACTTGGTGTCTGTGTATGTCTGTGTTACTTGGTGTAAGTGTTTGTCTTTGTTACTTGGTGTAATTGTATGTCTTTGTTACTTGGTGTCAGTGTATGTCTTTGTTGCCTGGAGTAAGTGAGAGTTTGTGTTACTTGGTGTAAGTGTGTGTCTGTGTTACTGGGTATCATTGTATATCATTGTTACTTGGTGTAAGTGTGTGTCTGTGTTACTGGGTATCAGTGTATGTCTTTGTTACTTGGTGTCAGTGTATGTCTGTGTTACTTGATGTAAGTGTGTGTCTGTGTTACTGGGTAACAGTGCATGTCTTGGTTACTTGGTGTCAGTGTATGTTTGTGTTACTTGGTGCAAGTGTGTGTCTTTGTTACTTGGTGTAATTGTATGTCTTTGTTCCTTGGTGTCATTGTATGTCTGTGTTACTTGGTGTAAGTGTATTTCTTTGTTACTTGGTGTCAGAGTATGGCTTTATGACTTTGTGTCAGTGTCTGTCTTTGTTACTGGGTGTCAGTGTCTGTCTTCGTTACTTGGTGCCAGTGTTTGTCTTTGTTACTGTGTGTCAGTGTCTGTCTTTGTGTCTTGGTGTCAGTGTATGCCTTTGTTACTTGGTTTCAGTGTATGTCGTTGTTACTTGGTGTAAGTGTGTGTCTGTGTTACTGGGTATCAGTGTATATCTTTGTTACTTGGTGTAAGTGTGTGTCTGCGTTACTGGGTATCAGTGAATGTCTTTGCTACATGGTGACAGTGTATGTCTGTGTTACTTGGTGTAAGTGTGTGTCTTTGTTACTTGGTGTAATTGTATGTCTTTCTTTCTTGGTGTCAGTGCCTGTCTGTGTTACTTGGTGTAAGTTATGTCTTTGTTACTTGGTGTCAGTGTATGTCTTTGTTACTTGGTGTAAGTGTGTGTCTGTGTTACTTGGTGTAAGTGTGTGTCTGTGTTACTTGGTGTCATTGTATTTCTTTGTTACTTGGTGTAAATGTGTGTCTGTGTTACTGGGTAACAGTGTATGTCTTTGTTACTTGGTGTCAGTGTATGTCTGTGTTACTTGGTGTAAGTGTGTGTCTTTGTTACTTGGTGTTATTGTATGTCTTTGTTACTTGGTGTCAGTGTATGTCTTTGTTACTTGGTGTAAGTGAGTGTTTGTGTTACTTGGTGTAAGTGTGTGTCTTTGTTACTTGATATCAGTGTATGTCTTTGTTACTTGGTGTAAGTGTGTATCTGTGTTACTGGGTACCAGTGCATGTCTTTGTTACTTGGTGTCAGTGCATGTCTGTGTTAAATGGTTAATATGTGTGTCTTTGTTACTTGGTGTAATTGTATGACTTTGTTACTTGGTGTCAGTGTATGTCTGTGTTACTTGGTGTAAGTGTATGTCTTTGATACTTGGTGTCAGTGTATGGCTTTGATACTTGGTGTAAGTGTGTGTCTGTGTTACTGGGTATCAGTGTATGTCTTTGTTACATGGTGTCAGTGTATGTCTTTGTGACTTGGTGTCAGTGTATGTCTTTGTTACTGGGTGTCACTGTATGTCTTTGTGACTTTGTGTCAGTGAATGTCTTTGTTACTGGGTGTCAGTTTATGTCTTTGTTACTTGGTGTCATTGTATGTCTTTGTTACTTGGTGTCAGTGTATGTCTGTGTTACGTGGTGTAAGTGTTTGTCTTTGTTACTTGGTGTAAGTGTGTGTCTGTGTTACTGGGTATCAATGTATGTCTTTGTTACATGGTGTCAGTGTATGTCGTTGTTACTTGGTGTAAGTGTGTGTCTGTGTTACTTGGTATCAGTGTATGTTTTTGTTACTTGGTGTAAGTGTGTGTCTGTGTTACTGGGTAACAGTGTATGTCTTTGTTACTTGGTGTCAGTGTCTGTCTGTGTTACTTGGTGTAAGTGTGTGTCTTTGTTACTTGGTGTAATTGTATGTCTTTGTTACTTGGTGTCATTGCATGTCTGTGTTACTTGGTGTAAGTGTATTTCTTTGTGACTTTGTGTCAGTGTCTGTCTTTGTTACTGGGTGTCAGTGTCTGTCTTCGTTCTTGGTGTCAGTGTTTGTCTTTGTTACCGTGTGTCAGTGTCGGTCTTTGTGACTTGGTGTCAGTGTATGTCTTTGTTACTTGGTGTCAGTGTATGTCTTTGTTATTTGGTGTCAGTGTATGTCGTTGTTACTTGGTGTAAGTGTGTGTCTGTGTTACTTGGTATCAGTGTATGTTTTTGTTACTTGGTGTAAGTGTGTGTCTGTGTTACTGGGTATCAGTGTATATCATTGTTACTTGGTGGAAGTGTGTGTCTGTGTTACTGGGTATCAGTGAATGTCTTTGCTACATGGTGACAGTGTATGTCTGTGTTACTTGGTGAAAGTGTGTGTCTTTGTTACTTGGTGTAATTGTATGTCTTTGTTACTTGGTGTCAGTGTATGTCTGTGTTACTTGGTGTAAGTGTATGTCTTTGCTACTTGGTGTCAGTGTATGTCTATGTTACTTGGTGTAAGTGTGTGTCTGTGTTACTTGGTGTAACTGTGTGTCTGTGTTACTTGGTATCAGTGTATGTCTTTGTTACTTGGTGTAAGTGTGTGTCTGTGTTACTGGGTATCAGTGTATGTCTTTGTTACTTGGTGTCAGTGTATGTCTTTGTGACTTGGTCTCTTTGTATGTCTTTGTTTCTGGGTGTCACTGTATGTCTTTGTTACTTGGTGTCAGTGTATGTCTTTGTTACTTGGTGTAAGTGTGTGTCTGTGTTACTTGGTGTAAGTGTGTGTCTGTGTTACTTGGTGTCATTGTATTTCTTTGTTACTTGGTGTAAATGTGTGTCTGTGTTACTGGGTAACAGTGTATGTCTTTGTTACTTGGTGTCAGTGTATGTCTGTGTTACTTGGTGTAAGTGTGTGTCTTTGTTACTTGGTGTTATTGTATGTCTTTGTTACTTGGTGTCAGTGTATGTCTTTGTTACTTGGTGTAAGTGAGTGTTTGTGTTACTTGGTATAAGTGTGTGTCTTTGTTACTTGATATCAGTGTATGTCTTTGTTACTTGGTGTAAGTGTGTATCTGTGTTACTGGGTACCAGTGCATGTCTTTGTTACTTGGTGTCAGTGCATGTCTGTGTTAAATGGTTAATATGTGTGTCTTTGTTACTTGGTGTAATTGTATGACTTTGTTACTTGGTGTCAGTGTATGTCTGTGTTACTTGGTGTAAGTGTATGTCTTTGATACTTGGTGTCAGTGTATGGCTTTGATACTTGGTGTAAGTGTGTGTCTGTGTTACTGGGTATCAGTGTATGTCTTTGTTACATGGTGTCAGTGTATGTCTTTGTGACTTGGTGTCAGTGTATGTCTTTGTTACTGGGTGTCACTGTATGTCTTTGTGACTTTGTGTCAGTGAATGTCTTTGTTACTGGGTGTCAGTTTATGTCTTTGTTACTTGGTGTCATTGTATGTCTTTGTTACTTGGTGTCAGTGTATGTCTGTGTTACGTGGTGTAAGTGTTTGTCTTTGTTACTTGGTGTAAGTGTGTGTCTGTGTTACTGGGTATCAATGTATGTCTTTGTTACTTGGTGTCAGTGTATGTCGTTGTTACTTGGTGTAAGTGTGTGTCTGTGTTACTTGGTATCAGTGTATGTTTTTGTTACTTGGTGTAAGTGTGTGTCTGTGTTACTGGGTAACAGTGTATGTCTTTGTTACTTGGTGTCAGTGTCTGTCTGTGTTACTTGGTGTAAGTGTGTGTCTTTGTTACTTGGTGTAATTGTATGTCTTTGTTACTTGGTGTCATTGCATGTCTGTGTTACTTGGTGTAAGTGTATTTCTTTGTGACTTTGTGTCAGTGTCTGTCTTTGTTACTGGGTGTCAGTGTCTGTCTTCGTTCTTGGTGTCAGTGTTTGTCTTTGTTACCGTGTGTCAGTGTCGGTCTTTGTGACTTGGTGTCAGTGTATGTCTTTGTTACTTGGTGTCAGTGTATGTCTTTGTTATTTGGTGTCAGTGTATGTCGTTGTTACTTGGTGTAAGTGTGTGTCTGTGTTACTTGGTATCAGTGTATGTTTTTGTTACTTGGTGTAAGTGTGTGTCTGTGTTACTGGGTATCAGTGTATATCATTGTTACTTGGTGGAAGTGTGTGTCTGTGTTACTGGGTATCAGTGAATGTCTTTGCTACATGGTGACAGTGTATGTCTGTGTTACTTGGTGAAAGTGTGTGTCTTTGTTACTTGGTGTAATTGTATGTCTTTGTTACTTGGTGTCAGTGTATGTCTGTGTTACTTGGTGTAAGTGTATGTCTTTGCTACTTGGTGTCAGTGTATGTCTATGTTACTTGGTGTAAGTGTGTGTCTGTGTTACTTGGTGTAACTGTGTGTCTGTGTTACTTGGTATCAGTGTATGTCTTTGTTACTTGGTGTAAGTGTGTGTCTGTGTTACTGGGTATCAGTGTATGTCTTTGTTACTTGGTGTCAGTGTATGTCTTTGTGACTTGGTCTCTTTGTATGTCTTTGTTTCTGGGTGTCACTGTATGTCTTTGTTACTTGGTGTCAGTGTATGTCAGTGTTACTTGGTGTAAGTGTATGTCTTTGCTCCTTGGTGTCAGTGTATGTCTATGTTCCTTGGTGTAAGTGTGTGTCTGTGTTACTTGGAGTAAGTGTGTGTCTGTGTTACTTGGTATCAATGTATGTCTTTGTTAAGTGGTGTAAGTGTGTGTCTGTGTTACTGGGTATCAGTGTATGTCTTTGTTACCTGGTGTCAGAGTATGTCTTTGTGACTTGGTGTCAGTGTATGTCTTTGTTACTGGGTGTCACTGTATGTCTTTGTTACTTGGTGTCAGTGTATGTCTGTGTTACTTGGTGTCAGTGTATGTCTTTGTTACCTGGTGTAAGTGAGAGTTTGTGTTACTTGGTGTAAGTGTGTGTCTGTGTTACTTGGTATCAGTGCATGTCTTTGTTACTTGGTGTAAGTGTCTGTCATTGTTACTGGGTGTCAGTGTCTGTCTTCGTGACTTGGTGTCAGTATATGCCTTTGTTTCTTGGTGTAAGTGTGTGTCTGTGTTACTTGGTGTAAGTGTGTGTCTGTGTTACTTGGTGTCATTGTATGTCTTTGTTACTTGGTGTAAGTGTGTGTCTGTGTTACTGGGTAACAGTGTATGTCTTTGTTACTTGGTGTCAGTGTATGTCTGTGTTACTTGGTGTAAGTGTTTGTCTTTGTTACTTGCTGTAATTGTATGTCTTTGTTACTTGGTGTCAGTGTATGTCTTTGTTACTTGGTGTAAGTGAGTGTTTGTGTTACTTGGTGGAAGTGTGTGTCTGTGTTACTTGGTATCAGTGTATGTCTTTGTTACTTGGTGTAAGTGTGTATCTGTGTTACTGGGTAACAGTGTGTGTCTTAGTTACTTGGTGTCAGTGTATGTCTGTGTTACTTGCTTTAAATGTGTGTCTTTGTTACTTGGTGTAATTGTATGTCTTTGTTACTTGGTGTCAGTGTATGTCTGTGTTACTTGATGTAAATGTATGTCTTTGATACTTGGTGTCAGTGTGTGTCTGTGTTACTTGGTATCAATGTATAATTTTGTTACTTGGTGTAAGTGTGTGTCTGCGTTACTGGGTAAGAGTGTATGTCTTTGTTACTTGGTGTCAGTGTATGTCTGTGTTACTTGGTGTAAGTGTGTGTCTTTGTTACTTGGTGTAATTGTATGTCTTTGTTACTTGGTGTCATTGTATGTCTGTGCTACTTGGTGTAAGTGTATGTCTTTGTGACTTGGTGTCAGTGTCTGTCTTTGTTACTGTGTGTCAGTGTCTGTCTTCGTTACTTGGTGTCAGTGTATGCCTTTGTTACTTGTTTTCAGTGTATGTCGTTGTTACTTGGTGTAAGTGTGTGTCTGTGTTCATGGGTATCACTGTATATCTTTGTTACTTGGTGTAAGTGTGTGTCTGTGTTACTGGGTATCAGTGAATGTCTTTGCTACATGGTGACAGTCTATGTCTGTGTTACGTGGTGTAAGTGTGTGTCTTTGTTACTTGGTGTAATTGTATGTCTTTGTTACTTGGTTTCAGTGTATGTCTGTGTTACTTGGTGTAAGTTATGTCCTTGTTACTTGGTGTCAGTGTATGTCTTTGTTACTTGGTGTAAGTGTGTAACTGTGTTACTGGGCAACAGTGTGTGTCTTAGTTACTTGGTGTCAGTGTATGTCTGTGTTACTTGCTTTAAATGTGTGTCTTTGTTACTTGGTGTAATTGCATGTCTTTGTTACTTGGTGTCAGTGTATGTCTGTGTTACTTGATGTAAATGTATGACTTTGATATTTGGTGTCAGTGTGTGTCTGTGTTACTTGATGTAAATGTATGACTTTGATATTTGGTGTCAGTGTATGTCTGTGTTACTTGGTGTAAGTGTGTGTCTTTGTTACTTGGTGTAATTGTATGTCTTTGTTACTTGGTGTCATTGTATGTCTGTGTTACTTGGTGTAAGTGTATGTCTTTGTGACTTGGTGTCAGTGTCTGTCTTTGCTACTGTGTGTCAGTGTCTGTCTTCGTTACTTGGTGTCCGTGTTTGTCTTTTTTACCGTGTGTCAGTGTCTGTCTTTGTGACTTGGTGTCACTGTATGTCTTTGTTACTTGGTGTCAGTGTAGTTCTTTGTTACTTGGTGTTAGTGTGTGTCTGTGTTACTGGATATAAGTGAATGTCTTTGCTACATGGTGACAGTGTATGTCTTTATTACTCGGTGTAAGTGTGTGTCATTGCTACTTGGTGTCAGTGTATGTCGATGTTACTTGGTGTAAGTGTGCGTCTGTGTTACTTGGTGTAATTGTAAGTCTTTGTTACTTGGTGTCAGTGTATGTCTGTGTAACTTGGTGTAAGTGTGTGTCTGTGTTACTTGGTGTCAGTGTATGTCTTTGTGACTTGGTGTCAGTTTATGTCTTTGTCACTGGGTGTCTCTGTCTGTCTTTGTGACTTTGTGTCAGTGTATGTCTTTGTTACAGGGTGTCAGTTTATGTCTTTGTTACTTGGAGTCAGTGTATGTCTTTGTGACTTGGAGTCAGTGTATGTCTGTGTTACTTGGTGTAAGTGTGTGTCTTTGTTACTTGGTCTAAGTGTGTGTCTGTGTTACTGGGTATCAGTGTATGTCTTTGTTACTTGGTGTCAGTGTATGTCGTTGTTACTTGGTGTAAGTGTGTGTCTGTGTTACTTGGTTTCAGTGTATGTTTTTGTTACTTGGTGTAAGTGTGTGTATGTGTTACTGGGTAACAGTGTATGTCTTTGTTACTTGGTGTCAGTGTATGTCTGTGTTACTTGGTGTAAGTGTGTGTCTTTGTTACTTGGTGTAATTGTATGTCTTTGTTACTTGGTGTCATTGTATGTCTATGTTACTTGGTGTAAGTGTATGTCTTTGTGACTTGGTGTCAGTGTCTGTCTTTGTTACTGGGTGTCAGTGTCTGTCTTCGTTACTTGGTGTCAGTATTTGTCTTTGTTACCGTGTGTCAGTGTCTGTCTTTGTGACTTGGTGTCACTGTATGACTTTGTTACTTGGTGTAAGTGTATGTGTTTGTTACTTGGTGTAAGTGTGTGTCTGTGTTACTGGGTATTAGTGTATATCTTTGTTACTTGGTGTAAGTGTGTGTCTGTGTGACTGGGGATCAGTGAACGTCTTTGCTACATGGTGTCAGTGTATGTCTATGTTACTTGGTGTAAGCGTATGTCTTTGCTACTTGGTGTAAGTGTGTGTCTGTGTTACTTGGTGTAATTGTATGTCTTTGTTACTTGGTGTCAGTGTATGTCTGTGTTACTTGGTGTAAGTGTATGTCTTTGCTACTTGGTGTCAGTGTATGTCTATGTTACGTGGTGTAAGTGTGTGTCTGTGTTACTTGGTGTAAGATTGTGTCTGTGTTACTTGGTATCAGTGTATGTATTTGTTACTTGGTGAAAGTGTGTGCCTGTGTTACTGGGTATCAGTGTATGTCTTTGTGACTTGGTGCCAGTGTATGTCTTTGTTATTGGGTGTCACTGTATGTCTTTATTACTTGGTGTCAGTGTATGTCTGTGTTACTTGGTGTAAGTGTGTGTCTTTGTTACTTGGTGTAATTGTATGTCTTTGTTACTTGGTGTCAGTGTATGTCTTTGTTACCTGGTGCAAGTGAGTGTTTGTGTTACTTGGTGTAAGTGTGTGTCTGTTTTACTTGGTATCAGTGTATGTCTTTGTTACTTGGTGTAAGTGTGTGTCTGTGTTACTGGGTAACAGTGTATGTCTTTGTTACTTGGTGTCAGTGTATGTCTGTGTTACTTGGTGTAAGTGTGTGTCTTTGTTACTTGGTGTAATTGTATGTCTTTTTTACTTGGTGTCAGTGTATGTCTGTGTTACTTGGTGTAAGTGTATGTCTTTGTTTCTTGGTGTCAGTGTATGTCTTTGTTACTGGTGTAAGTGTGTGTCTGTGTTACTGGGTATCAGTGTATGTCTTTGTTGCTTGGTGTCAGTGTATGTCTTTGTGACTTGATGTCAGTGTATGTCTTTGTTACTGGGTGTCACTGTATGTCTTTGTGACTTTGTGTCAGTGTATGCCTTTGTTACTGGGTGTCAGTGTATGTCTTTGTTACTTGGTGTCAGTGTATGTCTTTGTTACTTGGTGTCAGTGTATGTCTGTGTTACTGGGTATCAGTGTATGTCTTTGTTACTTGGTGTCAGTGTATGTCGTTGTTACTTGGTGTATGTGTGTGTCTGTGTTACTGGGTGTCAGTGTATGTCTTTGTTACTTGGTGTCAGTGAATGTCTGTGTTGCTTGGTGCAAGTGTGTGTCTTTGTTACTTGGTGTAAGTGTATGTCTTTGTTACTTGGTGTCAGTGTTTGTCTTTGTTACTTTGTGGAAGTGTGTGTCTGTGTTACTGGGTATCATTGTATGTCTTTTTGACTTGGTGTCAGTGTATGTCTTTGTTACTGGGTGTCAGTGTATGTCTTTGTGACTTGGTGTCAGTGTGTCTCTCTGTTAGTCTTTGTTACTTGGTGTCAGTGTCTGTCTGTGTATGTCTTTGTAACTGTGTGTCAGTGTTTCTCTATGATACTAGGTGTCAGTGTGTGTTTGTTTGTGTTACTGGGTGTCAGAGTGTGTCTGTGTTACTTGGTGTAAGTGTATGTCTTTGTTTCTTGGTGTCAGTGGATGTCTTTGTTACTTGGTGTCAGTGTTTGTCTTTGTTATTTGGTGTAAGTGTGTGTCTGTGTTACTGGGTATCAGTATATGTCTTTGTGACTTGGTGTCAGTGTATGTCTTTGTTACTGGGTGTCAGTGTATGTCTTTGTTACTTGGTGTCAGTGTATGTCTGTGTTACTGGGTATCAGTGCATGTCTTTGTTACATGTTGTGAGTGTATGTCTGTGTTACTTGGTGTAAGTTTGTGTCTTTGTTACTTGGTGTAATTGGATGTCTTTGTTACTTGGTGTCAGTGTATGTCTGTGTTACGTGGTGTAAGTGTATGTCTTTGTTACTTGGTGTCAGTGTATGTCTTTGTTACTTGGTGTAAGTGTGTGTCTGTGTTACTTGGTGTAAGTGTGTGTCTGTGCTACTTGGTATCAGTGTATGTCTTTGTTACTTGGTGTAAGTGTGTGTCTGTGTTACTGGGTAACAGTGTCTGTCTTTGTTACTTGGTGTCAGTGTATGTCTGTGTTAGTTGGTGTAAGTGTGTGTCTGTGTTACTTGTTGTAATTGTATCTCTTTGTTATTGGTATCAGTGTATGTCTTTGTTTCTGAGTGTCAGTGTATGTCTTTGTGACTTGGTGTCAGTGTATGTCTTTGTTACTTGGTGTAAGTGTGTGTCTGTGTTACTGGGTATCAGTGTATGTCTTTGTGACTTGGTGTAAGTGTGTGTCTGTGTTACTGGGTATCAGTGTATGTCTTTGTGACTTGATGTCAGTGTATGTCTTTGTTACTGGGTGTCAGTGTGTGTCTTTGTGACTTGCTGTCAGTGTATGTCTTTGTTACGTGGTGTAAGTGTGTGTCAATGTTACTGGGTATCAGTGTATGTCTTTGTTACTTGGTGTCAGTGTATGTCAAAATACGTGGTGTAAGTGTATGTCTTTGTTACTTGGTGTAATTGTCTGTCTTTGTTACTTGGTGTCAGTGTAATTCTGTGTTACTTGGTGTAAGTGTGTGTCTTTGTTACTTGGTGTCAGTGTATGTCTTTATTACTTGGTGTCAGTGTGTTTCTGTGTTACTGGGTATCAGTGTATGTCTTTGTTACTTGGTGTCAGTGTATGTCGTTGTTACTTGGTGTATGTGTGTGTCTGTGTTACTGGGTGTCAGTGTATGTCTTTGTTACTTGGTGTCAGTGAATGTCTGTGTTGCTTGGTGCAAGTGTGTGTCTTTGTTACTTGGTGTAAGTGTATGTCTTTGTTACTTGGTGTCAGTGTATGTCTGTGTTACTTTGTGTAAGTGTATGTCTTTGTTACTTGGTGTCAGTGTTTGTCTTTGTTACTTTGTGGAAGTGTGTGTCTGTGTTACTGTGTATCATTGCATGTCTTTTTGACTTGCTGTCAATGTTTGTCTTTGTTACTTGGTGTCAGTGTATGTCTTTGTTACTTGGTGTCAGTGTATGTCTGTGTTACTGGGTATCAGTGCATGTCTTTGTGACTTGATGTCAGTGTATGACTTTGTTACTGGGTGTAAGTGTGTGTCAATGTTACTGGGTATCAGTGTATGTCTTTGTTACTTGGTGTCAGTGTATGTCAAAATACGTGGTGTAAGTGTATGTCTTTGTTACTTGGTGTAATTGTCTGTCTTTGTTACTTGGTGTCAGTGTATGTCTGTGTTACTTGGTGTAAGTGTGTGCCTTTGTTACTTGGTGTCAGTGTATGTCTTTGTTACTTGGTGTCAGTGTGTGTCTGTGTTACTGGGTATCAGTGTATGTCTTTGTTACTTGGTGTCAGTGTATGTCTGTGTTACTTGGTGTAAGTGTGTGTCTTTGTTACTTGGTGTAATTGGATGTCTTTTTTACTTGGTGTCAGTGTATGTCTGTGTTACGTGGTGTAAGTGTGTGTCTGTGTTACTGGGTATCAGTTAATGTCTTTGTGACTTGGTGTCAGTTTATGTCTTTGTTAAATGGTTTCAGTGTCTGTCTTTGTTACTGTTTCTCAGTGTTTCTCTGTGTTACTGGGTGTAAGTGTGTGTTTGTTTGTGTTACTGGGTGTCAGTGTGTATCAGTGACACTAGGTCTCAGTATTTAGTTTAGTTAAGAGATACAGCACTCAAACAGGCCCTTCGGCAAACCGAGTCTGTGCCGACCATCAAGCCCCCTATTAAAATTACTCATACACTAATCCCGTATTCCTATCACATCCCCACCTATCCCAATACATTTCCCTACCACCTACCTATACTAGGGGCAATTTATGATGGCCAATTAACCTATCAACCTGCAAGTCTTTGGCATGTGGGAGGAAACCGGAGCACCCGGAGGAAACCCACGCAGACACAGGGAGAACTTGCAAACTCCGCACAGGCAGTACCCAGAATCGAAACCGGGTCCCTGGAGCTGTGAGGCTGCGGTGCGAACCAATGCGCAAATGTGCCCCCGCGCAGTGTGTGCCTTTGTTACTTGGTGTCATTGTGTGTCTGTGTTACTGGGCATCAGTGTATGTCTTTGTTACTTGGTGTCAGTGTATGTCTGTGTTACTTGGTGTCCGTGTGTGTCTGTGTTACTGGGTGTCAGTGTATGTCTTTGTTACTTGATGTCAGTGTATGTCTGTGTTACTTGGTGTCCGTGTGTGTCTGTGTTACTGGGTGTCAGTGTATGTCTTTGTTACTGGGTGTCAGTGTATGTCTGTGTTACTTGGTGTAAGTGTGTTTGTGTTACTGGGTGTCAGTGTATGTCTGTGTTACTTGGTGTAAGTGTGTCTGTTTTACTGGGTATCAGTGTATGTCTTTGTGACTTGGTGTCAGTGTATGTCTGTGTTACTGGGTGTCAATGTGTGTCTTTGTTACTGGGTGTCAATGTGTGTCTGTGTTACTGGGTGTCAGTGTATGTCTTTGTTACTTGTTGTAAGTGTGTCTCTGTGTTACTTCGTGTCAGTGTATGTCTGTGTTACTTGGTGTAAGTGTGTCTGTTTTACTGTGTATCAGTGTATGTCTTTGTGACTTGGTGTCAGTGTATGTCTTTGTTACTGTGTGTCAGTGTGTGTCTTTGTGACTTGGTGTCAGTGTATGTCTTTGTTACTTGGTGTAATTGTGTGTCTGTGTTACTGGGTATCAGTGTATGTCTTTGTTACTGGGTGTAATTGTCTGTCTTTGTTACTTGGTGTAATTGTCTGACTTTGTTACTTGGTCTAAGTGTATGTCTTTGTTACTTGGTGTAAGTGTGTGTCTGTGTTACTGGGTATCAGTGTATGTCTTTGTTACTTGGTGTCAGTGTATGTCAAAATACTTGGTGTAAGAGTATGTCTTTGGTACTTGGTGTAATTGTCTGTCTTTGTTACTTGGTGTAAGTGTATGTCTTTGTCACTGGGTATCAGTGTATGTCTTTGTGACTTGGTGTCAGTGCATGTCTTTGTTACTGGGTGTCAGTGTATGTCTTTGTGACTTGGTGTCAGTGTATGTCTTTGTTACTTGGTGTAAGTGTGTGTCTGTGTTACTGGGTGTCATTGTATGTCTTTGTTACTGGGTGTAATTGTCTGTCTTTGTTACTTGGTGTAAGTGTATGTCTTTGTTACTTGGTGTAATTGTCTGTCTTTGTTACTTAGTGTAAGTGTATGTCTTTGTTACTTGGTGTCAGTGTATGTCTTTGTTACTTGGTGTCAGTGTGTGTCTGTGTTACTGGGTATCAGTGTTTGTCTTTGTGACTTGGTATCAGTGTAAGTCTATGTGACTTGGTGTCAGTGTATGTCTTTGTTACTTGGTGTAAGTGTATGTCTTTGTTACTTGGTGTCAGTGTATGTCTTTGTTACTTGGTGCAAGTGTATGTCTTTGTGACTTGGTGTCAGTGTATGTCTTTTTTACTGGGTGTCAGTGTTTCTCTGTGTTACTGGGTGTCAGTGTCTGTTTGTTTGTGTTACTGGGTATCAGTGTATGTCTTTGTTACTGGGTGTCAGTGTATGTCAAAATACTTGGTGAAAGTGTATGTCTTTGTTACTTGGTGTAATTGTCTGTCTTTGTTACTTGGTGTCAGTGTATGTCTGTGTTACTTGGTGTAAGTGTGTGTCTTTGTTACTTGGTGTAAGTCTGTGTCTTTGTTACTTGGTGTCCGTATGTCTCTGTGTTACTTGGTGTAAGTGTGTGTCTTTGTTACTTGGTGTAAGTGTATGTCTTTGTTACTTGGTGTCAGTGTTTGTCTTTGTTACTTGGTGTCAGTGTGTGTCTGCGTTACTGGGCATCAGTGTATGTCTTTGTGACTTGGTATCAGTGTATGTCTTTGTGACTTGGTGTCAGTGTATGTCTGCGTTACTGGGCATCAGTGTATGTCTTTGTTACTTGGTGTAATTGTCTGTCTTTGTTACTTGGTGTAAGTGTATGTCTTTGTTACTTGGTGTCAGTGTATGTCTTTGTTACTTGGTGTCAGTGTGTGTCTGTGTTACTGGGTATCAGTGTTTGTCTTTGTGACTTGGTATCAGTGTATGTCTATGTGACTTGGTGTGAGTGTATGTCTTTGTTACTTGGTGTCAGTGTATGTCTTTGTTACTTGGTGCAAGTGTATGTCTTTGTGACTTGGTGTCAGTGTATGTCTTTTTTACTGGGTGTCAGTGTTTCTCTGTGTTACTGGGTGTCAGTGTCTGTTTGTTTGTGTTACTTCGTATCAGTGTATGTCTTTGTTACTTGGTGTCAGTGTATGTCAAAATACTTGGTGAAAGTGTATGTCTTTGTTACTTGGTGTAATTGTCTGTCTTTGTTACTTGGTGTCAGTGTATGTCTGTGTTACTTGGTGTAAGTGTGTGTCTTTGTTACTTGGTGTAAGTCTGTGTCTTTGTTACTTGGTGTCCGTATGTCTCTGTGTTACTTGGTGTAAGTGTGTGTCTTTGTTACTTGGTGTAAGTGTATGTCTTTGTTACTTGGTGTCAGTGTTTGTCTTTGTTACTTGGTGTCAGTGTGTGTCTGCGTTACTGGGCATCAGTGTATGTCTTTGTGACTTGGTATCAGTGTATGTCTTTGTGACTTGGTGTCAGTGTATGTCTGCGTTACTGGGCATCAGTGTATGTCTTTGTTACTTGGTGTAATTGTCTGTCTTTGTTACTTGGTGTAAGTGTATGTCTTTGTCACTGGGTATCAGTGTATGTCTTTGTGACTTGGTATCAGTGTGTGGCTTTGTGACTTGGTGTCAGTGTATGTCTTTGTTACTTGGTGTAAGTGTGTGTCTGTGTTACTGGGTATCAGTGTATGTCTTTGTTACTTGGTGTCAGTGTATGTCAAAATACTTGGTGTAAGTGTATGTTTTTGTTACTGGGTGTAATTGTCTGTCTTTGTTACTTGGTGTAAGTGTATGTCTTTGTTACTTGGTGTAATTGTCTGTCTTTGTTACTTGGTGTAAGTGTATGTCTTTGTTACTTGGTGTCAGTGTATGTCTTTGTTACTTGGTGTCAGTGTGTGTCTGTGTTACTGGGTATCAGTGCATGTCTTTGTGACTTGACATTAGTGTATCTCTATGTGACTTGGTTTCAGTGTATGTCTTTGTTACTGGGTGTCAGTGTGTGTCTGTGTTACTTGGTGTCAGTATTTAGTTTAGTTTAGAGATACAGCACTTTAAAAGGCCCTTCGGCCCACCGAGTCTGTGCCGAGCATCAACCCACCCATTTATACTAATCCAACACTAATCCCGTATTCCTATCACATCCCCACCTGTCCCTTTCTATTTCCCTACCACCTACCTATACTAGGGGCAATTTATGATTGTCAATTAACCTATCAACCTGCAAGTCTTTGGCATGTGGGAGGAAACCGGAGCACCCGGAGGAAACCCACGCAGACACAGGGAGAACTTGCAAACTCCGCAAAGGCATTACCCAGAATCGAACCCGGCTCCCTGGAGCTGTGAGGCTGCGGTGCTAACCACTGAGCCAATGTGCCCCCCTCCCCTGTGTGTGCCTGTGTGACTGGGTGTCAGTGTATGTCTTTGTTACTTGGTGTCAGTGTGTGCCTGTGTTACTGGGTATCAGTGTATGTCTTTGTTACTTGGTGTCAGTGTATGTCTGTGTTACTTGGTGTCCGTGTGTGTCTGTGTTACTGGGTGTCAGTGTATGTCTTTGTTACTGGGTGTCAGTGTATGTCTGTGTTACTTGGTGTAAGTGTGTTTGTGTTACTGGGTGTCAGTGTATGTCTGTGTTACTTGGTGTAAGTGTGTCTGTTTTACTGGGTATCAGTGTATGTCTTTGTGACTTGGTGTCAGTGTATGTCTGTGTTACTTGGTGTCAGTGTGTGTCTTTGTTACTGGGTGTCAATGTGTGTCTGTGTTACTGGGTGTCAGTGTATGTCTTTGTTACTTGTTGTAAGTGTGTGTCTGTGTTACTTCGTGTCAGTGTATGTCTGTGTTACTTGGTGTAAGTGTGTCTGTTTTACTGTGTATCAGTGTATGTCTTTGTGACTTGGTGTCAGTGTATGTCTTTGTTACTGTGTGTCAGTGTGTGTCTTTGTGACTTGGTGTCAGTGTATGTCTTTGTTACTTGGTGTAATTGTGTGTCTGTGTTACTGGGTATCAGTGTATGTCTTTGTTACTGGGTGTAATTGTCTGTCTTTGTTACTTGGTGTAAGTGTATGTCTTTGTCACTGGGTATCAGTGTATGTCTTTGTGACTTGGTGTCAGTGCATGTCTTTGTTACTGGGTGTCAGTGTATGTCTTTGTGACTTGGTGTCAGTGTATGTCTTTGTTACTTGGTGTAAGTGTGTGTCTGTGTTACTGGGTGTCATTGTATGTCTTTGTTACTGGGTGTAATTGTCTGTCTTTGTTACTTGGTGTAAGTGTATGTCTTTGTTACTTGGTGTAATTGTCTGTCTTTGTTACTTAGTGTAAGTGTATGTCTTTGTTACTTGGTGTCAGTGTATGTCTTTGTTACTTGGTGTCAGTGTGTGTCTGTGTTACTGGGTATCAGTGTTTGTCTTTGTGACTTGGTATCAGTGTATGTCTATGTGACTTGGTGTCAGTGTATGTCTTTGTTACTTGGTGTAAGTGTATGTCTTTGTTACTTGGTGTCAGTGTATGTCTTTGTTACTTGGTGCAAGTGTATGTCTTTGTGACTTGGTGTCAGTGTATGTCTTTTTTACTGGGTGTCAGTGTTTCTCTGTGTTACTGGGTGTCAGTGTCTGTTTGTTTGTGTTACTGGGTATCAGTGTCTGTCTTTGTTACTGGGTGTCAGTGTATGTCAAAATACTTGGTGTAAGTGTGTGTCTTTGTTACTTGGTGTAAGTCTGTGTCTTTGTTACTTGGTGTCCGTATGTCTCTGTGTTACTTGGTGTAAGTGTGTGTCTTTGTTACTTGGTGTAAGTGTATGTCTGCGTTACTGGGCATCAGTGTCTGTCTTTGTGACTTGGTATCAGTGTATGTCTTTGTGACTTGGTGTCAGTGTATGTCATTTTTACTGGGTGTAAGTGTGTGTCTGCGTTACTGGGTATCATTGTATGTCTTTGTTACTTGGTGTCAGTGTATGTCAAAATACTTGGTGAAAGTGTATGTCTTTGTTACTTGGTGTAATTGTCTGTCTTTGTTACTTGGTGTCAGTGTATGTCTGTGTTACTTGGTGTAAGTGCATGTCTTTGTTACTTGATGTCAGTGCATGTCTTTGATACTTGGTGTCAGTGTATATCTGCGTTACTGGGCATCAGTGTATGTCTTTGTGACTTGGTATCAGTGTATGTCTTTGTGACTTGGTGTCAGTGTATGTCATTTTTACTGGATGTAAGTGTGTGTCTGCGTTACTGGGTATCAGTTTATGTCTTTGTTACTTGGTGTCAGTGTATGTCAAAATACTTGGTGTAAGTGTATGTCTTTGTTACTTGGTGTAATTGTCTGTCTTTGTTACTTGGTGTCAGTGTATGTCTGTGTTACTTGGTGTAAGTGTGTGTCTTTGTTACTGGGCATCAGTGTATGTCTTTGTGACTTGGTATCAGTGTATGTCTTTGTGACTTGGTGTCAGTGTATGTCTTTTTTACAGGGTGTCAGTGTGTGTCTGTGTTACTTGGTTTCAGTGTATGTCCTTGTTCCTGTGTATCAGTGTTTCTCTGTTTTACTGGGTGTCAGTGTCTGTTTGTCTGTGTTACTTGGTGTCAGTGTATGTCTTTGTTCCTGTGTATCAGTGTTTCTCTATGTTACTGGGCGTCAGTGTGTGTTTGTTTGTGTTACTGGGTGTCATTATTTAGTTTAGTGATACAGCACTGAAACAGGCCCTTCGGTCCAACGAGTCTGTGCCAACCATCAAATACCCATTTATACTAATCCTACACTAATCCCGTATTCCTATCACATCCCCACCTATCCCTACATATTTCCCTACCACCTACCTATACTAGGGGCAATTTATGATGGCCAACTAACCTATCAACCTGCAAGTCTTTGGCATGTGGGGGGAAAACGGAGCACCGGGAGAAAACCCACGCAGACACAGGGAGAACTTGCAAACTCCGCACAGGCAGTACCCAGAATCGAACCCGGGTCCCTGGAGCTGTGAGGCTGCGGTGCTAACCACGGCGCCAATGTGCCCTCCAATCCCCCCAGTGTGTGCCTGTGTCACTGGGTATCAGTGTATGTCTTTGTTACTTGGTTTCAGTTAATTTCAAAATACTTGGTGTAAGTGTATGTCTTTGTTACTTTGTGTAATTGTCTGTCTTTGTTACTTGGTGTCAGTGGATGTCTGTGTTACTTGGTGTAAGTGTGTGTCTTTGTTACTTGGCGTAAGTGGATGTCTTTGTTACTTGGTGTCAGTGTATGTCTTTGTTACTTGGTGTCAGCGTGTGTCTGTGTTTCTGGGCGTCAGTGCATGTCTTTGTGACTTGGTATCAGTGTATGTCTTTGTGACTTGGTGTCAGTGTATGTCTTTTTTACTGGGTGTAAGTGTGTGTCTGCGTTACTGGTTATCAGTGTATGTCTTTGCTACTTGGTGTCAGTGTATGTCAAAATACTTGGTGTAAGTGTATGTCTTTGTTACTTGGTGTAATTGTCTGTCTTTGTTACTTGGTGTCAGTGTATGTCTGTGTTACTTGGTGTAAGTGTGTGTCTTTGTTACTGGGCATCAGTGTATGTCTTTGTGACTTGGTGTCAGTGTACGTCTTTTTTACTGGGTGTCAGTGTGTGTCTGTGTTACTTGGTGTCAGTGTATGTCTTTTTTACTGTGTATCAGTGTTTCTCTGTGTTACTGGGTGTCAGTGTCTGTTTGTTTGTGTTACTGGGTGCCAGTGTATGTCTGTGACACGAGGTGTCAGTATTTAGTTTAGTTCAGAGATACAGCACTTAAACAGGCGCTTCGGCCCACCGAGTCTTTGCCGACCATCAACAACCCATTTATACTAATCCTACACTAATCCCGTATTCCTATCACATCCCCACCTATCCCTATATATTTCCCTACCACCTACCGAGACTATGGGCAATTTATGATGGCCAATTAACCTATCAACCTGCAATTCTTTGGCATGCGGGAGAAAACCGGAGCACCCGGAGGAAAACCACGCAGACACAGGGAGAACTTGGAAACTCCGCACACGCAGTACACAGAATCGAGCCCGGGTCCCTGGAGCAGTGAGGCTGCTAACCACTGTGACAATGTGCCGCCCGGTGTGTGTCTGTGTTACTGGGTATCACTGCATGTCTTTGTTACTTGGTGTAACTGTGTGTCTGTGTTACTGGGTAACAGTGTATGTCTTTGTTACTTGGTGTCAGTTTGTGTCAAAATACTTGGTGTAAGTGTATGTCTTTGTTACTTGGTGTAAGTGTATGTCTGTGTTACTGGGTAACAGTGTATGTCTTTGTTACTTGGTGTAAGTGTGTATCTGTGTTACTGGGTATCATTGCATGTCTTTGCTACATGGTGACAGTGTATGTCTGTGTTACTTGGTGCATGTGTGTGTCTTTGTTACTTGGTGTAATTGTATGTCTTTGTTACTTGGTGTCAGTGTATGTCTGTGTTACTTGGTGTAAGTGTATGTCTGTGTTACTGGGTAACAGTGTATGTCTTTGTTACTTGGTGTCAGTGTATGTCTGTGTTACTTAGTGTAAGTGTGTGTCTTTGTTACTTGGTGTCAGCGTGTGTCTTTGTTACTGCGCATCAGTGTGTGTTACTGGGTGTCAGTGTGTGTCTGTGACACTAGGTGTCAGTATTTAGTTTAGTTTAGAGATACAGCACTGAAACAGGCCCTTCGGTCCAGCGAGTCTGTGCCGACCATCAACCAACCGTTTATACTAATCCTACACGAATCCCATATTCCAATAACATCCCCACCGGTCCCTATATATTTCCCTACCTCCTACCTATACTAGGGGCAATTTATAATGGCCAATTAACCTATCAAACTGCAATGCTTTGGCATGTGGGAGGAAACCGGAGCACCCGGAGGAAAACCACGCAGACACAGGGAGAACTTGCAAACACCGCACAGGCAGTACCTAGAATCGAACCCGGGTCCCTGGAGCTGTGAGGCTGCAGTGCTAACCGCTGCGCCACTGTGCCGCCCAGTGTGTGTCTGTGTGACTGGGTGTCAGTGTATGTCTGTGTTACTTGGTGTAAGTGTGTGTCTTTGTTACTTGGTTTCAGTGTGTGTCTGTGTTACTTGGTGTAAGTGTATGTCTTTGTTACTTGGTGTAAGTGTGTGTCTGTGTTACTGGGTATCAGTGGACGTCTTTGTTACTTGGTGTCAGTGTATGTCTTTGTTACTTGGTGTAAGTGTGTGTCTGTGTTACTGGGTATCAGTGCATGTCTGTGTTACTGGGGGTCAGTGTGTGTCTGTGTTACTGGGGGTCAGTGTGTGTTTCTAACTGGGTGTCAGTGTGTGTCTGTGTTACTTGGTGTCAGTGTATGTCTTTGTTACTTGGTGTCAGTGTATGTCTTTTTTACTTGGTGTAAGTGTGTGTCTGTGTTCCTGGGTGTCAGTGTATGTCTTTGTGACTTGGTGTCAGTGTATGTCTTTGTTACTTGGTGTCAGTGTATGTCTTTGTTACTTGGTGTAAGTGTGTGTCTGTGTTACTGGGTATCAGTGCATGTCTTTGTTACTTGGTGTCAGTGTATGTCTGTGTTACTTGGTGTACGTGTGTGTCTGTGTATCAGTGTATGTCTTTGTGACTAGGTGTCAGTGTATGTCTTTGTTACTGGGTGTCATTGTGTGTCTTTGTGACTTGGTGTCAGTGTCTGTCTGTGTTACTGGGGGTCAGTGTGTGTCTGTGTTACTGGGGTTCAGTGTGTGTTTCTAACTGGGTGTCAGTGTGTGTCTGTGTTACTGGGTATCAGTGTCTGTCTTTGTTACTTGGTGTAATTGTATGTCTTTGTTACTTGGTGTCAGTGGATGTCTGTGTTACTTGGTGTAAGTGTATGTCTTTGTTACTTGGTGCAAGTGTGTGTCTGTGTTACTTGGTGTAAGTGTGTGTCTGTTTTCCTGGGTATCAGTGCCTGTCTTTGTTACTTGGTGTCAGTGTATGTCTGTGTTACTTGGTGTAAGTGTGTGTCTGTGTTACTGGGTATCAGTGTATGTCTCTGTTACTTGGTGTCAGTGTATGTCTGTGTTACTTGGTGTAAGTGTGTGTCTGTGTTACTGGGTGTCAGTCTGTGTCTGTGTTACTTGGGGTAAGTGTGTGTCTTTGTTACTTGGTGTCGGTGTGTGTCTGTGTTACTGGGTGTCAGTGTCTGTCTTTGTTACTGGGTATCAGTGTATGTCTTTATTACTTGGTGTCAGTGTGTGCCTGTGTTACTGGGTATCAGTGTCTGTCTTTGTTACTTGGTGTAAGTATGTGTCTGTGTTACTGGGTATCAGTGTATGTCTTTGTTACTTGGTGTCAGTGTATGTCTGTGTTACTTGGGGTAAGTGTGTGTCTTTGTTACTTGGTGTCGGTGTGTGTCTGTGTTACTGGGTGTCAGTGTCTGTCTTTGTTTCTGGTATCAGTGTATGTCTTTACTACTTGGTGTCAGTGTGTGTCTGTGTTACTGGGTATCAGTGTCTGTCTTTGTTACTTGGTGTAAGTATGTGTCTGTGTTACTGGGTATCAGTGTATGTCTTTGTTACTTGGTGTCAGTGTATGTCTGTGTTACTTGGTGTAAGTGTGTGTCTGTGTTACTGGGTATCAGTGTATGTCTCTGTGAATTGGTGTCAGTGTATGTCTTTGTTACTGGGTGTCAGTGTATGTCTTTGTTACTTGGTGTCAGTGTATGTCAAAATACTTGGTGAAAGTGTATGTCTTTGTTACTTGGTGTAATTGACTGTCTTTGTTACTTGGTGTAAGTGTATGTCTTTGTTACTTGGTGTCAGTGTATGTCTTTGATACTTGGTGTCAGTGCATGTCTTTGTTACTTGGTGTCAGTGCATGTCTGTGTTACTGGGTATCAGTGAATGCCTTTGTGATTGGTATCAGTGTATTTCTTTCTGACTTCGTGTAATTGTATGCCTTTGTTACCTGCTGTCAGTGTTTGTCTTTGTTACTGGGTGTCAGTGTGCGTCTGTGACACTAGGTGTCAGTATTTAGTTTAGTTTGGAGATCCAGCACTTAAACAGGCCCTTCGCCCCACCGAGACTGTGCCGACCATGAACGACCCATTTATACTAATCCGACATTCCTATCACATCCCCACCTATCCCCATATATTTCCCTAAAACCTACCTAAACTAGGGGCAATTTATGATGGCCAATTAACCTGTCAACCTGCAAGTCTTTGGCATGTAGGAGGTAAACGGAGCTTCGGGAGAAAACCCACGCAGACACAGGGAGAACTTGCAAACTCCGCATCGGCAGTCCCCAGAATCGAACCAGGGTCCCTGGAGCTGTGAGGCTGCAGTGCTAACCACTGCGCCAATGTGCCCCCCCACAGTGTGTGCCTGTGTTACTGGGTATCAGTGTATATCTTTGTTACTTGGTGTCAGTATATGTCAAAATACTTGGTGCAAGTGAATGTCTTTGTTACTTGGTGTCAGTGTGTGTCTTTGTTACTTGGTGTAAGTGTGTGCCTGTGTTACTGGGTATCAGTGTATGTCTTTGTTACTTGGTGTCAGTGTATGTCTATGTTACTTGGTGTAAGTGTGTGTCTGTGTTACTGGGTGTCAGTGTGTATCTGTGTTACTTGGTGTAAGTCTGTGTCTTTGTTACTTGGTGTCCGTGTGTGTCTGTGTTACTGGGTGTCAGTGTATGACGTTGTTACTGTGTGTCAGTGTATTTCTTTATTAATTGGTGTAAGTGTGTGTCTGTGTTAATGGATATCAGTGTCTGTCTTTGTAACTTGGTGTAAGTGTGTGTCTGTGTTACTGGGTATCAGTGTATGTCTTTGTTACTTGGTGTCAGTGTATGTCTATGTTACTTGGTGTAAGTGTGTGTCTGTGTTACTGGGTATCAGTGTATGTCTTTGTTACTTCGTGTCAGTGTAAGTCTGTGGTACTTGGTGTAAGTGTATGTCTTTGTTACTTGGTGTCAGTGTATGTCTTTGTTACTGAGTGTCAGTGTATTCTTTGTTACTTGGTGTAAGTGTGTGTCTGTGTTACTGGGTATCAGTGTATATCTTGTTACTTGGTGTCAGTGTATGTCTGTCTTACTTGGTGTAATTGTGTGTCTGTGTTACTGCGTATCAGTGTATGTCTTTGTGACTTGGTGTCAGTGTATGTCTTTGTTACTGTGTGTCAGTGTGTGTCTTTGTGACTTGGTGTCAGTGTATGTCTTTGTTACTTGGTGTCAGTGTATGTCTGTGTTACTTGGTGTAAGTGTGTGCCTGTGTTACTGGGTATCAGTGTATGTCTTTGTTACTTGGTGTCATTGTATGTCAAAATACTTGGTGTAAGTGAATGTCTTTGTTACTTGGTGTCAGTGTGTGTCTTTGTTACTTGGTGTAATTGTGTGCCTGTTTTACTGGGTATCAGTGTATGTCTTTGTTACTTGGTGTCAGTGTATGTCTATGTTACTTGGTGCAAGTGTGTGTCTGTGTTACTGGGTGTCAGTGTGTTTCTTTGTTACTTGGTGTAAGTGTGTGTCTTTGTTACTTGGTGTCCGTGTGTGTCTGTGTTACTGGGTGTCAGTGTATGACTTTGTTACTGTGTGTCAGTGTATTTCTTTATTAATTGTTGTAAGTGTGTGTCTGTGTTAATGGATATCAGTGTCTGTCTTTGTAACTTGGTGTAAGTGTGTGTCTGTGTTACTGGGTATCAGTGTATGTCTTTGTTACTTGGTGTCAGTGTATGTCTATTTTGCTTGGTGTAAGTGTGTGTCTGTGTTACTTGGTGTCAGTGTATGTCTTTGTTACTTGGTGTCAGTGTATGTCTTTGTTATTTGGTGTAAGTGTGTGTCTGTGTTCCTGGGTGTCAGTGTATGTCTTTGTGACTTGATGTCAGTGTATGTCTTTGTTACTTGGTGTAAGTGTATGTCTTTGTTACTTGGTGTCAGTGTATGTCTTTGTTACTTGGTGTAAGTGTGTGTCTGTGTTACTGGGTATCAGTGCATGTCTTTGTTACTTGGTGTCAGTGTATGTCTTTGATACTTGGTGTCAGTGCATGTCTTTGTTACTTGGTGTCAGTGCATGTCTGTGTTACTGGGTATCAGTGAATGCCTTTGTGATTGGTATCAGTGTATTTCTTTCTGACTTGTGTAATTGTATGCCTTTGTTACCTGCTGTCAGTGTTTGTCTTTGTTACTGGGTGTCAGTGTGCGTCTGTGACACTAGGTGTCAGTATTTAGTTTAGTTTGGAGATCCAGCACTTAAACAGGCCCTTCGCCCCACCGAGACTGTGCCGACCATGAACGACCCATTTATACTAATCCGACATTCCTATCACATCCCCACCTATCCCCATATATTTCCCTAAAACCTACCTAAACTAGGGGCAATTTATGATGGCCAATTAACCTGTCAACCTGCAAGTCTTTGGCATGTAGGAGGTAAAAGGAGCATCGGGAGAAAACCCACGCAGACACAGGGAGAACTTGCAAACTCCGCATCGGCAGTCCCCAGAATCGAACCCGGGTCCCTGGAGCTGTGAGGCTGCAGTGCTAACCACTGCGCCAATGTGCCCCCCCCCACAGTGTGTGCCTGTGTTACTGGGTATCAGTGTATATCTTTGTTACTTGGTGTCAGTGTATGTCAAAATACTTGGTGCAAGTGAATGTCTTTGTTACTTGGTGTCAGTGTGTGTCTTTGTTACTTGGTGTAAGTGTGTGCCTGTGTTACTGGGTATCAGTGTATGTCTTTGTTACTTGGTGTCAGTGTATGTCTATGTTACTTGGTGTAAGTGTGTGTCTGTGTTACTGGGTGTCAGTGTGTATCTGTGTTACTTGGTGTAAGTCTGTGTCTTTGTTACTTGGTGTCCGTGTGTGTCTGTGTTACTGGGTGTCAGTGTATGACGTTGTTACTGTGTGTCAGTGTATTTCTTTATTAATTGGTGTAAGTGTGTGTCTGTGTTAATGGATATCAGTGTCTGTCTTTGTAACTTGGTGTAAGTGTGTGGCTGTGTTACTGGGTATCAGTGTATGTCTTTGTTACTTGGTGTCAGTGTATGTCTATGTTACTTGGTGTAAGTGTGTGTCTGTGTTACTGGGTATCAGTGTATGTCTTTGTTACTTCGTGTCAGTGTAAGTCTGTGGTACTTGGTGTAAGTGTATGTCTTTGTTACTTGGTGTCAGTGTATGTCTTTGTTACTGAGTGTCAGTGTATTCTTTGTTACTTGGTGTAAGTGTGTGTCTGTGTTACTGGGTATCAGTGTATATCTTGTTACTTGGTGTCAGTGTATGTCTGTCTTACTTGGTGTAATTGTGTGTCTGTGTTACTGCGTATCAGTGTATGTCTTTGTGACTTGGTGTCAGTGTATGTCTTTGTTACTGGGTGTCAGTGTGTGTCTCTGTGACTTGGTGTCAGTGTATGTCTTTGTTACTTGGTGTCAGTGTATGTCTGTGTTACTTGGTGTAATTGTGTGCCTGTGTTACTGGGTATCAGTGTATGTCTTTGTTACTTGGTGTCATTGTATGTCAAAATACTTGGTGTAAGTGAATGTCTTTGTTACTTGGTGTCAGTGTGTGTCTTTGTTACTTGGTGTAATTGTGTGCCTGTTTTACTGGGTATCAGTGTATGTCTTTGTTACTTGGTGTCAGTGTATGTCTATGTTACTTGGTGCAAGTGTGTGTCTGTGTTACTGGGTGTCAGTGTGTTTCTGTGTTACTTGGTGTAAGTGTGTGTCTTTGTTACTTGGTGTCCGTGTGTGTCTGTGTTACTGGGTGTCAGTGTATGACTTTGTTACTGTGTGTCAGTGTATTTCTTTATTAATTGTTGTAAGTGTGTGTCTGTGTTAATGGATATCAGTGTCTGTCTTTGTAACTTGGTGTAAGTGTGTGTCTGTGTTACTGGGTATCAGTGTATGTCTTTGTTACTTGGTGTCAGTGTATGTCTATTTTGCTTGGTGTAAGTGTGTGTCTGTGTTACTTGGTGTCAGTGTATGTCTTTGTTACTTGGTGTCAGTGTATGTCTTTGTTACTTGGTGTAAGTGTGTGTCTGTGTTCCTGGGTGTCAGTGTATGTCTTTGTGACTTGATGTCAGTGTATGTCTTTGTTACTTGGTGTAAGTGTATGTCTTTGTTACTTGGTGTCAGTGTATGTCTTTGTTACTTGGTGTAAGTGTGTGTCTGTGTTACTGGGTATCAGTGCATGTCTTTGTTACTTGGTGTCAGTGTATGTCTGTGTTACTTGGTGTACGTGTGTTTCTGTGTATCAGTGTATGTCTTTGTGACTAGGTGTCAGTGTATGTCTTTGTTACTGGGTGTCATTGTGTGTCTTTGTGACTTGGTGTCAGTGTCTGTCTGTGTTACTGGGGTCAGTGTGTGTCTGTGTTACTGGGGTTCAGTGTGTGTTTCTAACTGGGTGTCAGTGTGTGTCTGTGTTACTGGGTATCAGTGTCTGTCTTTGTTACTTGGTGTAAGTGTGTGTCTTTGTTACTTGGTGTAATTGTATGTCTTTGTTACATGGTGTCAGTGGATGTCTGTGTTACTTGGTGTAAGTGTATGTCTTTGTTACTTGGTGCAAGTGTGTGTCTGTGTTACTTGGTGTAAGTGTGTGTCTGTTTTCCTGGGTATCAGTGCCTGTCTTTGTTACTTGGTGTCAGTGTATGTCTGTGTTAATTGGTGTAAGTGTGTGTCTGTGTTACTGGGTATCAGTGTATGTCTCTGTTACTTGGTGTCAGTGTATGTCTGTGTTACTTGGTGTAAGTGTGTGTCTGTGTTACTGGGTGTCAGTCTGTGTCTGTGTTACTTGGGGTAAGTGTGTGTCTTTGTTACTTGGTGTCGGTGTGTGTCTGTGTTACTGGGTGTCAGTGTCTGTCTTTGTTACTGGGTATCAGTGTATGTCTTTATTACTTGGTGTCAGTGTGTGCCTGTGTTACTGGGTATCATTGTCTGTCTTTGTTACTTGGTGTAAGTATGTGTCTGTGTTACTGGGTATCAGTGTATGTCTTTGTTACTTGGTGTCAGTGTATGTCTGTGTTACTTGGGGTAAGTGTGTGTCTTTGTTACTTGGTGTCGGTGTGTGTCTGTGTTACTGGGTGTCAGTGTCTGTCTTTGTTACTGGTATCAGTGTATGTCTTTACTACTTGGTGTCAGTGTGTGTCTGTGTTACTGGGTATCAGTGTCTGTCTTTGTTACTTGGTGTAAGTATGTGTCTGTGTTACTGGGTATCAGTGTATGTCTTTGTTACTTGGTGTCAGTGTATGTCTGTGTTATTTGGTGTAAGTGTGTGTCTGTGTTACTGGGTATCAGTGTATGTCTTTGTGAATTGGTGTCAGTGTATGTCTTTGTTACTGGGTGTCAGTGTATATCTTTGTTACTTGGTGTCAGTGTATGTCAAAATACTTGGTGAAAGTGTATGTCTTTGTTACTTGGTGTAATTGACTGTCTTTGTTACTTGGTGTAAGTGTATGTCTTTGTTACTTGGTGTCAGTGTATGTCTTTGTTACTTGGTGTCAGTGCATGTCTTTGTTACTTGGTGTCAGTGCATGTCTGTGTTACTGGGTATCAGTGAATGCCTTTGCGATTGGTATCAGTGTATGTCTTTCTGACTTGGTGTAATTGTATGCCTTTGTTACCTGCTGTCAGTGTTTGTCTTTGTTACTGGGTGTCAGTGTGCGTCTGTGACACTAGGTGTCAGTATTTAGTTTAGTTTGGAGATCCAGCACTTAAACAGGCCCTTCGCCCCACCGAGTCGGTGCCGACCATGAACGACCCATTTCTACTAATCCGACATTCCTATCACATCCCCACCTATCCCCATATATTTCCCTAAAACCTACCTAAACTAGGGGCAATTTATGATGGCCAATTAACCTGTCAACCTGCAAGTCTTTGGCATGTAGGAGGTAAACGGAGCACCGGGAGAAAACCCACGCAGACACAGGGAGAACTTGCAAACTCCGCATCGGCAGTACCCAGAATCGAACCCGGGTCCCTGGAGCTGTGAGGCTGCAGTGCTAACCACTGCGCCAATGTGCCCCCCCCACAGTGTGTGCCTGTGTTACTGGGTATCAGTGTATTCTTTGTTACTTGGTGTAAGGGTTTGTCTGTGTTACTGAGTATCAGTGTCTGTCTTTGTTACTTGGTGTAAGTGTGTGTCTGTGTTACTGGGTATCAGTGTATATCTCGTTACTTGGTGTCAGTGTATGTCTGTCTTACTTGGTGTAATTGTGTGTCTGTGTTACTGCGTATCAGTGTATGTCTTTGTGACTTGGTGTCAGTGTATGTCTTTGTTACTGGGTGTCAGTGTGTGTCTTTGTGACTTGGTGTCAGTGTATGTCTTTGTTACTTGGTGTCAGTGTATGTCTGTGTTACTTGGTGTAAGTGTGTGCCTGTGTTACTGGGTATCAGTGTATGTCTTTGTTACTTGGTGTCAGTGTATGTCAAAATACTTGGTGTAAGTGAATGTCTTTGTTACTTGGTGTCAGTGTGTGTCTTTGTTACTTGGTGTAATTGTGTGCCTGTTTTACAGGGTATCAGTGTATGTCTTTGTTACTTGGTGTCAGTGTATGTCTATGTTACTTGGTGCAAGTGTGTGTCTGTGTTACTGGGTGTCAGTGTGTTTCTGTGTTACTTGGTGTAAGTGTGTGTCTTTCTAACTTGGTGTCCGTGTGTGTCTGTGTTACTGGGTGTCAGTGTATGACTTTGTTACTGTGTGTCAGTGTATTTCTTTATTAATTGTTGTAAGTGTGTGTCTGTGTTAATGAATATCAGTGTCTGTCTTTGTAACTTGGTGTAAGTGTGTGTCTGTGTTACTGGGTATCAGTGTATGTCTTTGTTACTTGGTGTCAGTGTATGTCTATGTTGCTTGGTGTAAGTGTGTGTCTGTGTTACTGGGTATCAGTGTATGTCTTTGTTACTTGGTGTCAGTGTAAGTCTGTGGTACTTGGTGTAAGTGTATGTCTTTGTTACTTGGTGTCAGTGTATGTCTTTGTTACTTGGTGTAAGTGTGTGTCTGTGTTACTGGGTGTCAGTGTATGCATTTGTTACTGAGTTTCAGTGTATTCTTTGTTACTTGGTGTAAGTGTGTGTCTGTGTTACTGAGTATCAGTGTCTGTATTTGTTACTTGGTGTCAGTGTATGTCTGTCTTACTTGGTGTAATTGTGTGTCTGTGTTACTGCGTATCAGTGTATGTCTTTGTGACTTGGTGTCAGTGTATGTCTTTGTTACTGAGTGTCAGTGTGTGTCTTTGTGACTTGGTGTCAGTGTATGTCTATGGTACTTGGTGTAAGTGTGTGTCTGTGTTACTGGGTATCAGTGTAAGTCTTTGTTAATTGGTGTCAGTGTATGTCTGTGTTACTTGGAGTAAGTGTGTGTCTTTGTTACTTGGTGTAAGTGTATTTCTTTGTTACTTGGTGTCAGTGTATGTCTTTGTTACTTGGTGTCAGTGTATGTCTGTGTTACTTGGTGTTTGTGTGTGCCTGTGTTACTGGGTATCAGTGTATGTCTTTGTTACTTGGTGTCAGTTTATGTCAAAATACTTGGTGTAAGTGAATGTCTTTGTTACTTGGTGTCAGTGTGTGTCTTTGTTACTTGGTGTAAGTGTGTGCCTGTGTTACTGGGTATCAGTGTATGTCTTTCTTACTTGGTGTCAGTGTATGTCTATGTTACTTGGTGTAAGTGTGTGTCTGTGTTACTGGGTGTCAGTGTGTATCTGTGTTACTTGGTGTAAGTGTGTGTCTTTGTTACTTGGTGTCAGTGTATGTCTTTGTTACTTGGTGTAAGTGTGTATCTGTGTTACTGGGTGTCAGTGTATGCATTTGTTACTGAGTGTCAGTGTATTCTTTGTTACTTGGTGTAAGTGTGTGTCTGTGTTACTGAGTATCAGTGTCTGTCTTTGTTACTTGGTGTAAGTGTGTGTCTGTGTTACTGGGTATCAGTGTATATCTTGTTACTTGGTGTCAGTGTATGTCTGTGTTACTTGGTGTAAGTGTGTATCTTTGTTACTTGGTGTAAGTGTATGTCTTTGTTACTTGGTGTCAGTGTATGTCTTTGTTACTTGGTGTCAGTGTATGTCTGTGTTACTTGGTGTAAGTGTGTGCCTGTGTTACTGGGTATCAGTGTATGTCTTTGTGACTTGGTGTCAGTGTATGTCCTTGTTACTGGGTGTCAGTGTGTGATTTTGTGACTTGGGGTCAGTGTATGTCTTTGTTACTTGGTGTAAGTGTGTGTCTGTGTTACTGGGTATCAGTGTATGTCTTTGTTAATTGGTGTCAGTGTATGTCTGTGTTACTTGGTGTAAGTGTGTATCTTTGTTACTTGGTGTAAGTGTATGTCTTTGTTACTTGGTGTCAGTGTATGCCTTTGTTACTTGGTGTCAGTGTATGTCTGTGTTACTTGGTGTAAGTGTGTGCCTGTGTTAATGGGTATCAGTGTATGTCTTTGTTACTTGGTGTCAGTGTATGTCTGTGTTACTTGGTGCAAGTGTGTGTCTGTGTTACTTGGTGACAGTGTATGTCTGTGTTACTTGGTGTAAGTGTGTGACTGTGTTTCTTGGTATCAGTGTATGTCTTTGTGACTTGGTGTCAGTGTATGTCTTTGTTACTGGGTGTCAGTGTGTGTTTTTGTGACTTGGTGTCAGTGTATGCCTTTGTTACTTGGTGTACGTGTATGTCTGTGTTGCTGGGTATCAGTGTATGTCTTTGTTACTTGGTGTCAGTGCATGTCAAAATACTTGGTGTAAGTGTATGTCTTTGTTACTTGGTGTAATTGTCTGTCTTTGTTACCTGGTATCAGTGTATATCTGTGTTACTTGGTGTAAGTGAGTGTCTTTGTTACTTGGTGTCAGCGTTTATCTGTGTTACATGGTGTAAGTGTGTGTTTCTGTTACTGGGTATCAGTGTCTGTCTTTGTTACTTGGTGTAAATGTGTGTCTGTGTTACTGTGTATCAGTGTAGGTCTTTGTTACTTGGTGTCAGTGTATGTCTTTGCTACTTGGTGTAAGTGTATGTCTTTGTTACTTGGTGTCAGTGTATGTCTTTGTTACTTGGTGTCAGTGTCTGTCTGTGTTACATGGTGTATGTGTGTGTCTGTGTTACTGGGTTTCAGTGTGTGTCTTTGTTACTTGGTGCAAGTGTGTGTCTGTGTTACTGGGTGTCAGTGTATGTCTTTGTTACTTGGTGTCAGTGTATGTCTTTGTTACTTGGTGTAAGTGTATGTCTTTGTTACTTGGTGTCAGTGTATGTCTTTGTTACTTGGTGTACGTGTGTGTCTGTGTTACTGGGTGTCAGTGTGTGTCTGCGTTACTTGGTGTAAGTGTGTGTCTTTGTTACTTGTTGTCCGTGTGTGTCTGTGTTACTGGGTGTCAGTGTATGTCTTTGTTACCTGGTGTCAGTGTATGTCTTTGTTACATGGTGTAAGTGTGTGTCTGTGTTACTGGGTATCAGTATCTGTCTTTGTTACTTGGTGTAAGTGTGTGCCTGTGTTACTGGGTATCAGTGTATGTCTTTGTTACTTCGTGTCAGTGTATGTCTGTGTTACTTTGTTTAAGTGTGTGTCTGTGTTACTGGGTATCAGTGTATGTCTTTGTTACTTGGTGTAAGTGTGTGTCTGTGTTACTGGGTATCAGTGTATGTCTTTGTTACTTGGTGACAGTGTATGGCTTTGTTACTTGGTGTAAGTGTGTTTCTGTGTTACTGGGTATCAGTGTATGTCTTTGTTACTTGGTGACAGTGTATGTCTGTGTTACTTTGTTTAAGTGTGTGTCTGTGTTACTGGGTATCAGTGTATGTCTTTGTTACTTTGTGTAAGTGTGTGTCTGTGTTACTGGGTGTAAGTGTGTGTCTGTGTTACTGGGTATCAGTGTATGTCTTTGTTACTTGGTGTCAGTGTATGTCAAAATACTTGGTGTAAGTGTATGTCTTTGTTGCTTGGTGTAATTGTCTGTCTTTGTTACTTGGTGTCAGTGTATGTCTGTGTTACTTGGTGTAAGTGTGTGTCTTTGTTACTTGGTGAAAGTGTATGCCTTTGTTACTTGGTGTCAGTGTATGTCTTAGTTACTTGGTGTTAGTGTGTGCCGGTGTTACTGGGTATCAGTGTATGTCTTTGTTACTTGGTGTCATTGTATGTCTTTGTTACTTGGTGTAAGTGTATGTCTTTGTTACTTGGTGTCATTGTATGTCTTTGTTATTTGGTGTAAGTGTGTGTCTGTGTTACTGGGTGTCAGTGTGTGTCAGTGTTACTTGGTGTAAGTGTGTGTCTTTGTTACTTGGTGTCCGTGTGTGTCTGTGTTACTGGGTTTCAGTTTATATCTTTGTTACTTGGTGTCAGTGTATGTCTTTGTTACTTGGTGTAAGTGTGTGTCTGTGTTACTGGGTATCAGTGTCTGTCTTTGTTACTTGGTGTAAGTGTGTGTCTTTCTTACTGGGTATCAGTGTATGTCTTTGTTACTTGGTGTCAGTGTATGTCTGTGCTACTTGGTGTAAGTGTGTGTCTGTGTTACAGGGTATCAGTGTATGTCTTTGTGACTTTGTGTCAGTGTATGTCTTTGTTACTGGGTGTCAGTATGTGTCTTTGTGACTTGGTGTCAGTGTATGTCTTTGTTACTTGGTGTAAGTGTGTGTCTGTGTCACTGGGTATCAGTGTCTGTCATTGTTACTTGGTGTCAGTGTATGTCAAAATAATTGGTGTCAGTGTATGTCTTTGTTGCTGGGTGTCAGTTTGTGTCTTTGTGACTTGGTGTCAGTGTATGTCTTTGTTACTTGGTGTAAGTGTGTCTCTGTGTTCTTGGGTATCAGTGTATGTCTTTGTTGCTTGGTGTAAGTGTATGTCCGTCTTACTTGGTGTAAGTTTGTGTCTGTGTTACTGGGTATCAGTGTATGTCTTTGTGACTTGGTGTCATTGTATGTCTTTGTTCCTGGGTGTCAGTGTGTGTCTTTCTGACTTCGTGTCAGTGTATGTCTTTGTTACTTGGTGTAAGTGTATGTCTGTGTTACTGGGTATCAGTGTATGTCTTTGTTACTTGGTGTCAGTGTAAGTCTGTGGTACTTGGTGTAAGTGTATGTTTTTGTTACTTGGTGTCAGTGTATGTCTTTGTTACTTGGTGTAAGTGTTTGTCTGTGTTACTGGGTGTCAGTGTATGCATTTGTTACTGAGTGTCAGTGTATTCTTTGTTACTTGGTGTAAGTGAGTGTCTTTGTTACTTGGTGTAAGCGTTTATCTGTGTTACATGGTGTAAGTGTGTGTTTCTGTTACTGGGTATCAGTGTATGTCTTTGTTACTTGGTGTAAATGTGTGTCTGTGTTACTGTGTATCAGTGTAGGTCTTTGTTACTTGGTGTCAGTGTATGTCTTTGCTACTTGGTGTAAGTGTATGTCTTTGTTACTTGGTGTCAGTGCATGTCTTTGTTACTTGGTGTCAGTGTCTGTCTGTGTTACATTGTGTATGTGTGTGTCTGTGTTACTGGGTTTCAGTGTGTGTCTTTGTTACTTGGTGCAAGTGTGTGTCTGTGTTACTGGGTGTCAGTGTATGTCTTTGTTACTTGGTGTAAGTGTGTGTCTTTGTTACTGGGTATCAGTGTATGTCTTTGTTACTGGGTATCAGTGTATGTCTTTGTGACTTGGTGTCAGTGTGTGTCTGTGTTACTGGGTGTCAGTGTGTGTCTGCGTTACTTGGTGTAAGTGTGTGTCTTTGTTACTTGTTGTCCGTGTGTGTCTGTGTTACTGGGTGTCAGTGTATGTCTTTGTTACCTGGTGTCAGTGTATGTCTTTGTTACATGGTGGAAGTGTGTGTCTGTGTTACTGGGTATCAGTATCTGTCTTTGTTACTTGGTGTAAGTGTGTGCCTGTGTTACTGGGTATCAGTGTATGTCTTTGTTACTTCGTGTCAGTGTATGTCTGTGTTACTTTGTTTAAGTGTGTGTCTGTGTTACTGGGTATCAGTGTATGTCTTTGTTACTTGGTGTAAGTGTGTGTCTGTGTTACTGGGTATCAGTGTATGTCTTTGTTACTTGGTGACAGTGTATGGCTTTGTTACTTGGTGTAAGTGTGTTTCTGTGTTACTGGGTATCAGTGTATGTCTTTGTTACTTGGTGACAGTGTATGGCTTTGTTACTTGGTGTAAGTGTGTTTCTGTGTTACTGGGTATCAGTGTATGTCTTTGTTACTTCGTGTCAGTGTATGTCTGTGTTACTTTGTTTAAGTGTGTGTCTGTGTTACTGGGTATCAGTGTATGTCTTTGTTACTTTGTGTAAGTGTGTGTCTGTGTTACTGGGTGTAAGTGTGTGTCTGTGTTACTGGGTATCAGTGTATGTCTTTGTTACTTGGTGTCAGTGTATGTCAAAATACTTGGTGTAAGTGTATGTCTTTGTTGCTTGGTGTAATTGTCTGTCTTTGTTACTTGGTGTCAGTGTATGTCTGTGTTACTTGGTGTACGTGTGTGTCTTTGTTACTTGGTGAAAGTGTATGCCTTTGTTACTTGGTGTCAGTGTATGTCTTAGTTACTTGGTGTTAGTGTGTGCCGGTGTTACTGGGTATCAGTGTATGTCTTTGTTACTTGGTGTCATTGTATGTCTTTGTTACTTGGTGTAAGTGTATGTCTTTGTTACTTGGTGTCATTGTATGTCTTTGTTATTTGGTGTAAGTGTGTGTCTGTGTTACTGGGTGTCAGTGTGTGTCAGTGTTACTTGGTGTAAGTGTGTGTCTTTGTTACTTGGTGTCCGTGTGTGTCTGTGTTACTGGGTTTCAGTTTATATCTTTGTTACTTGGTGTCAGTGTATGTCTTTGTTACTTGGTGTAAGTGTGTGTCTGTGTTACTTTGTATCAGTGTCTGTCTTTGTTACTTGGTGTAAGTGTGTGTCTTTGTTACTGGGTATCAGTGTATGTCTTTGTTACTTGGTGTCAGTGTATGTCTGTGCTACTTGGTGTAAGTGTGTGTCTGTGTTACTGGGTATCAGTGTATGTCTTTGTGACTTTGTGTCAGTGTATGTCTTTGTTACTGGGTGTCAGTATGTGTCTTTGTGACTTGGTGTCAGTGTATGTCTTTGTTACTTGGTGTAAGTGTTTGTCTGTGTTACTGGGTATCAGTGTATGTCATTGTTACTTGGTGTCAGTGTATGTCAAAATAATTGGTGTCACTGTATGTCTTTGTTGCTGGGTGTCAGTGTGTGTCTTTGTGACTTGGTGTCAGTGTATGTCTTTGTTACTTGGTGTAAGTGTGTCTCTGTGTTCTTGGGTATCAGTGTATGTCTTTGTTGCTTGGTGTAAGTGTATGTCCGTCTTACTTGGTGTAAGTGTGTGTCTGTGTTACTGGGTATCAGTGTATGTCTTTGTGACTTGGTGTCTGTGTATGTCTTTGTTCCTGGGTGTCAGTGTGTGTCTTTCTGACTTCGTGTCAGTGTATGTCTTTGTTACTTGGTGTAAGTGTATGTCTGTGTTACTGTGTATCAGTGTATGTCTTTGTTACTTGGTGTCAGTGTAAGTCTGTGGTACTTGGTGTAAGTGTATGTTTTTGTTACTTGGTGTCAGTGTATGTCTTTGTTACTTGGTGTAAGTGTTTGTCTGTGTTACTGGGTGTCAGTGTATGCATTTGTTACTGAGTGTCAGTGCATTCTTTGTTACTTGGTGTAAGTGTGTGTCTGTGTTACTGAGTATCAGTGTCTGTCTTTGTTACTTGGTGTAAGTGTCTGTCTGTGTTACTGGGTATCAGTGTATATCTTGTTACTTGGTGTCAGTGTATGTCTGTCTTACTTGGTGTAATTGTGTGTCTGTGTTACTGCGTATCAGTGTATGTCTTTGTGACTTGGTGTCAGTGTATGTCTTTGTTACTGGGTGTCAGTGTGTGTCTTTGTGACTTGGTGTCAGTGTATGTCTTTGTTACTTGGTGTAAGTGTGTGTCTGTGTTACTGGGTATCAGTGTATGTCTTTGTTAATTGGTGTCAGTGCATGTCTGTGTTACTTGGTGTCAGTGTATGTCTGTGTTACTTGGTGTAAGTGTGTGCCTGTGTTACTGGGTATCAGTGTATGTCTTTGTTACTTGGTGTCAGTGTATGTCAAAAAACTTGGTGTAAGTGAATGTCTTTGTTACTTGGTGTCAGTGTGTGTCTTTGTTACTTGGTGTAAGTGTGTGCCTATTTTACTGGGTATCAGTGTATGTCTTTGTTACTTGGTGTCAGTGTATGTCTATGTTACTTGGTGTAAGTGGATGTCTGTGTTCCTGGGTGTCAGTGTGTATCTGTGTTACTTGGTGCAAGTGTGTGTCTTTGTTACTTGGTGTCCGTGTGTGTCTGTGTTACTGGGTGTCAGTGTATATCTTTGTTACTTGGTGTCAGTGTATGTCTATGTTACTTGGTGTAAGTGTGTGTCTGTGTTACTGGGTGTCAGTGTGTATCTGTGTTACTTGGTGTAAGTGTATGTCTTTGTTACTTGGTGTCAGTGTATGTCTATGTTACTGGGTGTCAGTGCATGACTTTGTTACTGTGTGTCAGTGTATTTCTTTATTAATTGGTGTAAGTGTGTGTCTGTGTTAATGGATATCAGGGTCTGTCTTTGTAACTTGGTGTAAGTGTGAGTCTGTGTTACTGGGTATCAGTGAATGTCTTTGTTACTTGGTGTCAGTGTATGTCTATGTTACTTGGTGTAAGTGTGTGTCTGTGTTACTGGGTATCAGTGTATGTCTTTGTTACTTGGTGTCAGTGTAAGTCTGTGGTACTTGGTGTAAGTGTATGGCTTTGTTATTTGGTGTCAGTGTATGTCTTTGTTACTTGGTGTAAGTGTGTGTCTGTGTTACTGGGTGTCAGTGTATGCATTTGTTACTGAGTGTCAGTGTATTCTTTGTTACTTGATGTAAGTGTGTGTCTGTGTTACTGAGTATCAGTGTCTGTCTTTGTTACTTGGTGTAAGTGTGTGTCTGTGTTACTGGGTATCAGTGTATATCTTGTTACTTGGTGTCAGTGTATGTCTGTCTTACTTGGTGTAATTGTGTGTCTGTGTTACTGCGTATCAGTGTATGTCTTTGTTAATTGGTGTCAGTGTATGTCTGTGTGACGTGGTGTAAGTGTGTGTCTTTGTTACTTGGTGTAAGTGTATGTCTTTGTTACTTGGTGTCAGTGTTTTTCTTTGTTACTTGGTGTCAGTGTATGTCTGTGTTACTTGGTGTAAGTGTGTGCCTGTGTTACTGGGTATCAGTGTATGTCTTTGTTACTTGGTGTCAGTGTATGTCTGTGTTACTTGGTGCAAGTGTGTGTCTGTGTTACTGGGTGTCAGTGTGTGTCTGTGCTACTTGGTGTAAGTGTATGTCTTTGTTACTTGGTGTCAGTGTATGTCTTTGTTACTTGGTGTCAGTGTATGTCTGTGTTACTTGGTGTAAGTGTGTGCCTGTGTTACTGGGTATCAGTGCATGTCTTTGTTACTTGGTGTCAGTGTATGTCAAAATACTTGGTGTAAGTGAATGTCTTTGTTACTTGGTGTCAGTGTGTGTCTTTGTTACTTGGTGTAAGTGTGTGCCTGTGTTACTGGGTATCAGTGTATGTCTTTGTTACTTGGTGTCAGTGTATGTCTATGTTACTTGGTGTAAGTGTGTGTCTGTGTTACTGGGTGTCAGTGTGTATCTGTGTTACTTGGTGTAAGTGTGTGTCTTTGTTACTTGGTGTCCGTGTGTGTCTGTGTTACTGGGTGTCAGTGCATGACTTTGTTCCTGTGTGTCAGTGTATTTCTTTATTAATTGGTGTAAGTGTGTGTCTGTGTTAATGGATATCAGTGTCTGTCTTTGTAACTTGGTGTAAGTGTGTGGCTGTGTTACTGGGTATCAGCGTATGTCTTTGTTACTTGGTGTAAGTGTGTGTCTGTGTTACTGGGTATCAGTGTATGTCTTTGTTATTTGGTGTCAGTGTAAGTCTGTGGTACTTGGTGTAAGTGTATGTCTTTGTTACTGGGTGTCAGTGGATGTCTTTGTTACTTGGTGTAAGTATGTGTCTGTGTTACTGGGTGTCAGTGTATGCATTTGTTACTGAGTGTCAGTGTATTCTTTGTTACTTGGTGTAAGTGTGTGTCTGTGTTACTGGGTATGAGTGTATATCTTGTTTTTTGGTGTCAGTGTATTTCTGTCTTACTTGGTGTAATTGTGTGTCTGTGTTACTGCGTATCAGTGTATGTCTTTGTGACTTGGTGTCAGTGTATGTCTTTGTTTCTGGTTGTCAGTGTGTGTCTTTGTGACTTGGTGTCAGTGTATGTCTTTGTTACTTGGTGTAAGTGTGTGTCTGTGTTACTGGGTATCAGTGTATGTCTTTGTTACTTGGTGTCAGTGTATGTCTTTGTTACTTGGTGTCAGTGTATGCCTGTGTTACTTGGTGTAAGTGTGTGCCTGTGTTACTGGGTATCAGTGGATGTCTTTGTTACTTGGTGTCAGTGTATGTCTGTGTTAAACAAAGAACAAAGATAATTACAGCACAGGAACAGGCCCTTCGGCCCTCCAGGCCTGCGCCGATCCAGATCCTCTCTCTAAACATGTCGCCTATTTTCTCAGGTTCTGTATCTCTTTTCTTCCTGCCCATTCATGTATCTGTCTAGATACATCTTAAAAGAATCCATCGTGCCCGCATCTACCACCTCCGCTGGCAATGCGTTCCAGGTGCCCACCACCCTCTGCGTAAAGAACTTTCCACGCATATCCCCCCTAAACTTTTCCCCTTTCACTTTGAACTCGTGTCCTCTAGTAATTGAAACCCCCACTCTGGGAAAAAGCCTCTTGCTATCCACCCTGTCTATACCTCTCATGATTTTGTACACCTCAATCAGGTCCCCCCTCAACCTCCGTCTTTCTAATGACAATAATCCTAATCTGCTCAACCTCTCTTCATAGCGAGCGCCCTCCATACCAGGCAACATCCTGGTGAACCTCCTCTGCACCCTCTCCAAAGCATCCACATCCTTTTGATAATGTGGCGACCAGAACTGTACGCAGTATTCCAAATGTGGCCGAACCAAAGTCCTATACAACTGTAACATGACCTGCCAACTCTTGTACTCAATGCCCCGTCCGATGAAGGAAAGCATGCCGTATGCCTTCTTGACCACTCTATGTACCTGCGTTGCCACCTTCAGGGAACAGTGGACCTGAACACCCAAATCTCTCTGGACATCAATTTTCCCCAGGACTTTTCCATTTACTGTATAGTTCACTCTTGAATTGGATCTTCCAAAATGCATCACCTCGCATTTGCCCTGATTGAACTTCATCTGCCATTTCTCTGCCCAACTCTCCAATCTATCTATATTCTGCTGTATTCTCTGACAGTCCCCTTCACTATCTGCTACTCCACCAATCTTAGTGTCGTCTGCAAATTTGCTAATCAGTCCACCTATACTTTCCTCCAAATCATTAATGTATATCACAAACAACAGTGGTCCCAGCACGGATCCCTGTGGAACACCACTGGTCACACGTCTCCATTTTGAGAAACTCCCTTCTACTGCTACTCTCTGTCTCCTGTTGCCCAGCCAGTTCTTTATCCATCTCGCTAGTACACCTTGGACCCCAAGCGCCTTCACTTTCTCCATCAGCCTGCCATGGGGAACCTTATCAAACGCCTTACTGAAGTCCATGTATATGACATCGACAGCCCTTCCCTCATCAATCAACTTTGTCACTTCCTCAAAGAATTCTATTTAGTTGGTAAGACATGACCTTCCCTGCACAAAACCATGTTGCCTATCACTGATGAGCCCATTTTCTTCCAAATGGGAATAGATCCTATCCCTCAGTATCTTCTCCAGCAGCTTCCCTACCACTGACGTCAGGCTCACCGGTCTATAATTACCTGGATTATCCCTGCTACCCTTCTTAAACAAGAGGACAACATTAGCAATTCTCCAGTCCTCCGGGACCTCACCCGTGTTTAAGGATGCTGCAAAGATATCTGTTAAGGCCCCAGCTATTTCCTCTCTCGCTTCCCTCAGTAACCTGGGATAGATCCCATCCGGACCTGGGGACTTGTCCACCTTAATGCCCTTTAGAATACCCAACACTTCCTCCCTCCTTATGCCGACTTGACATAGAGTAATCAAACATCTGTTCCTAACCTCAACATCCGTCATGTCCCTCTCCTCGGTGAATACCGATGCAAAGTACTCGTTTAGAATCTCACCCATTTTCTCTGAGTCCAAGCACTTGGTGTTACTTGGTGCAAGTGTGTGTCTGTGTTACTGGGTGTCAGTGTGTGTCTGTGCTACTTGGTGTAAGTGTTTGTCTTTGTTACTTGGTGTCCGTGTGTGTCCGTGTTACTGGGTGTCAGTGTATGTCTTTGTTACTGGGTATCAGTGTATGTCTTTGTTACTTGGTGACAGTGTATGTCTGTGTTACTTGGTGTAAGTGTGTGACTGTGTTTCTTGGTATCAGTGCATGTCTTTGTGACTTGGTGTCAGTGTATGTCTTTGTTACTGGGTGTCAGAGTGTGTTTTTGTGACTTGGTGTCAGTGTATGCCTTTGTTACTTGGTGTACGTGTATGTCTGTGTTACTGGGTATCAGTGTATGTCTTTGTTACTTGGTGTCAGTGCATGTCAAAATACTTGGTGTAAGTGTATGTCTTTGTTACTTGGAGTAATTGTCTGTCTTTGTTACCTGGTATCAGTGTATATCTGTGTTACTTGGTGTAAGTGAGTGTCTTTGTTACTTGGTGTAAGCGTTTAACTGTGTTACTTGGTGTAAGTGTGTGTTTCTGTTACTGGGTATCAGTGTATGTCTTTGTTACTTGGTGTAAATGTGTGTCTGTGTTACTGTGTATCAGTGTAGGTCTTTGTTACTTGGTGTCAGTGTATGTCTTTGCTACTTGGTGTAAGTGTATGTCTTTGTTACCTGGTGTCAGTGTATGTCTTTGTTACTTGGTGTAAGTGTGTGTCTGTGTTACTGGGTATCAGTGTATGTCTTTGTTAATTGGTGTAAGTGTATGTCTTTGCTACTTGGTGTAAGTGTATGTCTTTGTTACTTGGTGTCAGTGTATGTCTTTGTTACTTGGTGTCATTGTATGTCTGTGTTACTTGGTGTAAGTGTGTGCCTGTGTTACTGGGTATCAGTGTATGTCTTTGTTACTTGCTGTCAGTGTATGTCAAAATACTTGGTGTAAGTGAATGTCTTTGTTACTTGGTGTCAGTGTGTGTCTTTGTTACTTGGTGTAAGTGTGTGCCTGTGTTACTGGGTATCAGTGTATGTCTTTGTTACTTGGTGTCAGTGTATGTCTATGTTACTTGGTGTAAGTGTGTGTCTGTGTTACTGGGTGTCAGTGTGTATCTGTGTTACTTGGTGTAAGTGTGTGTCTTTGTTACTTGGTGTCCGTGTGTGTCTGTGTTACTGGGTGTCAGTGCATGACTTTGTTCCTGTGTGTCAGTGTATTTCTTTATTATTTGGTGTAAGTGTGTGTCTGTGTTAATGGATATCAGTGTCTGTCTTTGTAACTTGGTGTAAGTGTGTGTCTGTGTTACTGGGTATCAGTGTATGTCTTTGTTACTTGGTGTCAGTGTATGTCTATGTTACTTGGTGTAAGTGTGTGTCTGTGTTACTGGGTATCAGTGTATGTCTTTGTTACTTGGTGTCAGTGTAAGTCTGGGGCACTTGGTGTAAGTGTATGTCTTTGTTACTTGGTGTCAGTGTATGTCCTTGTTACTTGGTGTAAGTGTGTGTCTGTGTTACTGGGTGTCAGTGTATGCATTTGTTACTGAGTGTCAGTGTATTCTTTGTTACTTGCTGTAAGTGTGTGTCTGTGTTACTGAGTATCAGTGTCTGTCTTTGTTACTTGGTGTAAGTGTGTGTCTGTGTTACTGGGTATCAGTGTATATCTTGTTACTTGGTGTCAGTGTATGTCTGTCTTACTTGGTGTAATTGTGTGTCTGTGTTACTGCGTATCAGTGTATGTCTTTGTGACTTGGTGTCAGTGTATGTCTTTGTTGCTGGGTGTCAGTGTGTGTCTTTGTGACTTGGTGTCAGTGTATGTCTTTGTTCCTTGGTGTAAGTGTCTGTCTGTGTTACTGGGTATCAGTGTACGTCTTTGTTAATTGGTGTCAGTGTCTGTCTGTGTTACGTGGTGTAGGTGTGTGTCTTTGTTACTTGGTGTAAGTGTATGTCTTTGTTACTTGGTGTCAGTGTATGTCTTTGTTACTTGGTGTCAGTGTATGCCTGTGTTACTTGGTGTAAGTGTGTGCCTGTGTTACTGGGTATCTGTGTATGTCTTTGTTACTTGGTGTCAGTGTATGTCTGTGTTACTTGGTGCAAGTGTGTGTCTGTGTTACTGGGTGTCAGTGTGTGTCTGTGCTACTTGGTGTAAGTGTTTGTCTTTGTTACTTGGTGTCCGTGTGTGTCTGTGTTACTGGGTGTCAGTGTATGTCTTTGTTACTGGGTATCAGTGTATGTCTTTGTTACTTGGTGACAGTGTATGTCTGTGTTACTTGGTGTAAGTGTGTGACTGTGTTTCTTGGTATCAGTGTATGTCTTTGTGACTTGGTGTCAGTGTATGTCTTTGTTCCTGGGTGTCAGTGTGTGTTTTTGTGACTTGGTGTCAGTGTATGCCTTTGTTACTTGGTGTACGTGTATGTCTGTGTTACTGGGTATCAGTGTATGTCTTTGTTACTTGGTGTCAGTGCATGTCAAAATACTTGGTGTAAGTGTATGTCTTTGTTACTTGGTGTAATTGTCTGTCTTTGTTACCTGGTATCAGTGTCTATCTGTGTTACTTGGTGTAAGTGAGTGTCTTTGTTACTTGGTGTAAGCGTACATCTGTGTTACATGGTGTAAGTGTGTGTTTCTGTTACTGGGTATCAGTGTATGTCTTTGTTACTTGGTGTAAATGTGTGTCTGTGTTACTGTGTATCAGTGTAGGTCTTTGTTACTTGGTGTCAGTGTATGTCTTTGCTACTTGGTGTAAGTGTATGTCTTTGTTACCTGGTGTCAGTGTATGTCTTTGTTACTTGGTGTCAGTGTCTGTCTGTGTTACATGGTGTATGTGTGTGTCTGTGTTACTGGGTTTCAGTGTGTGTCTTTGTTACTTGGTGTAAGTGTGTGTCTGTGTTACTGGGTGTCAGTCTATGTCTTTGTTACTTGGTGTCAGTGTATGTCTTTGTTACTTGTTGTCCGTGTGTGTCTGTGTTACTGGGTGTCAGTGTATGTCTTTGTTACCTGGTGTCAGTGTATGTCTTTGTTACATGGTGTAAGTGTGTGTCTGTGTTACTGGGTATCAGTATCTGTCTTTGTTACTTGGTGTAAGTGTGTGCCTGTGTTACTGGGTATCAGTGTATGTCTTTGTTACTTGGTGTCAGTGTATGTCTGTGTTACTTGGTGTCAGTGTGTGTCTGTGTTACTGGGTATCAGTGTATGTCTTTGTTACTTGGTGTAATTGTCTGTCTTTGTTACCTGGTATCAGTGTATATCTGTGTTACTTGGTGTAAGTGAGTGTCTTTGTTACTTGGTGTAAGCGTATATCTGTGTTACATGGTGTAAGTGTGTGTTTCTGTTACTGGGTATCAGTGTATGTCTTTGTTACTTGGTGTAAATGTGTGTCTGTGTTACTGTGTATCAGTGTAGGTCTTTGTTACTTGGTGTCAGTGTATGGCTTTGCTACTTGGTGTAAGTGTATGTCTTTGTTACCTGGTGTCAGTGTATGTCTTTGTTACTTGGTGTCAGTGTCTGTCTGTGTTACATGGTGTATGTGTGTGTCTGTGTTACTGGGTTTCAGTGTGTGTCTTTGTTACTTGGTGTAAGTGTGTGTCTGTGTTACTGGGTGTCAGTGTATGTCTTTGTTACTTGGTGTCAGCGTATGTCTTTGTTACTTGGTGTAAGTGTATGTCTTTGTTACTTGGTGTCAGTGTATGTCTTTGTTACTTGTTGTCCGTGTGTGTCTGTGTTACTGGGTGTCAGTGTATGTCTTTGTTACCTGGTGTCAGTGTATGTCTTTGTTACTTGGTGTCAGTGTATGTCTTTGTTACTTGGTGTCATTGTATGTCTGTGTTACTTGGTGTAAGTGTGTGCCTGTGTTACTGGGTATCAGTGTATGTCTTTGTTACTTGCTGTCAGTGTATGTCAAAATACTTGGTGTAAGTGAATGTCTTTGTTACTTGGTGTCAGTGTGTGTCTTTGTTACTTGGTGTAAGTGTGTGCCTGTGTTACTGGGTATCAGTGTATGTCTTTGTTACTTGGTGTCAGTGTATGTCTATGTTACTTGGTGTAAGTGTGTGTCTGTGTTACTGGGTGTCAGTGTGTATCTGTGTTACTTGGTGTAAGTGTGTGTCTTTGTTACTTGGTGTCCGTGTGTGTCTGTGTTACTGGGTGTCAGTGCATGACTTTGTTCCTGTGTGTCAGTGTATTTCTTTATTATTTGGTGTAAGTGTGTGTCTGTGTTAATGGATATCAGTGTCTGTCTTTGTAACTTGGTGTAAGTGTGTGTCTGTGTTACTGGGTATCAGTGTATGTCTTTGTTACTTGGTGTCAGTGTATGTCTATGTTACTTGGTGTAAGTGTGTGTCTGTGTTACTGGGTATCAGTGTATGTCTTTGTTACTTGGTGTCAGTGTAAGTCTGGGGCACTTGGTGTATGTGTATGTCTTTGTTAGTGGTGTCAGTGTATGTCCTTGTTACTTGGTGTAAGTGTGTGTCTGTGTTACTGGGTGTCAGTGTATGCATTTGTTACTGAGTGTCAGTGTATTCTTTGTTACTTGCTGTAAGTGTGTGTCTGTGTTACTGAGTATCAGTGTCTGTCTTTGTTACTTGGTGTAAGTGTGTGTCTGTGTTACTGGGTATCAGTGTATATCTTGTTACTTGGTGTCAGTGTATGTCTGTCTTACTTGGTGTAATTGTGTGTCTGTGTTACTGCGTATCAGTGTATGTCTTTGTGACTTGGTGTCAGTGTATGTCTTTGTTGCTGGGTGTCAGTGTGTGTCTTTGTGACTTGGTGTCAGTGTATGTCTTTGTTCCTTGGTGTAAGTGTCTGTCTGTGTTACTGGGTATCAGTGTACGTCTTTGTTAATTGGTGTCAGTGTCTGTCTGTGTTACGTGGTGTAAGTGTGTGTCTTTGTTACTTGGTGTAAGTGTATGTCTTTGTTACTTGGTGTCAGTGTATGTCTTTGTTACTTGGTGTCAGTGTATGCCTGTGTTACTTGGTGTAAGTGTGTGCCTGTGTTACTGGGTATCTGTGTATGTCTTTGTTACTTGGTGTCAGTGTATGTCTGTGTTACTTGGTGCAAGTGTGTGTCTGTGTTACTGGGTGTCAGTGTGTGTCTGTGCTACTTGGTGTAAGTGTTTGTCTTTGTTACTTGGTGTCCGTGTGTGTCTGTGTTACTGGGTGTCAGTGTATGTCTTTGTTACTGGGTATCAGTGTATGTCTTTGTTACTTGGTGACAGTGTATGTCTGTGTTACTTGGTGTAAGTGTGTGACTGTGTTTCTTGGTATCAGTGTATGTCTTTGTGACTTGGTGTCAGTGTATGTCTTTGTTCCTGGGTGTCAGTGTGTGTTTTTGTGACTTGGTGTCAGTGTATGCCTTTGTTACTTGGTGTACGTGTATGTCTGTGTTACTGGGTATCAGTGTATGTCTTTGTTACTTGGTGTCAGTGCATGTCAAAATACTTGGTGTAAGTGTATGTCTTTGTTACTTGGTGTAATTGTCTGTCTTTGTTACCTGGTATCAGTGTCTATCTGTGTTACTTGGTGTAAGTGAGTGTTTTTGTTACTTGGTGTAAGCGTACATCTGTGTTACATGGTGTAAGTGTGTGTTTCTGTTACTGGGTATCAGTGTATGTCTTTGTTACTTGGTGTAAATGTGTGTCTGTGTTACTGTGTATCAGTGTAGGTCTTTGTTACTTGGTGTCAGTGTATGTCTTTGCTACTTGGTGTAAGTGTATGTCTTTGTTACCTGGTGTCAGTGTATGTCTTTGTTACTTGGTGTCAGTGTCTGTCTGTGTTACATGGTGTATGTGTGTGTCTGTGTTACTGGGTTTCAGTGTGTGTCTTTGTTACTTGGTGTAAGTGTGTGTCTGTGTTACTGGGTGTCAGTCTATGTCTTTGTTACTTGGTGTCAGTGTATGTCTTTGTTACTTGGTGTAAGTGTATGTCTTTGTTACTTGGTGTCAGTGTATGTCTTTGTTACTTGTTGTCCGTGTGTGTCTGTGTTACTGGGTGTCAGTGTATGTCTTTGTTACCTGGTGTCAGTGTATGTCTTTGTTACATGGTGTAAGTGTGTGTCTGTGTTACTGGGTATCAGTATCTGTCTTTGTTACTTGGTGTAAGTGTGTGCCTGTGTTACTGGGTATCAGTGTATGTCTTTGTTACTTGGTGTCAGTGTATGTCTGTGTTACTTGGTGTCAGTGTGTGTCTGTGTTACTGGGTATCAGTGTATGTCTTTGTTACTTGGTGTAATTGTCTGTCTTTGTTACCTGGTATCAGTGTATATCTGTGTTACTTGGTGTAAGTGAGTGTCTTTGTTACTTGGTGTAAGCGTATATCTGTGTTACATGGTGTAAGTGTGTGTTTCTGTTACTGGGTATCAGTGTATGTCTTTGTTACTTGGTGTAAATGTGTGTCTGTGTTACTGAGTATCAGTGTAGGTCTTTGTTACTTGGTGTCAGTGTATGGCTTTGCTACTTGGTGTAAGTGTATGTCTTTGTTACCTGGTGTCAGTGTATGTCTTTGTTACTTGGTGTCAGTGTCTGTCTGTGTTACATGGTGTATGTGTGTGTCTGTGTTACTGGGTTTCAGTGTGTGTCTTTGTTACTTGGTGTAAGTGTGTGTCTGTGTTACTGGGTGTCAGTGTATGTCTTTGTTACTTGGTGTCAGCGTATGTCTTTGTTACTTGGTGTAAGTGTATGTCTTTGTTACTTGGTGTCAGTGTATGTCTTTGTTACTTGTTGTCCGTGTGTGTCTGTGTTACTGGGTGTCAGTGTATGTCTTTGTTACCTGGTGTCAGTGTATGTCTTTGTTACTTGGTGTCAGTGTATGTCTTTGTTACTTGGTGTCATTGTATGTCTGTGTTACTTGGTGTAAGTGTGTGCCTGTGTTACTGGGTATCAGTGTATGTCTTTGTTACTTGCTGTCAGTGTATGTCAAAATACTTGGTGTAAGTGAATGTCTTTGTTACTTGGTGTCAGTGTGTGTCTTTGTTACTTGGTGTAAGTGTGTGCCTTTGTTACTGGGCATCAGTGTATGTCTTTGTTACTTGGTGTCAGTGTATGTCTATGTTACTTGGTGTAAGTGTGTGTCTGTGTTACTGGGTGTCAGTGTGTATCTGTGTTACTTGGTGTAAGTGTGTGTCTTTGTTACTTGGTGTCCGTGTGTGTCTGTGTTACTGGGTGTCAGTGCATGACTTTGTTCCTGTGTGTCAGTGTATTTCTTTATTATTTGGTGTAAGTGTGTGTCTGTGTTAATGGATATCAGTGTCTGTCTTTGTAACTTGGTGTAAGTGTGTGTCTGTGTTACTGGGTATCAGTGCATGTCTTTGTTACTTGGTGTCAGTGTATGTCTATGTTACTTGGTGTAAGTGTGTGTCTGTGTTACTGGGTATCAGTGTATGTCTTTGTTACTTGGTGTCAGTGTAAGTCTGGGGCACTTGGTGTATGTGTATGTCTTTGTTACTTGGTGTCAGTGTATGTCCTTGTTACTTGGTGTAAGTGTGTGTCTGTGTTACTGAGTGTCAGTGTATGCATTTGTTACTGAGTGTCAGTGTATTCTTTGTTACTTGCTGTAAGTGTGTGTCTGTGTTACTGAGTATCAGTGTCTGTCTTTGTTACCTGTTGTAAGTGTGTGTCTGTGTTACTGGGTATCAGTGTATATCTTGTTACTTGGTGTCAGTGTATGTCTGTCTTACTTGGTGTAATTGTGTGTCTGTGTTACTGCGTATCAGTGTATGTCTTTGTGACTTTGTGTCAGTGCATGTCTTTGTTTCTGGGTGTCAGTGTGTGTCTTTGTGACTTGGTGTCAGTGTATGTCTTTGTTCCTTGGTGTAAGTGTCTGTCTGTGTTACTGGGTATCAGTGTACGTCTTTGTTAATTGGTGTCAGTGTATGTCTGTGTTACGTGGTGTAAGTGTGTGTCTTTGTTACTTGGTGTAAGAGTATGTCTTTGTTACTTGATGTCAGTGTATGTCTTTGTTACTTGGTGTCAGTGTATGCCTGTGTTACTTGGTGTAAGTGTGTGCCTGTGTTACTGGGTATCAGTGTATGTCTTTGTTACTTGGTGTCAGTGTATGTCTGTGTTACTTGGTGCAAGTGTGTGTCTGTGTTACTGGGTGTCAGTGTGTGTCTGTGCTACTTGGTGTAAGTGTTTGTCTTTGTTACTTGGTGTCCGTGTGTGTCTGTGTTACTGGGTGTCAGTGTATGTCTTTGTTACTGGGTATCAGTGTATGTCTTTGTTACTTGGTGACAGTGTATGTCTGTGTTACTTGGTGTAAGTGTGTGACTGTGTTTCTTGGTATCAGTGTATGTCTTTGTGACTTGGTGTCAGTGTATGTCTTTGTTCCTGGGTGTCAGTGAGTGTTTTTGTGACTTGGTGTCAGTGTATGCCTTTGTTACTTGGTGTACGTGTATGTCTGTGTTACTGGGTATCAGTGTATGTCTTTGTTACTTGGTGTCAGTGCATGTCAAAATACTTGGTATCAGTGTATGTCTTTGTGACTTGGTGTCAGTGTATGTCTTTGTTCCTGGGTGTCAGTGTGTGTTTTTGTGACTTGGTGTAAGTGTGTGTCTTTGTTACTTGGAGTCCGTGTGAGTCTGTGTTACTGGGTGTCAGTGTATGTCTTTGTTACTTGGTGTAAATGTATGTCTGTGTTACTGGGTATCAGTGTATGTCTTTGTTACTTGGTGTCAGTGTATGTCTGTGTTACTTGGTGTAAGTGTGTGTCTTTGTTACTTGGTGTAAGCGTATGTCTGTGTTACATGGTTTAAGTGTGTGTCTCTGTTACTGGGTATCAGTGTATGTCTTTGTTACTTGGTGTAAGTGTGTGTCTGTGTTACAGGGTACCAGTGTAGGTCTTTGTTACTTGGTGTCAGTGTATGTCTTTGTTACTTGGTGTAAGTGTATGTCTTTGTTACTTGGTGTCCGTGTGTGTCTGTGTTACTGGGTATCAGTATCTGTCTTTGTTACTTGGTGTAAGTGTATGCCTTTGTTACTGGGTACCAGTGTATGTCTTTGTTACTTGGTGTCAGTGTATGTCTTTGTTACTTGGTGTAATTGTCTTTCATTGTTACTTGGTGTCAGTGTATGTCTGTGTTACTTGGTGTAAGTGTGTGTCTTTGTTACTTGGTGTAAGTGTATGCTTTTGTTACTTGGTGTCAGTGTATGTCTTTGTTTCTGGGTGTAAGTGTGTGTCTGTGTTACTGGGTATCAGTGTATGTCTTTGTTAATTGGTGTCAGTGTATGTCAAAATACTTGATGTCAGTGTATGTCTTTGTTGCTTGGTGTAAGTGTGTGTCTGTGTTACTGGGTGTCAGTGTGTGTCTGTGTTACTTGGTGTAAGTGTGTGTCTTTGTTACTTGGTGTGCGTGTGTGTCTGTGTTACTTGGTGTCAGTTTATGTCTTTGTTACTTGGTGTCAGTGTATGCCTTTGTTACTTGGTGTAAGTGTGCGTCTGTGTTACTGGGTATCAGTGTATGTCTTTGTTACCTGGTGTCTGTGTATGTCTTTGTTACATGGTGTAAGTGTGTGTCTGTGTTACTGGGTATCAGTATCTGTCTTTGTTACTTGGTGTAAGTGTGTGCCTGTGTTACTGGGTATCAGTGTATGTCTTTGTTGCTTGATGTCAGTGTATGTCTGTGTTACTTGGTGTAAGTGTGTGTCTGTGTTACTGGGTATCAGTGTATGTCTTTGTTACTTGGTGTAAGTGTGTGTCTGTGTTACTGGGTATCAGTGTATTTCTTTGTTACTTGGTATCAGTGTATGTCTTTGTTACTTGGTGTAAGTGTATGTCTGTGTTACTTGGCGTAAGTGTGTGTCTTTGTTACTTGGTGTAATTGTATGCTTTTGTTACTTGGTGTCAGTGTATGTCTTTGTTACTTGGTGTGGGTGTGTGCCTGTGTTACTGGGTATCAGTGTATGTCTATGTTACTTGGTGTCAGTGTATGTCTTTGTTACTTGGTGTCAGTGTGTGTCTGTGTTACTGGGTGTCAGTGTGTCTCTGTGTTACTTGGTGTAAGTGTGTGTCTTTGTTACTTGGTGTCCGTGTGTGTCTGTGTTACTGGGTGTCAGTTTATGTCTTTGTTACTTGGTGTCAGTGTATGTCTTTGTTACTTGGTGTAAGTGTGTGTCTGTGTTACTGGGTATCAGAGTCTGTCTTTGTTACTTGGTGCAGATGTGTGTCTGTGTTACTGGGTATCAGTGCATGTCTTTGTTACTTGGTGTAAGTGTGGGTCTGTGTTACTGGGTATCAGTGTCTGTCTTTGTGACTCTCTGTCAGTGTATGTTTTTGTTACTGGGTGTCAGTGTGTGTCTTTGTGACTTGGTGTCAGTGTCTGTCTTTGTTACTTGGTGTAAGTGGGTGCCTGTGTTACTGGGTATCAGTGTATGTCATTGTTACTTGGTGTCAGTGTATGTCAAAATACCTGGTGTCAGTGTATGTCTTTGTTACTGGGTGTCAGTGTGTGTCTTTGTGATTTGGTGTCAGTGTATGTCTTTGTTACTTGGTGTAAGTGTGTGTCTGTGATACTGGGTATCAGTGTATGTCTTTGTTACTTGGTGTCAGTGTATGTCTGTGTTACTTGGTGTAAGTGTGTGTCTGTGTTACTGGGTATCAGTGTGTGTTTGTGTTACTTGGTGTCAGTGTATGTCTGTGTTACTTGGTGTAAGTGTGTGTCTGTGTTACTGGGTATCAGTGTAGGTCTTTGTTACTTTGTGTCAGTGTATGTCTGTGTTACTTGGTGTAAGTGTGTGTCTGTGTTACTGGGTGTCCGTGTATGTCTTTGTTACGTTGTGTAAGTGTGTCTGTGTTACTGGATGTAAATGTGTGTCTGTGTTACTGGGTATCAGTGTATGTCTTTGTCACTTGGTGTTAGTGTGTGTCTTTGTTACTTGGTGACCGTGTGTGTCTGTGTTACTGGGTGTCAGTGTATGTCTTTGTTACTTGGTGTAAGTGTGTGTCTTTGTTACTGGGTGTCAGTGTGTGTCTGTTTTACTTGGTGTAAGTGTGTGTCTTTGTTACTTAATGTGCGTGTGTGTCTGTGCTACTTGGTGTCAGTTTATGTCTTTGTTACTTGGTGTCAGTGTATGTCTTTGTTACTTGGTGTAAGTGTGTGTCTGTGTTACTGGGTATCAGTGTATGTCTTTGTTCCCTGGTGTCAGTGTATGTCTTTGTTACATGGTGTAAGTGTGTGTCTGTGTCACTGGGTATCAGTATCTGTCTTTGTTACTTGGTGTAAGTGTGTGCCTGTGTTACTGGGTATCAGTGTATGTCTTTGTTGCTTGATGTCAGTGTATGTCTGTGTTACTTGGTGTAAGTGTGTGTCTGTGTTACTGGGTATCAGTGTATGTCTTTGTTACTTGGGGTAAGTGTGTGTCTGTGCTACTGGGTATCAGTGTATGTCTTTGTTACTTGGTATCAGTGTATGTCTTTGTTACTTGGTGTAAGTGTATGTCTGTGTTACTTGGCGTATGTGTGTGCCTTTGTTACTTGGTGTAAGTGTATGCTTTTGTTACTTGGTGTCAGTGTCTGTCTTTGTTACTTGGTGTGGGTGTGTGCCTGTGTTACTGGGTATCAGTGTATGTCTTTGTTACTTGGTGTCAGTGTATGTCTTTGTTACTTGGTGTAAGTGTGTGTCTGTGTTACTGGGTGTAAGTGTGTGTCTGTGTTACTTGGTGTAAGTGTGTGTCTTTGTTACTTGGTGTCCGTGTGTGTCTGTGTTACTGGGTGTCAGTTTATGTCTTTGTTACTTGGTGTCAGTGTATGTCTTTGTTACTTGGTGTAAGTGTGTGTCTGTGTTACTGGGTATCAGAGTCTGTCTTTGTTACTTGGTGCAGATGTGTGTCTGTGTTACTGGGTATCAGTGCATGTCTTTGTTACTTGGTGTCAGTGTATGTCTGTGTTACTTGGTGTAAGTGTGTGTCTGTGTTACTGGGTATCAGTGTCTGTCTTTGTGACTCTCTGTCAGTGTATGTCTTTGTTACTGGGTGTCAGTGTGTCTTTGTGATTTGGTGTCAGTGTATGTCTTTGTTACTTGGTGTAAGTGTGTGTCTGTGTTACTGGGTATCAGTGTATGTCTTTGTTACTTGATGTCAGTGTATGTCTGTGTTACTTGGTGTAAGTGTGTGTCTGTGTTACTGGGTATCAGTGTATGTTTGTGTTTCTTGGTGTCAGTGTATGTCTCTGTTACTTGGTGTAAGTGTGTGTCTGTGTTACTGGGTATCAGTGTAGGTCTTTGTTACTTTGTGTCAGTGTATGTCTGTGTTACTTGGTGTAAGTGTGTGTCTGTGTTACTGGGTGTCCGTGTATGTCTTTGTTACTTTCTGTAAGTGTGTGTCTGTGTTACTTGGTGTAAGTGTGTTTCTGTGTTACTGGGTATCAGTGTATGTCTTTGTCACTTGGTGTCAGTGTATGTCAAAATACTTGGTGTAAGTGTATGTCTTTGTTGCTTGGTGTAATTGGCTGTCTTTGTTAGTTGGTGTCAGTGTATGTCTGTGTTACATGGTGTAAGTGTGTGTCTTTGTTACTTGGTGTAAGTGTATTCTTTTGTTACTTGGTGTCAGTGTATGTCTTTGTTAATTGGTGTAAGTGTGTGCCTGTGTTACTGGGTATCAGTGTATGTCTTTGTTACCTGGTGTCAGTGTATGTCTTTGTTACTTGGTGTAAGTGTATGTATTTGTTTCTTGGTGTCAGTGTATGTCTTTGTTACTTGGTGGAAGTGTGTGTCTGTGTTACTGGGTGTCAGTGTGTGTCTGTGTTACTTGGTGTAAGTGTGTGTCTTTGTTACTTGGTGTCCGTGTGTGACTGTGTTACTGGGTGTCAGTTTATGTCTTTGTTACTTGGTATCAGTGTCTGTCTTTGTGACTCTCTGTCAGTGTATGTCTTTGTTACTGGGTGTCAGTGTGTGTCTTTGTGACTTGGTGTCAGTGTATGTCTTTGTTACTTGGTGTAAGTGGGTGCCTGTGTTACTGGGTATCAGTGTATGTCATTGTTACTTGGTGTCAGTGTATGTCAAAATACCTGGTTTCAGTGTATGTCTTTGTTACTGGGTGTCAGTGTGTGTCTTTGTGACTTGGTGTCAGTGTATGTCTTTGTTACTTGGTGTAAGTTTGTGTCTGTGTTACTGGGTATCAGTGTATGTCTTTGTTACTTGGTGTCAGTGTATGCCTGTGCTACTTGGTGTAAGTGTGTGTCTGTGTTACTGGGTATCAGTGTATGTTTGTGTTACTTGGTGTCAGTGTATGTCTGTGTTAATTGGTGTAAGTGTGTGTCTGTGTTACTGGGTATCAGTGTATGTCTTTGTTACTTTGTTTCAGTGTATGTCTGTGTTACTTGGTGTAAGTGTGTGTCTGTGTTACTGGGTATCAGTGTATGTCTTTGTTACTTGGTGTAAGTGTGTGTCTGTGTTACTGGGTATCAGTGTATGTCTTTGTTACTTGGTATCAGTGTATGTCTTTGTTACTTGGTGTAAGTGTGTGTCTGTGTTACTGGGTGTCCGTGTATGTCTTTGTTACTTTGTGTAAGTGTGTGTCTGTGTTACTGGGTGTAAGTGTGTGTCTGTGTTACTGGGTATCAGTGTATGTCTTTGTCACTTGGTGTCAGTGTATGTCAAAATACTTGGTGTAAATGTATGTCTTTGTTGCTCGGTGTAATTGTCTGTCTTTGTTACTTGGTGTCAGTGTATGTCTGTGTTACTTGGTGTAAGTGTGTGTCTTTGTTACTTGGTGTAAGTGTATTCTTTTGTTACTTGGTGTCAGTGTATGTCTTTGTTACTTGGTGTAAGTGTGTGTCTGTGTTACTGGGTATCAGTTTATGTCTTTGTTACTTGGTATCAGTGTATGTCTTTGTTACTTGGTGTAAGTGTGTGTCTGTGTTACTGGGTGTCCGTGTATGTCTTTGTTACTTTGTGTAAGTGTGTGTCTGTGTTACTGGGTGTAAGTGTGTGTCTGTGTTACTGGGTATCAGTGTATGTCTTTGTCACTTGGTGTCAGTGTATGTCAAAATACTTGGTGTAAGTGTATGTCTTTGTTGCTCGGTGTAATTGTCTCTCTTTGTGACTTGGTGTCAGTGGATGTCTTTGTTACTTGGTGTAAGTGTATGTCTTTGTTACTTGGTGTCAGTGTCTGTCTTTGTTACTTGGTGTAAGTCTATGTCTTTGTCACTTGGTGTAAGTGTGTGTCAGTGTTACTGGGTATCACTGTCTGTCTTTGTTACTTGGTATAAGTGTGTGTCTGTGTTACGGGGTATCAATGTATGTCTTTGTTACCTGGTGTCAATGTATGTCTTTGTTACTTGGTGTAAGTGTGTGTCTGTGTTACTGGGTATCAGTGTATGTCTTTGTTACTAGGGTTCAGTGTGTTTCTGTGTTGCTGGGGGTCAGTGTTTGTTTCTAACTGGGTGTCAGTGTGTGTCTGTGTTACTGGGTATCAGTGTATGTCTTTGTTACTTGGTGTAAGTGTATGTCTTTGTTACTTGGTTTCAGTGTATGTGTTTGTGACTTGGTGACAGTGTATGTCTTTGTTACTGGGTGTCAGTGTATGTCTTTGTTACTGGGTGTCAGTGTATGTCTTTGTTACTTGGTGCAAGTGTGTGTCTGTGTTACTGGGTACCACTGTATGTCTTTGTTACTTGGTGTAAGTGTGTCTCTTAGTGACTTGGTGTCAGTGTATGTCATTGTTATTGGTGTAAGTGTGTGTCTTTGTTACTTGGTGTCAGTGTGTGTCTGTGTTCCTGGGTGTCAGTGCATGTCTTTGTTACTGTTTATCGGTGTGTGTTACTGGGTGTCAGTCTGTGTTTTTGACACGAGGTGTCAGTATATAGTTTAGTTTAGAGATACAGCACTTAAACATGCCCTTCGGCCCACCGAGTCTGTGCCGACCATCCACCACACATTTATACTAATCCTACACTAATCCCGTATTCCTATCACATCCCCACCTGTCCCTATATATTTCCCTACCACCTTCCTATACTAGGGGCAGTTTATAATGGACAATTAACCTATCAACCTGCAAGTCTTTGGCATGTGGGAGGAAACCGGAGCACCCGGAGGAAACCCACGCAGACACAGGGAGAAATTGCAAACTCCGCACAGGCAGTACCCAGAATCGAACACGGGTCCCTGGAGCTGTGAGGCTGCGGTGCTAACCACTGCGCCAATGTGCCCCCCCACCCCACACCAACCCCAGTGTGTGCCTGTGTTACTGGGTATCAGTGTATGTCTTTGTTACTTGGTGTCAGTTTATGTCTGTGTTACTTGGTGTCAGTGTGTTTGTTTGTGTTGCTGGGTGTCAGTATGTGTCTGTGTTAGTTAGTGTAAGTGTGTGTCTTTGTTACTTGGTGTCCGTGTGTGTCTGTGTTACTGGGTGTCAGTGTATGTCAAAATACTTGGTGGAAGTGTATGTCTTTGTTACTTGGTGCAATTGTCTGTCTTTGTTACGTGGTGTCAGTGTATGTCTGTGTTACTTGGTGTAAGTGTGTGTCTTTGTTCCTTGGTGTCAGTGTATGTCTTTGTTACTTGGTGTCAGTGTATAACTGTGTTACTTGATGTAAGCGTGTGCCTTTGTTACTGGGTATCAGTGTATGTATTTGTTACTTGGTGTAAGTGTGTGTCTTTGTTACTGGGTGTCAGTGTGCGTCTGTGTTACTTGGTGTCAGTGTGTGTCTTTGTTACTTGGTGACCGTGTGTGTCTGTGTTACTGGGTGTCAGTGTATGTCTTTGTTACTGGGTGTCAGTGTATGTCTTTCTTACTTGTTGTAAGTGTGTGTCTGTGTTACTGGGTATCAGTGTCTGTCTTTGTTACTTGGTGTAAGTGTTGTCTCTGTTACTGGGTATCAGTGTATGTCTTTGTTACTTGGTGTCAGTGTATGTCTGTGTTACTTGGTGTCAGTGTGTGTCTGTGTTACTGTGTATCAGTGCCTGTCTTTGTTACTTGGTGTAAGTGTGTGTCTCTGTTACTGGGTATCAGTGTATGTCTTTGTTACTTGGTGTCAGTGTATGTCTTTGTTACTGGGTGTCAGTTTGTGTCTTTGTGACTTGGTGTCAGTGTATGTCTTTGTTACTTGGTGGAAGTGTGTGTCTGTGTTATTGGGTATCAGTGTATGTCTTTGTTACTTGGTGTCAGTGTATGTCAAAATACTTGGTGTAAGTGTATGTCTTTGTTACTTGGTGTAATTGTCTGTCTTTGTTACTTGGTGTCAGTGTATGTCTGTGTTACTTGGTGTAAGTGTGTGTCTTTGTTACTTGCTGTAAGCGTACGTCTTTGTTACTTGGTGTCAGTGTATGTCTTTGTTACTTGGTGTCAGTGTATTTCTGTGTTACTTGGTGTGAGCGTGTGTCTGTGTTACTGAGTATCAGTGTATGTCTGTGTTACTTGGTGTCAGTGCATGTCTGTGTTACTTGGTGTAAGTGTGTGTCTGTGTTACTGGGTATCAGTGTATGTCTTAGTTACTTGGTGTCAGTGTATGTCTGTGTTACTTGGTGTAAGTGTGTGTCTGTGTTACTGAGTATCAGTGTATGTCTGTGTTACTTGGTGTCAGTGCATGTCTGTGTTACTTGGTGTAAGTGTGTGTCTGTGTTACTGGGTATCAGTGTATGTCTTTGTTACTTTGTGTCAGTGTATGTCTGTGTTACTTGGTGTAAGCGTGTGTCTGTGTTACTGGGTATCAGTGTATGTCTTTGTTACTTGGTGTAAGTGTGTGTCTGTGTTAATGGGTATCAGTGTATGTCTTTGTTACTTGGAGTCAGTGTATGTCTGTGTTACTTGGTGTAAGTGTGTGTCTGTGTTACTGGGTATCAGTGTATGTCTGTGTTACTTGGTGTCAGTGTATGTCTGTGTTTTTTGGTGTAAGCGAGTGTCTGTGTTACTGGGTATCAGTGTATGTCTTTGTTACTTTGTGTCAGTGTATGTCTGTGTTACTTGGTGTAAGTGTGTGTCTGTGTTACTGGGTATCAGTGTATGTCTTTGTTACTTGGTGTAAGTGTGTGTCTGTGTTACTGGGAATCAGTGTATGTCTTTGTTACTTGGTATCAGTGTATGTCTTTGTTACCTGGTTGTAAGTGTGTGTCTGTGTTACTGGGTGTCAGTGTATGTCTTTGTTACTTTGTGTAAGTGTGTGTCTGTGTTACTGGCTGTATGTGTGTGTCTGTGTTACTGGGTATCAGTGTATGTCTTTGTCACTTGGTGTCAGTGTATGTCAAAATACTTGGTGTAACTCTATGGCTTTGTTGCTTGGTGTAATTGTCTGTCTTTGTTACTTGGTGTCAGTGTATGTCTGTGTTACTTGGTGTAAGTGTGTGTCTTTGTTACTTGGTGTAAGTGTATTCTTTTGTTACTTGGTGTCAGTGTATGTCTTTGTTACTTGGTGTAAGTGTGTGCCTGTGTTACTATGTATCAGTGTATGTCTTTGTTACTTGGTGTCACTGTATGTCTTTGTTACTTGGTGTAAGTCTATGTCTTTGTTACTTGGTGTATGTGTGTGTCAGTGTTACTGGGTATCAGTGTCTGTCTTTGTTACTTGATGTCAGTGTGTGTCTCTGTTACGGGGTATCAATGTATGTCTTTGTTACCTGGTGTCAATGTATGTATTTGTTACTTGGTGTAAGTGTGTGTCTGTATTACTGGGTATCAGTGTATGCCTTTGTTACGAGGGGTCAGTGTGTTTCTGTGTTACTGGGGGTCAGTGCTTGTTTCTAACTGTGTGTAAGTGTGTGTCTGTGTTACTTGGTGTAAGTGTGTGTCTTTGTTACTTGGTGTCCGTGTGTGTCTGTGTTACTGGGTGTCAGTTTATGTCTTTGTTACTTGGTGTCAGTGGATGTCTTTGTTACTTGGTGTAAGTGTGTGTCTGTGTTACTGGGTATCAGAGTCTGTCTTTGTTACTTGGTGCAGATGTGTGTCTGTGTTACTGGGTATCAGTGCATGTCTTTGTTACTTGGTGTCGGTGTATGTCTGTGTTACTTGGTGTAAGTGTGTGTCTGTGTTACTGGGTATCAGTGTATGTCTTTGTTACTTGATGTCAGTGTATGTCTGTGTTACTTGGTGTAAGTGTGTGTCTGTGTTACTGGGTATCAGTGTATGTTTGTGTTTCTTGGTGTCAGTGTATGTCTGTGTTACTTGGTGTAAGTGTGTGTCTGTGTTACTGGGTATCAGTGTAGGTCTTTGTTACTTTGTGTCAGTGTATGTCTGTGTTACTTGGTGTAAGTGTGTGTCTGTGTTACTGGGTGTCCGTGTATGTCTTTGTTACTTTCTGTAAGTGTGTGTCTGTGTTACTTGGTGTAAGTGTGTTTCTGTGTTACTGGGTATCAGTGTATGTCTTTGTCACTTGGTGTCAGTGTATGTCAAAATACTTGGTGTAAGTGTATGTCTTTGTTGCTTGGTGTAATTGGCTGTCTTTGTTAGTTGGTGTCAGTGTATGTCTGTGTTACATGGTGTAAGTGTGTGTCTTTGTTACTTGGTGTAAGTGTATTCTTTTGTTACTTGGTGTCAGTGTATGTCTTTGTTAATTGGTGTAAGTGTGTGCCTGTGTTACTGGGTATCAGTGTATGTCTTTGTTACCTGGTGTCAGTGTATGTCTTTGTTACTTGGTGTAAGTGTATGTATTTGTTTCTTGGTGTCAGTGTATGTCTTTGTTACTTGGTGGAAGTGTGTGTCTGTGTTACTGGGTGTCAGTGTGTGTCTGTGTTACTTGGTGTAAGTGTGTGTCTTTGTTACTTGGTGTCCGTGTGTGACTGTGTTACTGGGTGTCAGTTTATGTCTTTGTTACTTGGTATCAGTGTCTGTCTTTGTGACTCTCTGTCAGTGTATGTCTTTGTTACTGGGTGTCAGTGTGTGTCTTTGTGACTTGGTGTCAGTGTATGTCTTTGTTACTTGGTGTAAGTGGGTGCCTGTGTTACTGGGTATCAGTGTATGTCATTGTTACTTGGTGTCAGTGTATGTCAAAATACCTGGTTTCAGTGTATGTCTTTGTTACTGGGTGTCAGTGTGTGTCTTTGTGACTTGGTGTCAGTGTATGTCTTTGTTACTTGGTGTAAGTTTGTGTCTGTGTTACTGGGTATCAGTGTATGTCTTTGTTACTTGGTGTCAGTGTATGCCTGTGCTACTTGGTGTAAGTGTGTGTCTGTGTTACTGGGTATCAGTGTATGTTTGTGTTACTTGGTGTCAGTGTATGTCTGTGTTAATTGGTGTAAGTGTGTGTCTGTGTTACTGGGTATCAGTGTATGTCTTTGTTACTTGGTGTAAGTGTGTGTCTGTGTTACTGGGTATCAGTGTATGTCTTTGTTACTTGGTATCAGTGTATGTCTTTGTTACTTGGTGTAAGTGTGTGTCTGTGTTACTGGGTGTCCGTGTATGTCTTTGTTACTTTGTGTAAGTGTGTGTCTGTGTTACTGGGTGTAAGTGTGTGTCTGTGTTACTGGGTATCAGTGTATGTCTTTGTCACTTGGTGTCAGTGTATGTCAAAATACTTGGTGTAAATGTATGTCTTTGTTGCTCGGTGTAATTGTCTGTCTTTGTTACTTGGTGTCAGTGTATGTCTGTGTTACTTGGTGTAAGTGTGTGTCTTTGTTACTTGGTGTAAGTGTATTCTTTTGTTACTTGGTGTCAGTGTATGTCTTTGTTACTTGGTGTAAGTGTGTGTCTGTGTTACTGGGTATCAGTTTATGTCTTTGTTACTTGGTATCAGTGTATGTCTTTGTTACTTGGTGTAAGTGTGTGTCTGTGTTACTGGGTGTCCGTGTATGTCTTTGTTACTTTGTGTAAGTGTGTGTCTGTGTTACTGGGTGTAAGTGTGTGTCTGTGTTACTGGGTATCAGTGTATGTCTTTGTCACTTGGTGTCAGTGTATGTCAAAATACTTGGTGTAAGTGTATGTCTTTGTTGCTCGGTGTAATTGTCTCTCTTTGTGACTTGGTGTCAGTGGATGTCTTTGTTACTTGGTGTAAGTGTATGTCTTTGTTACTTGGTGTCAGTGTCTGTCTTTGTTACTTGGTGTAAGTCTATGTCTTTGTCACTTGGTGTAAGTCTATGTCTTTGTTACTTGGTGTATGTGTGTGTCAGTGTTACTGGGTATCAGTGTCTGTCTTTGTTACTTGATGTCAGTGTGTGTCTCTGTTACGGGGTATCAATGTATGTCTTTGTTACCTGGTGTCAATGTATGTCTTTGTTACTTGGTGTAAGTGTGTGTCTGTGTTACTGGGTATCAGTGTATGTCTTTGTTACTAGGGTTCAGTGTGTTTCTGTGTTACTGGTGGTCAGTGTTTGTTTCTAACTGGGTGTCAGTGTGTGTCTGTGTTACTGGGTATCAGTGTATGTCTTTGTTACTTGGTGTAAGTGTATGTCTTTGTTACTTGGTTTCAGTGTATGTGTTTGTGACTTGGTGACAGTGTATGTCTTTGTTACTGGGTGTCAGTGTATGTCTTTGTTACTTGGTGCAAGTGTGTGTCTGTGTTACTGGGTATCACTGTATGTCTTTGTTACTTGGTGTAAGTGTGTCTCTTAGTGACTTGGTGTCAGTGTATGTCATTGTTATTGGTGTAAGTGTGTGTCTTTGTTACTTGGTGTCAGTGTGTGTCTGTGTTCCTGGGTGTCAGTGCATGTCTTTGTTACTGTTTATCGGTGTGTGTTACTGGGTGTCAGTCTGTGTTTTTGACACGAGGTGTCAGTATATAGTTTAGTTTAGAGATACAGCACTTAAACATGCCCTTCGGCCCACCGAGTCTGTGCCGACCATCCACCACACATTTATACTAATCCTACACTAATCCCGTATTCCTATCACATCCCCACCTGTCCCTATATATTTCCCTACCACCTTCCTATACTAGGGGCAGTTTATAATGGACAATTAACCTATCAACCTGCAAGTCTTTGGCATGTGGGAGGAAACCGGAGCACCCGGAGGAAACCCACGCAGACACAGGGAGAAATTGCAAACTCCGCACAGGCAGTACCCAGAATCGAACACGGGTCCCTGGAGCTGTGAGGCTGCGGTGCTAACCACTGCGCCAATGTGCCCCCCCACCCCACACCAACCCCAGTGTGTGCCTGTGTTACTGGGTATCAGTGTATGTCTTTGTTACTTGGTGTCAGTTTATGTCTGTGTTACTTGGTGTCAGTGTGTTTGTTTGTGTTGCTGGGTGTCAGTATGTGTCTGTGTTAGTTAGTGTAAGTGTGTGTCTTTGTTACTTGGTGTCCGTGTGTGTCTGTGTTACTGGGTGTCAGTGTATGTCAAAATACTTGGTGGAAGTGTATGTCTTTGTTACTTGGTGCAATTGTCTGTCTTTGTTACGTGGTGTCAGTGTATGTCTGTGTTACTTGGTGTAAGTGTGTGTCTTTGTTCCTTGGTGTCAGTGTATGTCTTTGTTACTTGGTGTCAGTGTATGTCTGTGTTACTTGATGTAAGCGTGTGCCTTTGTTACTGGGTATCAGTGTATGTATTTGTTACTTGGTGTAAGTGTGTGTCTTTGTTACTGGGTGTCAGTGTGCGTCTGTGTTACTTGGTGTCAGTGTGTGTCTTTGTTACTTGGTGACCGTGTGTGTCTGTGTTACTGGGTGTCAGTGTATGTCTTTGTTACTGGGTGTCAGTGTATGTCTTTCTTACTTGTTGTAAGTGTGTGTCTGTGTTACTGGGTATCAGTGTCTGTCTTTGTTACTTGGTGTAAGTGTTGTCTCTGTTACTGGGTATCAGTGTATGTCTTTGTTACTTGGTGTCAGTGTATGTCTGTGTTACTTGGTGTCAGTGTGTGTCTGTGTTACTGTGTATCAGTGCCTGTCTTTGTTACTTGGTGTAAGTGTGTGTCTCTGTTACTGGGTATCAGTGTATGTCTTTGTTACTTGGTGTCAGTGTATGTCTTTGTTACTGGGTGTCAGTTTGTGTCTTTGTGACTTGGTGTCAGTGTATGTCTTTGTTACTTGGTGGAAGTGTGTGTCTGTGTTATTGGGTATCAGTGTATGTCTTTGTTACTTGGTGTCAGTGTATGTCAAAATACTTGGTGTAAGTGTATGTCTTTGTTACTTGGTGTAATTGTCTGTCTTTGTTACTTGGTGTCAGTGTATGTCTGTGTTACTTGGTGTAAGTGTGTGTCTTTGTTACTTGCTGTAAGCGTACGTCTTTGTTACTTGGTGTCAGTGTATGTCTTTGTTACTTGGTGTCAGTGTATTTCTGTGTTACTTGGTGTGAGCGTGTGTCTGTGTTACTGAGTATCAGTGTATGTCTGTGTTACTTGGTGTCAGTGCATGTCTGTGTTACTTGGTGTAAGTGTGTGTCTGTGTTACTGGGTATCAGTGTATGTCTTAGTTACTTGGTGTCAGTGTATGTCTGTGTTACTTGGTGTAAGTGTGTGTCTGTGTTACTGAGTATCAGTGTATGTCTGTGTTACTTGGTGTCAGTGCATGTCTGTGTTACTTGGTGTAAGTGTGTGTCTGTGTTACTGGGTATCAGTGTATGTCTTTGTTACTTTGTGTCAGTGTATGTCTGTGTTACTTGGTGTAAGCGTGTGTCTGTGTTACTGGGTATCAGTGTATGTCTTTGTTACTTGGTGTAAGTGTGTGTCTGTGTTACTGGGTATCAGTGTATGTCTTTGTTACTTGGAGTCAGTGTATGTCTGTGTTACTTGGTGTAAGTGTGTGTCTGTGTTACTGGGTATCAGTGTATGTCTGTGTTACTTGGTGTCAGTGTATGTCTGTGTTTTTTGGTGTAAGCGAGTGTCTGTGTTACTGGGTATCAGTGTATGTCTTTGTTACTTTGTGTCAGTGTATGTCTGTGTTACTTGTGTAAGTGTGTGTCTGTGTTACTGGGTATCAGTGTATGTCTTTGTTACTTGGTGTAAGTGTGTGTCTGTGTTACTGGGAATCAGTGTATGTCTTTGTTACTTGGTATCAGTGTATGTCTTTGTTACCTGGTTGTAAGTGTGTGTCTGTGTTACTGGGTGTCAGTGTATGTCTTTGTTACTTTGTGTAAGTGTGTGTCTGTGTTACTGGCTGTATGTGTGTGTCTGTGTTACTGGGTATCAGTGTATGTCTTTGTCACTTGGTGTCAGTGTATGTCAAAATACTTGGTGTAACTCTATGGCTTTGTTGCTTGGTGTAATTGTCTGTCTTTGTTACTTGGTGTCAGTGTATGTCTGTGTTACTTGGTGTAAGTGTGTGTCTTTGTTACTTGGTGTAAGTGTATTCTTTTGTTACTTGGTGTCAGTGTATGTCTTTGTTACTTGGTGTAAGTGTGTGCCTGTGTTACTATGTATCAGTGTATGTCTTTGTTACTTGGTGTCACTGTATGTCTTTGTTACTTGGTGTAAGTCTATGTCTTTGTTACTTGGTGTATGTGTGTGTCAGTGTTACTGGGTATCAGTGTCTGTCTTTGTTACTTGATGTCAGTGTGTGTCTCTGTTACGGGGTATCAATGTATGTCTTTGTTACCTGGTGTCAATGTATGTATTTGTTACTTGGTGTAAGTGTGTGTCTGTATTACTGGGTATCAGTGTATGCCTTTGTTACGAGGGGTCAGTGTGTTTCTGTGTTACTGGGGGTCAGTGCTTGTTTCTAACTGTGTGTCAGTGTGTGTCTGTGTTACTGGGTATCAGTGTATGTCTTTGTTACTTGGTGTAAGTGTATGTCTTTGTTACTTGGTTTCAGTGTATGTGTTTGTGACTTGGTGACAGTGTATGTCTTTGTAACTAGGTGTCAGTGTTTGTCTTTGTTACTTGGTGTAAGTGTGTGTCTGTGTTACTGGGTATCAGTGTATGTCTTTGTTACTTGGTGTATGTGTGTCTCTTTGTGACTTGGTGTCAGTGTATGTCATTGTTATTGGTGTAAGTGTGTGTCTTTGTTACTTGGTGTCAGTGTGTGTCTGTGTTCCTGGGTGTCAGTGCATGTCTTTGTGACTGTGTATCGTTGTGTGTTACTGGGTGTCAGTCTGTGTTTTTGACACTAGGTGTCAGTATTTAGTTTAGTTTGGAGAAACAGCACTTAAACGGGCCCTTTGGCCCACCGAGTCTGTGCCGACCATCAACAACCCATTTATACTAATCCTGCACTTATCCCGTATGCCTCTCACATCCCCACCTGTCACTATATATTTCCCTACCACCTTCCTATACTAGGGGCAATTTATAATGGCCAATTAACCTATCAACCTGCAAGTCTTTGGCATGTGGGAGGAAACCGGAGCACCCGGAGGAAACCCACGCAGACACAGGGAGAAATTGCAAACTCCGCACAGGCAGTACCCAGAATCGAACACGGGTCCCTGGAGCTGTGAGGCTGCGGTGCTAACCACTGCGCCAATGTGCCTCCCCCTCCCCACACCACCCCCAGTTTGTGCTTTTGTTACTGGGTATCAGTGTATGTCTTTGTTACTTGGTGTCAGTTTATGTCTGTGTTACTTGGTGTCAGTGTGTTTGTTTGTGTTGCTGGGTGTCAGTATGTGTCTGTGTTACTTAGTGTAAGTGTGTGTCTTTGTTACTTGGTGTCCGTGTGTGTCTGTGTTACTGGGTGTCAGTGTATGTCTTTGTTTCTTGGTGTCAGTGTATGTCAAAATACTTGGTGGAAGGGTATGTCTTTGTTACGTGGAGTCAGTGTATGTCTGTGTTACTTGGTGTAAGTGTGTGTCTTTGTTACTTGGTGTCAGTGTATGTCTTTGTTACTTGGTGTCAGTGTATGTCTGTGTTACTTGGTGTAAGTGTGTGCCTTTGTTACTGGGTATCAGTGTATGTATTTGTTACTTGGTGTCAGTGTATGTCTGTGTTACTTGGTGTAAGTGTCTGTCTTTGTTACTTGGTGTAAGTGTGTGTCTCTGTTACTGGGTATCAGTGTATGTCTTTGTTACTTGGTGTCAGTGTATGTCTTTGTTACTGGGTGTCAGTTTGTGTCTTTGTGACTTGGTGTCAGTGTATGTCTTTGTTACTTGGTGGAAGTGTGTGTCTGTGTTATTGGGTATCAGTGTATGTCTTTGTTACTTGGTGTCAGTGTATGTCAAAATACTTGGTGTAAGTGTATGTCTTTGTTACTTGGTGTAATTGTCTGTCTTTGTTACTTGGTGTCAGTGTATGTCTGTGTTACTTGGTGTAAGTGTGTGTCTTTGTTACTTGCTGTAAGCGTATGTCTTTGTTACTTGGTGTCAGTGTATGTCTGTGTTACTTGGTGTGAGCGTGTGTCTGTGTTACTGAGTATCAGTGTATGTCTGTGTTGCTTGGTGTCAGTGCATGTCTGTGTTACTTGGTGTAAGTGTGTGTCTGTGTTACTGGGTATCAGTGTTTGTCTTAGTTACTTGGTGTCAGTGTATGTCTGTGTTAATTGGTGTCAGTGTATGTCTGTGTTTTTTGGTGTAAGCGAGTGTCTGTGTTACTGGGTATCAGTGTATGTCTTTGTTACTTTGTGTCAGTGTATGTCTGTGTTACTTGGTGTAAGTGTGTGTCTGTGTTACTGGGTATCAGTGTATGTCTTTGTTACTTGGTGTAAGTGTGTGTCTGTGTTACTGGGAATCAGTGTATGTCTTTGTTACTTGGTATCAGTGTATGTCTTTGTTACCTGGTTGTAAGTGTGTGTCTGTGTTACTGGGTGTCAGTGTATGTCTTTGTTACTTTGTGTAAGTGTGTGTCTGTGTTACTGGCTGTATGTGTGTGTCTGTGTTACTGGGTATCAGTGTATGTCTTTGTCACTTGGTGTCAGTGTATGTCAAAATACTTGGTGTAACTCTATGGCTTTGTTGCTTGGTGTAATTGTCTGTCTTTGTTACTTGGTGTCAGTGTATGTCTGTGTTACTTGGTGTAAGTGTGTGCCTTTGTTACTTGGTGTAAGTGTATTCTTTTGTTACTTGGTGTCAGTGTATGTCTTTGTTACTTGGTGTAAGTGTGTGCCTGTGTTACTATGTATCAGTGTATGTCTTTGTTACTTGGTGTCACTGTATGTCTTTGTTACTTGGTGTAAGTCTATGTCTTTGTTACTTGGTGTATGTGTGTGTCAGTGTTACTGGGTATCAGTGTCTGTCTTTGTTACTTGATGTCAGTGTGTGTCTCTGTTACGGGGTATCAATGTATGTCTTTGTTACCTGGTGTCAATGTATGTATTTGTTACTTGGTGTAAGTGTGTGTCTGTATTACTGGGTATCAGTGTATGCCTTTGTTACGAGGGGTCAGTGTGTTTCTGTGTTACTGGGGGTCAGTGCTTGTTTCTAACTGTGTGTCAGTGTGTGTCTGTGTTACTGGGTATCAGTGTATGTCTTTGTTACTTGGTGTAAGTGTATGTCTTTGTTACTTGGTTTCAGTGTATGTGTTTGTGACTTGGTGACAGTGTATGTCTTTGTAACTAGGTGTCAGTGTTTGTCTTTGTTACTTGGTGTAAGTGTGTGTCTGTGTTACTGGGTATCAGTGTATGTCTTTGTTACTTGGTGTATGTGTGTCTCTTTGTGACTTGGTGTCAGTGTATGTCATTGTTATTGGTGTAAGTGTGTGTCTTTGTTACTTGGTGTCAGTGTGTGTCTGTGTTCCTGGGTGTCAGTGCATGTCTTTGTGACTGTGTATCGTTGTGTGTTACTGGGTGTCAGTCTGTGTTTTTGACACTAGGTGTCAGTATTTAGTTTAGTTTGGAGAAACAGCACTTAAACGGGCCCTTTGGCCCACCGAGTCTGTGCCGACCATCAACAACCCATTTATACTAATCCTGCACTTATCCCGTATGCCTCTCACATCCCCACCTGTCACTATATATTTCCCTACCACCTTCCTATACTAGGGGCAATTTATAATGGCCAATTAACCTATCAACCTGCAAGTCTTTGGCATGTGGGAGGAAACCGGAGCACCCGGAGGAAACCCACGCAGACACAGGGAGAAATTGCAAACTCCGCACAGGCAGTACCCAGAATCGAACACGGGTCCCTGGAGCTGTGAGGCTGCGGTGCTAACCACTGCGCCAATGTGCCTCCCCCTCCCCACACCACCCCCAGTTTGTGCTTTTGTTACTGGGTATCAGTGTATGTCTTTGTTACTTGGTGTCAGTTTATGTCTGTGTTACTTGGTGTCAGTGTGTTTGTTTGTGTTGCTGGGTGTCAGTATGTGTCTGTGTTACTTAGTGTAAGTGTGTGTCTTTGTTACTTGGTGTCCGTGTGTGTCTGTGTTACTGGGTGTCAGTGTATGTCTTTGTTTCTTGGTGTCAGTGTATGTCAAAATACTTGGTGGAAGGGTATGTCTTTGTTACGTGGAGTCAGTGTATGTCTGTGTTACTTGGTGTAAGTGTGTGTCTTTGTTACTTGGTGTCAGTGTATGTCTTTGTTACTTGGTGTCAGTGTATGTCTGTGTTACTTGGTGTAAGTGTGTGCCTTTGTTACTGGGTATCAGTGTATGTATTTGTTACTTGGTGTCAGTGTATGTCTGTGTTACTTGGTGTAAGTGTCTGTCTTTGTTACTTGGTGTAAGTGTGTGTCTCTGTTACTGGGTATCAGTGTATGTCTTTGTTACTTGGTGTCAGTGTATGTCTTTGTTACTGGGTGTCAGTTTGTGTCTTTGTGACTTGGTGTCAGTGTATGTCTTTGTTACTTGGTGGAAGTGTGTGTCTGTGTTATTGGGTATCAGTGTATGTCTTTGTTACTTGGTGTCAGTGTATGTCAAAATACTTGGTGTAAGTGTATGTCTTTGTTACTTGGTGTAATTGTCTGTCTTTGTTACTTGGTGTCAGTGTATGTCTGTGTTACTTGGTGTAAGTGTGTGTCTTTGTTACTTGCTGTAAGCGTATGTCTTTGTTACTTGGTGTCAGTGTATGTCTGTGTTACTTGGTGTGAGCGTGTGTCTGTGTTACTGAGTATCAGTGTATGTCTGTGTTGCTTGGTGTCAGTGCATGTCTGTGTTACTTGGTGTAAGTGTGTGTCTGTGTTACTGGGTATCAGTGTATGTCTTAGTTACTTGGTGTCAGTGTATGTCTGTGTTAATTGGTGTAAGTGTGTGTCTGTGTTACTGAGTATCAGTGTATGTCTGTGTTACTTGGTGTCAGTGCATGTCTGTGTTACTTGGTGTAAGTGTGTGTCTGTGTTACTGGGTATCAGTGTATGTCTTTGTTACTTTGTGTCAGTGTATGTCTGTGTTACTTGGTGTAAGCGTGTGTCTGTGTTACTGGGTATCAGTGTATGTCTTTGTTACTTGGTGTAAGTGTGTGTCTGTGTTAATGGGTATCAGTGTATGTCTTTGTTACTTGGAGTCAGTGTATGTCTGTGTTACTTGGTGTAAGTGTGTGTCTGTGTTACTGGGTATCAGTGTATGTCTGTGTTACTTGGTGTCAGTGTATGTCTGTGTTTTTTGGTGTAAGCGAGTGTCTGTGTTACTGGGTATCAGTGTATGTCTTTGTTACTTTGTGTCAGTGTATGTCTGTGTTACTTGGTGTAAGTGTGTGTCTGTGTTACTGGGTATCAGTGTATGTCTTTGTTACTTGGTGTAAGTGTGTGTCTGTGTTACTGGGAATCAGTGTATGTCTTTGTTACTTGGTATCAGTGTATGTCTTTGTTACCTGGTTGTAAGTGTGTGTCTGTGTTACTGGGTGTCAGTGTATGTCTTTGTTACTTTGTGTAAGTGTGTGTCTGTGTTACTGGCTGTAAGTGTGTGTCTGTGTTACTGGGTATCAGTGTATGTCTTTGTCACTTGGTGTCAGTGTATGTCAAAATACTTGGTGTAACTCTATGGCTTTGTTGCTTGGTGTAATTGTCTGTCTTTGTTACTTGGTGTCAGTGTATGTCTGTGTTACTTGGTGTAAGTGTGTGTCTTTGTTACTTGGTGTAAGTGTATTCTTTTGTTACTTGGTGTCAGTGTATGTCTGTGTTACTTGGTGTAAGTGTGTGTCTGTGTTACTGGGTATCAGTGTATGTCTGTGTTACTTGGTGTCAGTGTATGTCTGTGTTTTTTGGTGTAAGCGAGTGTCTGTGTTACTGGGTATCAGTGTATGTCTTTGTTACTTTGTGTCAGTGTATGTCTGTGTTACTAGGTGTAAGTGTGTGTCTGTGTTACTGGGTATCAGTGTATGTCTTTGTTACTTGGTGTAAGTGTGTGTCTGTGTTACTGGGAATCAGTGTATGCCTTTGTTACTTGGTATCAGTGTATGTCTTTGTTACCTGGTTGTAAGTGTGTGTCTGTGTTACTGGGTGTCAGTGTATGTCTTTGTTACTTTGTGTAAGTGTGTGTCTGTGTTACTGGCTGTAAGTGTGTGTCTGTGTTACTGGGTATCAGTGTATGTCTTTGTCACTTGGTGTCAGTGTATGTCAAAATACTTGGTGTAACTCTATGGCTTTGTTGCTTGGTGTAATTGTCTGTCTTTGTTACTTGGTGTCAGTGTATGTCTGTGTTACTTGGTGTAAGTGTGTGTCTTTGTTACTTGGTGTAAGTGTATTCTTTTGTTACTTGGTGTCAGTGTATGTCTTTGTTACTTGGTGTAAGTGTGTGCCTGTGTTACTGGGTATCAGTGTATGTCTTTGTTACTTGGTGTCACTGTATGTCTTTGTTACTTGGTGTAAGTCTATGTCTTTGTTACTTGGTGTATGTGTGTGTCAGTGTTACTGGGTATCAGTGTCTGTCTTTGTTACTTGATGTCAGTGTGTGTCTCTGTTACGGGGTATCAATGTATGTCTTTGTTACCTGGTGTCAATGTATGTATTTGTTACTTGGTGTAAGTGTGTGTCTGTATTACTGGGTATCAGTGTATGTCTTTGTTACGAGGGGTCAGTGTGTTTCTGTGTTACTGGGGGTCAGTGCTTGTTTCTAACTGTGTGTCAGTGTGTGTCTGTGTTACTGGGTATCAGTGTATGTCTTTGTTACTTGGTGTAAGTGTATGTCTTTGTTACTTGGTTTCAGTGTATGTGTTTGTGACTTGGTGACAGTGTATGTCTTTGTAACTAGGTGTCAGTGTTTGTCTTTGTTACTTGGTGTAAGTGTGTGTCTGTGTTACTGGGTATCAGTGTATGTCTTTGTTACTTGGTGTATGTGTGTCTCTTTGTGACTTGGTGTCAGTGTATGTCATTGTTATTGGTGTAAGTGTGTGTCTTTGTTACTTGGTGTCAGTGTGTGTCTGTGTTCCTGGGTGTCAGTGCATGTCTTTGTGACTGTGTATCGTTGTGTGTTACTGGGTGTCAGTCTGTGTTTTTGACACTAGGTGTCAGTATTTAGTTTAGTTTGGAGAAACAGCACTTAAACGGGCCCTTTGGCCCACCGAGTCTGTGCCGACCATCAACAACCCATTTATACTAATCCTGCACTTATCCCGTATTCCTCTCACATCCCCACCTGTCACTATATATTTCCCTACCACCTTCCTATACTAGGGGCAATTTATAATGGCCAATTAACCTATCAACCTGCAAGTCTTTGGCATGTGGGAGGAAACCGGAGCACCCGGAGGAAACCCACGCAGACACAGGGAGAAATTGCAAACTCCGCACAGGCAGTACCCAGAATCGAACACGGGTCCCTGGAGCTGTGAGGCTGCGGTGCTAACCACTGCGCCAATGTGCCTCCCCCCCCCCCCCCCACACCACCCCCAGTTTGTGCTTTTGTTACTGGGTATCAGTGTATGTCTTTGTTACTTGGTGTCAGTTTATGTCTGTGTTACTTGGTGTCAGTGTGTTTGTTTGTGTTGCTGGGTGTCAGTATGTGTCTGTGTTACTTAGTGTAAGTGTGTGTCTTTGTTACTTGGTGTCCGTGTGTGTCTGTGTTACTGGGTGTCAGTGTATGTCTTTGTTTCTTGGTGTCAGTGTATGTCAAAATACTTGGTGGAAGGGTATGTCTTTGTTACGTGGAGTCAGTGTATGTCTGTGTTACTTGGTGTAAGTGTGTGTCTTTGTTACTTGGTGTCAGTGTATGTCTTTGTTACTTGGTGTCAGTGTATGTCTGTGTTACTTGGTGTAAGTGTGTGCCTTTGTTACTGGGTATCAGTGTATGTATTTGTTACTTGGTGTCAGTGTATGTCTGTGTTACTTGGTGTAAGTGTCTGTTTTTGTTACTTGGTGTAAGTGTGTGTCTCTGTTACTGGGTATCAGTGTATGTCTTTGTTACTTGGTGTCAGTGTATGTCTTTGTTACTGGGTGTCAGTTTGTGTCTTTGTGACTTGGTGTCAGTGTATGTCTTTGTTACTTGGTGGAAGTGTGTGTCTGTGTTATTGGGTATCAGTGTATGGCTTTGTTACTTGGTGTCAGTGTATGTCAAAATACTTGGTGTAAGTGTATGTCTTTGTTACTTGGTGTAATTGTCTGTCTTTGTTACTTGGTGTCAGTGTATGTCTGTGTTACTTGGTGTAAGTGTGTGTCTTTGTTACTTGCTGTAAGCGTATGTCTTTGTTACTTGGTGTCAGTGTATGTCTGTGTTACTTGGTGTGAGCGTGTGTCTGTGTTACTGAGTATCAGTGTATGTCTGTGTTACTTGGTGTCAGTGCATGTCTGTGTTACTTGGTGTAAGTGTGTGTCTGTGTTACTGGGTATCAGTGTATGTCTTAGTTACTTGGTGTCAGTGTATGTCTGTGTTACTTGGTGTAAGTGTGTGTCTGTGTTACTGAGTATCAGTGTATGTCTGTGTTACTTGGTGTCAGTGCATGTCTGTGTTACTTGGTGTAAGTGTGTGTCTGTGTTACTGGGTATCAGTGTATGTCTTTGTTACTTTGTGTCAGTGTATGTCTGTGTTACTTGGTGTAAGCGTGTGTCTGTGTTACTGGGTATCAGTGTATGTCTTTGCTACTTGGTGTAAGTGTGTGTCTGTGTTAATGGGTATCAGTGTATGTCTTTGTTACTTGGAGTCAGTGTATGTCTGTGTTACTTGGTGTAAGTGTGTGTCTGTGTTACTGGGTATCAGTGTATGTCTGTGTTACTTGGTGTCAGTGTATGTCTGTGTTTTTTGGTGTAAGCGAGTGTCTGTGTTACTGGGTATCAGTGTATGTCTTTGTTACTTTGTGTCAGTGTATGTCTGTGTTACTTGGTGTAAGTGTGTGTCTGTGTTACTGGGTATCAGTGTATGTCTTTGTTACTTGGTGTAAGTGTGTGTCTGTGTTACTGGGAATCAGTGTATGTCTTTGTTACTTGGTATCAGTGTATGTCTTTGTTACCTGGTTGTAAGTGTGTGTCTGTGTTACTGGGTGTCAGTGTATGTCTTTGTTACTTTGTGTAAGTGTGTGTCTGTGTTACTGGCTGTAAGTGTGTGTCTGTGTTACTGGGTATCAGTGTATGTCTTTGTCACTTGGTGTCAGTGTATGTCAAAATACTTGGTTTAACTCTATGGCTTTGTTGCTTGGTGTAATTGTCTGTCTTTGTTACTTGGTGTCAGTGTATGTCTGTGTTACTTGGTGTAAGTGTGTGTCTTTGTTACTTGGTGTAAGTGTATTCTTTTGTTACTTGGTGTCAGTGTATGTCTTTGTTACTTGGTGTAAGTGTGTGCCTGTGTTACTGGGTATCAGTGTATGTCTTTGTTACTTGGTGTCACTGTATGTCTTTGTTACTTGGTGTAAGTCTATGTCTTTGTTACTTGGTGTATGTGTGTGTCAGTGTTACTGGGTATCAGTGTCTGTCTTTGTTACTTGATGTCAGTGTGTGTCTCTGTTACGGGGTATCAATGTATGTCTTTGTTACCTGGTGTCAATGTATGTATTTGTTACTTGGTGTAAGTGTGTGTCTGTATTACTGCGTTTCAGTGTATGTCTTTGTTACGAGGGGTCAGTGTGTTTCTGTGTTACTGGGGGTCAGTGCTTGTTTCTAACTGGGTGTCAGTGTGTGTCTGTGTTACTGGGTATCAGTGTATGTCTTTGTTACTTGGTGTAAGTGTATGTCTTTGTTACTTGGTTTCAGTGTATGTGTTTGTGACTTGGTGACAGTGTATGTCTTTGTAACTAGGTGTCAGTGTTTGTCTTTGTTACTTGGTGTAAGTGTGTGTCTGTGTTACTGGGTATCAGTGTATGTCTTTGTTACTTGGTGTATGTGTGTCTCTTTGTGACTTGGTGTCAGTGTATGTCATTGTTATTGGTGTAAGTGTGTGTCTTTGTTACTTGGTGTCAGTGTGTGTCTGTGTTCCTGGGTGTCAGTGCATGTCTTTGTGACTGTGTATCGTTGTGTGTTACTGGGTGTCAGTCTGTGTTTTTGACACTAGGTGTCAGTATTTAGTTTAGTTTGGAGAAACAGCACTTAAACGGGCCCTTTGGCCCACCGAGTCTGTGCCGACCATCAACAACCCATTTATACTAATCCTGCACTTATCCCGTATTCCTCTCACATCCCCACCTGTCACTATATATTTCCCTACCACCTTCCTATACTAGGGGCAATTTATAATGGCCAATTAACCTATCAACCTGCAAGTCTTTGGCATGTGGGAGGAAACCGGAGCACCCGGAGGAAACCCACGCAGACACAGGGAGAAATTGCAAACTCCGCACAGGCAGTACCCAGAATCGAACACGGGTCCCTGGAGCTGTGAGGCTGCGGTGCTAACCACTGCGCCAATGTGCCTCCCCCCCCCACACCACCCCCAGTTTGTGCTTTTGTTACTGGGTATCAGTGTATGTCTTTGTTACTTGGTGTCAGTTTATGTCTGTGTTACTTGGTGTCAGTGTGTTTGTTTGTGTTGCTGGGTGTCAGTATGTGTCTGTGTTCCTTAGTGTAAGTGTGTGTCTTTGTTACTTGGTGTCCGTGTGTGTCTGTGTTACTGGGTGTCAGTGTATGTCTTTGTTTCTTGGTGTCAGTGTACGTCAAAATACTTGGTGGAAGGGTATGTCTTTGTTACGTGGAGTCAGTGTATGTCTGTGTTAGTTGGTGTAAGTGTGTGTCTTTGTTACTTGGTGTCAGTGTATGTCTTTGTTACTTGGTGTCAGTGTATGTCTGTGTTACTTGGTGTAAGTGTGTGCCTTTGTTACTGGGTATCAGTGTATGTATTTGTTACTTGGTGTCAGTGTATGTCTGTGTTACTTGGTGTAAGTGTGTGTCTTTGTTACTTGATGTCCGTGTGTGTCTGTGTTCCTGGGTATCAGTGCATGTCTTTGTTACTGGGTGTCAGTGTATGTCTTTGTTAATTGTTGTAAGTGTGTGTCTGTGTTACTGGGTATCAGTGTCTGTCTTTGTTACTTGGTGTAAGTGTGTGTCTCTGTTACTGGGTATCAGTGTATGTCTTTGTTACTTGGTGTCAGTGTATGTCTGTGTTACTTGGTGTCAGTGTGTGTCTGTGTTACTGTGTATCAGTGTATGTCTTTGTGACTTGGTATCAGTGTATGTCTTTGTTACTTGGTGTAAGTGTGTGTCTTTGTTACTTGGTGTCAGTGTATGTCTTTGTTACTTGGTGTCAGTGCATGTCTGTGTTACTTGGTGTAAGTGTGTGCCTGTGTTACTGGGTATCAGTGTATGTCTTTGTTACTTGGTGTCAGTGTATGTCTGTGTTACTTGGTGTAAGAGTGTGCCTTTGTTACTGGGTATCAGTGTATGTATTTGTTACTTGGTGTCAGTGTATGTCTGTGTTACTTGGTGTAAGTGTGTGTCTTTGTTACTGGGTGTCAGTGTATGTCTTTGTTACTTGGTGTCAGTGTATGTCTGTGTTACTTGGTGTAATGTGTGTGCCTTTGTTACTGGGTATCAGTGTATGTATTTGTTACTTGGTGTCAGTGTCTGTCTGTGTTACTTGGTGTAAGTGTGTGTCTTTGTTACTGGGTGTCAGTGTGCGTCTGTGTTACTTGGTATAAGTGTGTGTCTTTGTTACTTGGTGTCCGTGTGTGTCTGTGTTACTGGGTGTCAGTGTATGTCTTTGTTACTGGGTGTCAGTGTATGTCTTTGTTACTTGTTGTAAGTGTGTGTCTGTGTTACTGGGTATCAGTGTCTGTCTTCGTTACTTGGTGTAAGTGTGTGTCTCTGTTACTGGGTATCAGGGTATGTCTTTGTTACTTGGTGTCAGTGTATGTCTGTGTTACTTGGTGTCAGTTTTTGTCTGTGTTACTTGGTGTCAGTGTGTTTGTTTGTGTTGCTGGGTGTCAGCATGTGTCTGTGTTACTTAGTGTAAGTGTGTTTCTTTGTTACTTGGTGTCCGTGTGTGTCTGTGTTACTAAGTGTCAGTGTATGTCTTTGTTACTTGGTGTCAGTGTCTGTCAAAATACTTGGTGGAAGTGTATGTCTTTGTTACTTGGTGTAATTGTCTGTCTTTGTTACGTGGTGTCAGTGCATGTCTGTGTTACTTGGTGTAAGTGTGTGTCTTTGTTACTTGGTGTCAGTGTATGTCTTTGTTACTTGGTGTCAGTGTATGTCTGTGTTACTTGGTGTAAGTGTGTGCCTGTGTTACTGGGTATCAGTGTATGTATTTGTTACTTGGTGTCAGTGTATGTCTGTGTTACCTGGTGTAAGTGTGTGTCTTTGTTACTGGGTGTCAGTGTTCGTCTTTGTTACTTGGTGTAAGTGTCTGTCTTTGTTACTTGGTGTAAGTGTGTGTCTCTGTTACTGGGTATCAGTGTATGTCTTTGTTACTTGGTGTCAGTGTATGTCTGTGTTACTTGGTGTCAGTGTGTGTCTGTGTTACTGTGTATCAGTGTATGTATTTGTGACTTGGTGTCAGTGTATGTCTTTGTTACTGGGTGTCAGTTTGTGTCTTTGTGACTTCGTGTCAGTGTATGTCTTTGTTACTTGGTGGAAGTGTATGTCTGTGTTATTTTGTATCAGTGTATGTCTTTGTTACTTGGTGTCAGTGTATGTCAAAATACTTGGTGTAAGTGTATGTCTTTTTGACTTGGTGTAATTGTCTGTCTTTGTTACTTGGTGTCAGTGTATGTCTGTGTTACTTGGTGTAAGTGTGTGTCTTTGTTTCTTGCTGTAAGCGTATGTCTTTGTTACTTGGTGTCAGTGTATGTCTTTGATACTTGGTGTCTGTGTATGTCTGTGTTACTTGGTGTAAGAGTGTGCCTGTGTTACTGGGTATCAGTGTATGTCATTGTTACTTGGTGTCAGTGTATGTCAAAATACCTGGTGTCAGTGTATGTCTTTGTTACTGGGTGTCAGTGTGTGTCTTTGTGACTTGGTGTCAGTGTATGTCTTTGTTACTTGGTGTAAGTGTGTGTCTGTGTTACTGTGTATCAGTGTATGTCTGTGTTACTTGGTGTCAGTGCATGTCTGTGTTACTTGGTGTAAGTGTGTGTCTGTGTTACTGGGTATCAGTGTATGTCTTTGTTACTTTGTGTCAGTGTATGTCTGTGTTACTTGGTGTAAGTGTGTGTCTGTGTTACTGGGTATCAGTGTATGTCTTTGTTACTTGGTGTAAGTGTGTGTCTGTGTTACTGGGTATCAGTGTATGTCTTTGTTACTTGGTGTCAGTGTATGTCTGTGTTACTTGGTGTAAGTGTGTGTCTGTGTTACTGGGTATCAGTGTATGTCTGTGTTACTTGGTGTCAGTGTATGTCTGTGTTACTTGGTGTATGTGTGTGTCTGTGTTACTGGGTATCAGTGTGTGTCTTTGTAACTTTGTGTCAGTGTATGTCTGTGTTACTTGGTGTAAGTGTGTGTCTGTGTTACTGGGTATCAGTGTAAGTCTTTGTTACTTGGTGTAAGTGTGTGTCTGTGTTACTTGGTATCAGTGTATGTCTTTGTTACTTGGTATCAGTGTATGTCTTTGTTACTTGGTGTAAGTGTGTGTCTGTGTTACTGGGTGTCAGTGTATGTCTTTGTTACTTTGTGTAAGTGTGTGTCTGTGTTACTGGGTGTAAGTGTGTGTCTATGTTACTGGGTATCAGTGTATGGCTTTGTCACTTGGTGTCAGTGTATGTCAAAATACTTGGTGTAACTCTATGTCTTTGTTGCTTGGTGTAATTGTCTGTCTTTGTTACTTGGTGTCAGTGTATGTCTGTGTTACTTGGTGTAAGTGTGTGTCTTTGTTACTTGGTGTAAGTGTATTCTTTTGTTACTTGGTGTCAGTGTATGTCTTTGTTACTTGGTGTAAGTGTGTGCCTGTGTTACTGGGTATCAGTGCATGTCTTTGTTACTTGGTGTAATTGTCTGTCTTTGTTACTTGGTGTCAGTGTATGTCTGTGTTACTTGGTGTAAGTGTGTGTCTTTGTTTCTTGCTGTAAGCGTATGTCTTTGTTACTTGGTGTCAGTGTATGTCTTTGTTACTTGGTGTCAGTGTATGTCTGTGTTACTTGGTGTAAGAGTGTGCCTGTGTTACTGGGTATCAGTGTATGTCATTGTTACTTGGTGTCAGTGTATGCCAAAATACCTGGTGTCAGTGTATGTCTTTGTTACTGGGTGTCAGTGTGTGTCTTTGTGACTTGGTGTCAGTGTATGTCTTTGTTACTTGGTGTAAGTGTGTGTCTGTGTTACTGGGTATCAGTGTATGTCTTAGTTACTTGGTGTCAGTGTATGTCTGTGTTACTTGGTGTAAGTGTGTGTCTGTGTTACTGGGTATCAGTGTATGTCTGTGTTACTTGGTGTCAGTGCATGTCTGTGTTACTTGGTGTAAGTGTGTGTCTGTGTTACTGGGTATCAGTGTATGTCTTTGTTACTTGGTGTAAGTGAGTGTCTGTGTTACTGGGTATCAGTGTATGTCTTTGTTACTTGGTGTCAGTGTATGTCTGTGTTACTTGGTGTAAGTGTGTGTCTGTGTTACTGGTATCAGTGTATGTCTGTGTTACTTGGTGTCAGTGTATGTCTGTGTTACTTGGTGTAAGTGTGTGTCTGTGTTACTGGGTATCCGTGTATGTCTTTGTAACTTTGTGTCAGTGTATGTCTGTGTTACTTGGTGTAAGTGTGTGTCTGTGTTACTGGGTATCAGTGTAAGTCTTTGTTACTTGGTGTAAGTGTGTGTCTGTGTTACTGGGTATCAGTGTATGTCTTTGTTACTTCTTTCTTTTGGGCCTCCTTGTCTCGAGAGACAATGGATACGCGCCTGGAGGTGGTCAGTGGTTTGTGAAGCAGCGCCTGGAGTGGCTATAAAGGCCAATTCTGGAGTGACAGGCTCTTCCACAGGTGCTGCAGAGAAATTTGTTTGTTGGGGCTGTTGCACAGTTGGCTCTCCCCTTGCGCCTCTGTCTTTTTTCCTGCCAACTACTAAGTCTCTTCGACTCGCCACAATTTAGCCCTGTCTTTATGGCTGCCCGCCAGCTCTGGCGAATGCTGGCAACTGACTCCCACGACTTGTGATCAATGTCACACGATTTCATGTCGCGTTTGCAGACGTCTTTATAACGGAGACATGGACGGCCGGTGGGTCTGATACCAGTGGCGAGCTCGCTGTACAATGTGTCTTTGGGGATCCTGCCATCTTCCATGCGGCTCACATGGCCAAGCCATCTCAAGCGCCGCTGACTCAGTAGTGTGTATAAGCAGGGGGTGTTGGCCGCTTCAAGGACTTCTGTGTTGGAGATATAGTCCTGCCTCCTGATGCCAAGTATTCTCCGAAGGCAGCGAAGATGGAATGAATTGAGACGTCGCTCTTGGCTGGCATACGTTGTCCAGGCCTCGCTGCCGTAGAGCAAGGTACTGAGGACACAGGCCTGATACACTCGGACTTTTGTGTTCCGTGTCAGTGCGCCATTTTCCCACACTCTCTTGGCCAGTCTGGACATAGCAGTGGAAGCCTTACCCATGCGCTTGTTGATTTCTGCATCTAGAGACAGGTTACTGGTGATAGTTGAGCCTAGGTAGGTGAACTCTTGAACCACTTCCAGAGCGTGGTCGCCAATATTGATGGATGGAGCATTTCTGACATCCTGCCCCATGATGTTCGTTTTCTTGAGGCTGATGGTTAGGCCAAATTCATTGCAGGCAGACGCAAACCTGTCGATGAGACTCTGCAGGCATTCTTCAGTGTGAGATGTTAAAGCAGCATCGTCAGCAAAGAGGAGTTCTCTGATGAGGGCTTTCCGTACTTTGGACTTCGCTCTTAGACGGGCAAGGTTGAACAACCTGCCCCCTGATCTTGTGTGGAGGAAAATTCCTTCTTCAGAGGATTTGAACGCATGTGAAAGCAGCAGGGAGAAGAAAATCCTAAAAAGTGTGGGTGCGAGAACACAGCCCTGTTTCACACCACTCAGGATAGGAAAGGGCTCTGATGAGGAGCCACCATGTTGAATTGTGCCTTTCATATTGTCATGGAATGAGGTGATGATACTTAGTAGCTTTGGTGGACATCCGATCTTTTCTAGTAGTCTGAAGAGACCACGTCTGCTGACGAGGTCAAAGGCTTTGGTGAGATCAAAGAAAGCAATGTAGAGGGGCATCTGTTGTTCACGGCATTTCTCCTGTATCTGACGAAGGGAGAACAGCATGTCAATAGTCGATCTCTCTGCACGAAAGCCACACTGTGCCTCAGGGTAGACGGTTACTTGGTATCAGTGTATGTCTTTGTTACTTGGTGTAAGTGTGTGTCTGTGTTACTGGGTGTCAGTGTATGTCTTTGTTACTTTGTGTAAGTGTGTGTCTGTGTTACTGGGTGTAAGTGTGTGTCTGTGTTACTGGGTATCAGTGTATGTCTTTGTCACTTGGTGTCAGTGTATGTCAAAATACTTGGTGTAACTCTATGTCTTTGTTGCTTGGTGTAATTGTCTGTCTTTGTTACTTGGTGTCAGTGTATGTCTGTGTTACTTGGTGTAAGTGTGTGTCTTTGTTACTTGGTGTAAGTGTATTCTTTTGTTACTTGGTGTCAGTGTATGTCTTTGTTACTTGGTGTAAGTGTGTGCCTGTGTTACTGGGTATCAGTGTATGTCTTTGTTACTTGGTGTCAGTGTATGTCTTTGTTACTTGGTGTAAGAGTATGTCTTTGTTACTTGGTGTCACTGTATGTCTTTGTTACTTGGTGTAAGTATATGTCTTTGTTACTTGGTGTAAGTGTGTGTCAGTGTTACTGGGTATCAGTGTCTGTCTTTGTTACTTGGTGTCAGTGTGTGTCTGTGTTACGGGGTATCAGTGTATGTCTTTGTTACTAGGGGTCAGTGTGTTTCTGTGTTACTGGGGGTCAGTGCTTGTTTCTAACTGGGTGTCAGTGTATGTCTGTGTTACTGGGTATCAGTGTATGTCTTTGTTACTTGGTGTAAGTGTATGTCTTTGTTACTTGGTTTCAGTGTATGTGTTTGTGACTTGGTGACAGTGTATGCCTTTGTTACTGGGTGTCAGTGTATGTCTTTGTTACTTGGTGTAAGTGTGTGTCTGTATTACTGGGTATCAGTATATGTCTTTGTTACTTGTTGTAAGTGTGTCTCTTTGTGACTTGGTGTCAGTGTATGTCATTGTTATTGGTGTAAGTGTGTGTCTTTGTTACTTGGTGTCAGTGTGTGTCTGTGTTCCTGGGTGTCAGTGCATGTCTTTGTTACTGTGCATCGGTGTGTGTTACTGGGTGTCAGTCTGTGTTTTTGACACTAGGTGTCAGTATTTAGTTTAGTTTGGAGAAAAAGCACTGAAACGGGCCCTTGGGCCCACCGAGTATGTGCCGCCCATCAACAACCCATTTATACTAATCCTGCACTTATCCCGTATTCCTCTCACATCCCCACCTGTCCCTATATATTTCCCTACCACCTTCCTATACTAGGGGCAATTTATAATGGCCAATTAACCTATCAACCTGCAAGTCTTTGGCATGTGGAAGGAAACCGGAGCACCCGGAGGAAACCCACGCAGACACAGGGAGAAATTGCAAACTCCGCACAGGCAGTACCCAGAATCGAACACGGGTCCCTGGAGCTGTGAGGCTGCGGTGCTAACCACTGCGCCAATGTGCCCCCCCCCCCACCCCCACCCACACCAACCCCAGTTTGTGCCTGTGTTACTGGGTATCAGTGTATGTCTTTGTTACTTGGTGTCAGTTTATGTCTGTGTTACTTGGTGTCAGTGTGTTTGTTTGTGTTGCAGGGTGTCAGTATGTGTCTTTGTTACTTAGTGTAAGTGTGTGTCTTTGTTACTTGGTGTCCGTGTGTCTGTGTTACTGGGTGTCAGTGTATGTCTTTGTTTCTTGGTGTCAGTGTATGTCAAAATACTTGGTGGAAGTGTATGTCTTTGTTACGTGGTGTCAGTGTATGTCTGTGTTACTTGGTGTAAGTGTGTGTCTTTGTTACTTGGTGTCAGTGTATGTCTTTGTTACTTGGTGTCAGTGTATGTCTGTGTTACTTGGTGTAAGTGTTTGCCTTTGTTACTGGGTATCAGTGTATGTATTTGTTACTTGGTGTCAGTGTATGTCTGTGTTACTTGGTGTAAGTGTGTGTCTTTGTTACTTGGTGTCCGTGTGTGTCTGTGTTCCTGGGTGTCAGTGCATGTCTTTGTTACTGGGTGTCAGTGTATGTCTTTGTTACTTGTTGTAAGTGTGTGTCTGTGTTACTGGGTATCAGTGTCTGTCTTTGTTACTTGGTGTAAGTGTGTGTCTCTGTCACTGGGTATCAGTGTATGTCTTTGTTACTTGGTGTCAGTGTATGTCTGTGTTACTTGGTGTCAGTGTGTGTCTGTGTTACTGTGTATCAGTGTATGTCTTTGTGACTTGGTGTCAGTGTATGTCTTTGTTACTGGGTGTCAGTTTGTGTCTTTGTGACTTGGTGTCAGTGTGTGTCTTCGTTACTTGGTGTAAGTGTGTGTCTGTGTTACTGGGTATCAGTGTATGTCTTTGTTACTTGGTGTCAGTGTATGTCAAAATACTTGGTGTAAGTGTATGTCTTTGTTACTTGGTGTAATTGTCTGTCTTTGTTACTTGGTGTCAGTGTATGTCTGTGTTACTTGGTTTAAGTGTGTGTCTTTGTTACTTGCTGTAAGCGTATGTCTTTGTTACTTGGTGTCAGAGTATGTCTTTGTTACTTGGTGTCAGTGTATGTCTGTGTTACTTGGTGTAAGAGTGTGCCTGTGTTACTGGGTATCAGTGTATGTCATTGTTACTTGGTGTCAGTGTATGTCAAAACACCTGGTGTCAGTGTATGTCTTTGTTACTGGGTGTCAGTGTGTGTCTTTGTGACTTGGTGTCAGTGTATGTCTTTGTTACTTGGTGGAAGTGTGTGACTGTGTTACTGGGTATCAGTGTAAGTCTGTGTTACTTGGTGTCAGTGTATGTCTGTGTTACTTGGTGTAAGTGTGTGTCTGTGTTACTGGGTATCAGTGTATGTCTTTGTTACTTTGTGTCAGTGTATGTCTGTGTTAATTGGTGTAAGTGTGTGTCTGTGTTACTGGGTATCAGTGTATGTCTTTGTTACTTGTTGTAAGTGTGTGTCTGTGTTACTGGGTATCAGTGTATGTCTTTGTTACTTGGTATCAGTGTATGTCTTTGTTACTTGGTGTAAGTGTATGTCTGTGTTACTGGGTATCAGTGTCTGTCTTTGTTACTTGGTGTAAGTGTGTGTCTCTGTTACTGGGTATCAGTGTATGTCTTTGTTACTTGGTGTCAGTGTGTGTCTTTGTTACTTGGTGTCAGTGTGCGTCTGTGTTACTTGGTGTAAGTGTGTGTCTTTGTTACTTGGTGTCCGTGTGTGTCTGTGCTACTGGGTGTCAGTGTATGTCTTTGTTACTGGGTGTTAGTGTATGTCTTTGTTACTTGTTGTAAGTGTGTGTCTGTGTTACTGGGTATCAGTGTCTGTCTTTGTTACTTGGTGTAAGTGTGTGTCTCTGTTACTGGGTATCAGTGTATGTCTTTGTTACTTGGTGTCAGTGTATGTCTGTGTTACTTGGTGTCAGTGTGTGTCTGTGTTACTGTGTATCAGTGTATGTCTTTGTGACTTGGTGTCAGTGTATGTCTTTGTTACTTGGTGTAAGTGTGTGTCTGTGTTACTGGGTATCAGTGCATGTCTTTGTTACTTGGTGTCAGTGTATGTCAAAATACCTGGTGTAAGTGAATGTCTTTGTTACTTGGTGTAATTGTCTGTCTTTGTTACTTGGTGTCAGTGTATGTCTGTGTTACTTGGTGTAAGTGTGTGTCTTTGTTACTTGTTGAAAGCGAATGTCTTTGTTACTTGGTGTCAGTGTATGTCTTTGTTACTTGCTGTCAGTGTATGTCTGTGTTACTTGCTGTAAGAATGTGCCTGTGTTACTGGGTATCAGTGTATGTCTTTGTTACTTGGTGTCACTGTATTTCTGTGTTACGTGGTTTCAGTGTGTTTGCTTGTGTTACTGGGTGTCAGTGTGTGTCTGTGTTACTTGGTGTAAGTGTGTGTCTTTGTTACATGGTGTCCGTGTGTATCTGTGTTACTGGGTGTCAGTGTATGTCATTGTTACTGGGTGTCAGTGTATCTCTTTGTTACTTGTTGTAAGTGTGTGTCTGTGTTACTGGGTATCAGTGTATGTCTTTCTTACTTGGTGTAAGTTTGTGTCTGTGTTGCAGGGTATCAGTGTATGACTTTGTTACTTCGTGTCAGGGTATGTCAAAATACTTGGTGTAACTGTATGTCTTTGTCACTTGGTGTAATTGTCTGTCTTTGTGACTGGGTATCAGTGTATGCCTGTGTTGCTTGGTGAAAGTGTGTGTCTTTGATAATTGGTGTCAGTGTATGTCTGTGTTACTTGGTCTAAGTGAGTGTCTGTGTTACTGGGTATCAGTGTACGTCTTTGTTACTTGGTTTCAGTGTATGTCAAAATACTTATTGTAAGTGTATTTCTTTGTTACTTAGTGTAATTGTCTGTCTTTGTTACTTGGTGTAAGTGTATGTCTTTGTTACTTGGTGTCAGTGTATGTCTTTGTTACTTGGTGTCAGTGTGTGTATGTGTTACTGGGTATCAGTGTCTGACTTTGTGACTAGGTATCTGTGTATGTCTTTGTGACTTGGTATCAGTGTATGTCTTTGTTACTGGGTGTCAGTGTGTGTCCGTGTTACTTGGTGTCAGTGTATGTATTTGTTCCTGTGTATCAGTGTTTCTCTCTGTTACTGGGTGTCAGTGTGTGTTTGTTTGTGTTACTGGGTGTCAGTGTGTGTGTTACTGGTTGTCAGTGTGTGGTTGTGTTACTGGGTGTCAGTGTATGTCTTTGTTACTTGGTGTCAGTGTGTGTCTGTGTTACTGGGTGTCAGTGTGTTTGTTTGTGTTACTGGGTGTCAGTGTGTGTCTGTGTTACTTGGTGTAAGTGTGTGTCTTTGTTACTTGGTGTCCGTGTGTGTCTGTGTTACTGGGTGTCAGTGTGTGTGTTACTGGGTGTATGTGTGTGTCTGTGTTACTGGGTATCTGTGTCTGTCTTTGTGACTTGGTATCAGTGTATGTCTTTATGACTTGGTGTCCCTGTATGTCTTTGTTACTGGGTGTCACTGTGTGTCCGTGTTACTTGCTGTCAGTGCATGTCTTCGTTACTGTGTATCAGTGTTTGTCTGTGTTACTGGGTGTCAGTGTGTGTTTGTTTGTGTTACTGGGTGTCAGTGTGTGTCTGTGTTACTTGGTGTAAGTGCGAGTCTTTGTTACTTGGTGTCCGTGTGTGTCTGTGTTCCTGGGTGTCAGTGTGTGTGTTACTGGGTGTAAGTGTGTGTCTGTGTTACTGGGTATCAGTGTATGTCTTTGTTACTTGGTGTCAGTGTATGTCTTTGTTACTTGGTGTCAGTGTGTGTCTGTGTTACTGGATGTCAGTGTGCTTGTTTGTCTTACTGGGTGTCAGTGTGTGTCTGTGTTACTTGGTGTAAGTGTGTGTCTTTGTTACTTGGTGTCCGTGTGTGTCTGTGTTACTGGGTGTCAGTGTATGTCATTGTTACTGGGTATCAGTGTCTGTCTTTGTTACTTGGTGTAAGTGTGTGTCTGTGTTACTGGGTATCAGTGTACGTCTTTGCGACTTGGTCTCAGTGTATGTCTTTGTTACTTGGTGTAAGTGTGTGTCTGTGTTGCAGGGTATCAATGTATGTCTTTGTTACTTTGTGTCAGTGTATGTCAAAATACTTGGTGTAAGTGTATGTCTTTGTTACTTGGTGTTATTGTCTGTCTTTGCTACTTGGTCTCAGTGTATGCCTGTGTTACTTGGTGTAAGTGTGCGTCTTTGTTACTTGGTGTCAGTGTGTGTCTTTGATACTTGGTGTCAGTGTATGTCTGTGTTACTTGGTGTAAGTGTGTGTCTGTGTTACTGGGTATCAGTGTATGTCTTTGTAACTTTGTGTCAGTGTATGTCTGTGTTACTTGGTGTAAGTGTGTGTCTGTGTTACTGGGTATCAGTGTAAGTCTTTGTTACTTGGTGTAAGTGTGTGTCTGTGTTACTTGGTATCAGTGTATGTCTTTGTTACTTGGTATCAGTGTATGTCTTTGTTACTTGGTGTAAGTGTGTGTCTGTGTTTCTGGGTGTCAGTGTATGTCTTTGTTACTTTGTGTAAGTGTGTGTCTGTGTTACTGGGTGTAAGTGTGTGTCTATGTTATTGGGTATCAGTGTATGGCTTTGTCACTTGGTGTCAGTGTATGTCAAAATACTTGGTGTAACTCTATGTCTTTGTTGCTTGGTGTAATTGTCTGTCTTTGTTACTTGGTGTCAGTGTATGTCTGTGTTACTTGGTGTAAGTGTGTGTCTTTGTTACTTGGTGTAAGTGTATTCTTTTGTTACTTGGTGTCAGTGTATGTCTTTGTTACTTGGTGTAAGTGTGTGCCTGTGTTACTGGGTATCAGTGTATGTCTTTGTTACTTGGTGTAATTGTCTGTCTTTGTTACTTGGTGTCAGTGTATGTCTGTGTTACTTGGTGTAAGTGTGTGTCTTTGTTTCTTGCTGTAAGCGTATGTCTTTGTTACTTGGTGTCAGTGTATGTCTTTGTTACTTGGTGTCAGTGTATGTCTGTGTTACTTGGTGTAAGAGTGTGCCTGTGTTACTGGGTATCAGTGTATGTCATTGTTACTTGGTGTCAGTGTATGTCAAAATACCTGGTGTCAGTGTATGTCTTTGTTACTGGGTGTCAGTGTGTGTCTTTGTGACTTGGTGTCAGTGTATGTCTTTGTTACTTGGTGTAAGTGTGTGTCTGTGTTACTGGGTATCAGTGTATGTCTTAGTTACTTGGTGTCAGTGTATGTCTGTGTTACTTGGTGTAAGTGTGTGTCTGTGTTACTGGGTATCAGTGTATGTCTGTGTTACTTGGTGTCAGTGCATGTCTGTGTTACTTGGTGTAAGTGTGTGTCTGTGTTACTGGGTATCAGTGTATGTCTTTGTTACTTGGTGTAAGTGAGTGTCTGTGTTACTGGGTATCAGTGTATGTCTTTGTTACTTGGTGTCAGTGTATGTCTGTGTTACTTGGTGTAAGTGTGTGTCTGTGTTACTGGTATCAGTGTATGTCTGTGTTACTTCGTGTCAGTGTATGTCTGTGTTACTTGGTGTAAGTGTGTGTCTGTGTTACTGGGTATCCGTGTATGTCTTTGTAACTTTGTGTCAGTGTATGTCTGTGTTACTTGGTGTAAGTGTGTGTCTGTGTTACTGGGTATCAGTGTAAGTCTTTGTTACTTGGTGTAAGTGTGTGTCTGTGTTACTGGGTATCAGTGTATGTCTTTGTTACTTCTTTCTTTTGGGCCTCTTTGTCTCGAGAGACAATGGATACGCGCCTGGAGGTGGTCAGTGGTTTGTGAAGCAGCGCCTGGAGTGGCTATAAAGGCCAATTCTGGAGTGACAGGCTCTTCCACAGGTGCTGCAGAGAAATTTGTTTGTTGGGGCTGTTGCACAGTTGGCTCTCCCCTTGCGCCTCTGTCTTTTTTCCTGCCAACTACTAAGTCTCTTCGACTCGCCACAATTTAGCCCTGTCTTTATGGCTGCCCGCCAGCTCTGGCGAATGCTGGCAACTGACTCCCACGACTTGTGATCAATGTCACACGATTTCATGTCGCGTTTGCAGACGTCTTTATAACGGAGACATGGACGGCCGGTGGGTCTGATACCAGTGGCGAGCTCGCTGTACAATGTGTCTTTGGGGATCCTGCCATCTTCCATGCGGCTCACATGGCCAAGCCATCTCAAGCGCCGCTGACTCAGTAGTGTGTATAAGCTGGGGGTGTTGGCCGCTTCAAGGACTTCTGTGTTGGAGATATAGTCCTGCCACCTGATGCCAAGTATTCTCCGAAGGCAGCGAAGATGGAATGAATTGAGACGTCGCTCTTGGCTGGCATACGTTGTCCAGGCCTCGCTGCCGTAGAGCAAGGTACTGAGGACACAGGCCTGATACACTCGGACTTTTGTGTTCCGTGTCAGTGCGCCATTTTCCCACACTCTCTTGGCCAGTCTGGACATAGCAGTGGAAGCCTTACCCATGCGCTTGTTGATTTCTGCATCTAGAGACAGGTTACTGGTGATAGTTGAGCCTAGGTAGGTGAACTCTTGAACCACTTCCAGAGCGTGGTCGCCAATATTGATGGATGGAGCATTTCTGACATCCTGCCCCATGATGTTCGTTTTCTTGAGGCTGATGGTTAGGCCAAATTCATTGCAGGCAGACGCAAACCTGTCGATGAGACTCTGCAGGCATTCTTCAGTGTGAGATGTTAAAGCAGCATCGTCAGCAAAGAGGAGTTCTCTGATGAGGGCTTTCCGTACTTTGGACTTCGCTCTTAGACGGGCAAGGTTGAACAACCTGCCCCCTGATCTTGTGTGGAGGAAAATTCCTTCTTCAGAGGATTTGAACGCATGTGAAAGCAGCAGGGAGAAGAAAATCCTAAAAAGTGTGGGTGCGAGAACACAGCCCTGTTTCACACCACTCAGGATAGGAAAGGGCTCTGATGAGGAGCCACCATGTTGAATTGTGCCTTTCATATTGTCATGGAATGAGGTGATGATACTTAGTAGCTTTGGTGGACATCCGATCTTTTCTAGTAGTCTGAAGAGACCACGTCTGCTGACGAGGTCAAAGGCTTTGGTGAGATCAATGAAAGCAATGTAGAGGGGCATCTGTTGTTCACGGCATTTCTCCTGTATCTGACGAAGGGAGAACAGCATGTCAATAGTCGATCTCTCTGCACGAAAGCCACACTGTGCCTCAGGGTAGACGGTTACTTGGTATCAGTGTATGTCTTTGTTACTTGGTGTAAGTGTGTGTCTGTGTTACTGGGTGTCAGTGTATGTCTTTGTTACTTTGTGTAAGTGTGTGTCTGTGTTACTGGGTGTAAGTGTGTGTCTGTGTTACTGGGTATCAGTGTATGTCTTTGTCACTTGGTGTCAGTGTATGTCAAAATACTTGGTGTAACTCTATGTCTTTGTTGCTTGGTGTAATTGTCTGTCTTTGTTACTTGGTGTCAGTGTATGTCTGTGTTACTTGGTGTAAGTGTGTGTCTTTGTTACTTGGTGTAAGTGTATTCTTTTGTTACTTGGTGTCAGTGTATGTCTTTGTTACTTGGTGTAAGTGTGTGCCTGTGTTACTGGGTATCAGTGTATGTCTTTGTTACTTGGTGTCAGTGTATGTCTTTGTTACTTGGTGTAAGAGTATGTCTTTGTTACTTGGTGTCACTGTATGTCTTTGTTACTTGGTGTAAGTATATGTCTTTGTTACTTGGTGTAAGTGTGTGTCAGTGTTACTGGGTATCAGTGTCTGTCTTTGTTACTTGGTGTCAGTGTGTGTCTGTGTTACGGGGTATCAGTGTATGTCTTTGTTACTAGGGGTCAGTGTGTTTCTGTGTTACTGGGGGTCAGTGCTTGTTTCTAACTGGGTGTCAGTGTATGTCTGTGTTACTGGGTATCAGTGTATGTCTTTGTTACTTGGTGTAAGTGTATGTCTTTGTTACTTGGTTTCAGTGTATGTGTTTGTGACTTGGTGACAGTGTATGCCTTTGTTACTGGGTGTCAGTGTATGTCTTTGTTACTTGGTGTAAGTGTGTGTCTGTGTTACTGGGTATCAGTATATGTCTTTGTTACTTGGTGTAAGTGTGTCTCTTTGTGACTTGGTGTCAGTGTATGTCATTGTTATTGGTGTAAGTGTGTGTCTTTGTTACTTGGTGTCAGTGTGTGTCTGTGTTCCTGGGTGTCAGTGCATGTCTTTGTTACTGTGTATCGGTGTGTGTTACTGGGTGTCAGTCTGTGTTTTTGACACTAGGTGTCAGTATTTAGTTTAGTTTGGAGAAACAGCACTGAAACGGGCCCTTGGGCCCACCGAGTATGTGCCGCCCATCAACAACCCATTTATACTAATCCTGCACTTATCCCGTATTCCTCTCACATCCCCACCTGTCCCTATATATTTCCCTACCACCTTCCTATACTAGGGGCAATTTATAATGGCCAATTAACCTATCAACCTGCAAGTCTTTGGCATGTGGAAGGAAACCGGAGCACCCGGAGGAAACCCACGCAGACACAGGGAGAAATTGCAAACTCCGCACAGGCAGTACCCAGAATCGAACACGGGTCCCTGGAGCTGTGAGGCTGCGGTGCTAACCACTGCGCCAATGTGCCCCCCCCCCCACCCCCACCCACACCAACCCCAGTTTGTGCCTGTGTTACTGGGTATCAGTGTATGTCTTTGTTACTTGGTGTCAGTTTATGTCTGTGTTACTTGGTGTCAGTGTGTTTGTTTGTGTTGCAGGGTGTCAGTATGTGTCTTTGTTACTTAGTGTAAGTGTGTGTCTTTGTTACTTGGTGTCCGTGTGTCTGTGTTACTGGGTGTCAGTGTATGTCTTTGTTTCTTGGTGTCAGTGTATGTCAAAATACTTGGTGGAAGTGTATGTCTTTGTTACGTGGTGTCAGTGTATGTCTGTGTTACTTGGTGTAAGTGTGTGTCTTTGTTACTTGGTGTCAGTGTATGTCTTTGTTACTTGGTGTCAGTGTATGTCTGTGTTACTTGGTGTAAGTGTTTGCCTTTGTTACTGGGTATCAGTGTATGTATTTGTTACTTGGTGTCAGTGTATGTCTGTGTTACTTGGTGTAAGTGTGTGTCTTTGTTACTTGGTGTCCGTGTGTGTCTGTGTTCCTGTGTGTCAGTGCATGTCTTTGTTACTGGGTGTCAGTGTATGTCTTTGTTACTTGTTGTATGTGTGTGTCTGTGTTACTGGGTATCAGTGTCTGTCTTTGTTACTTGGTGTAAGTGTGTGTCTCTGTCACTGGGTATCAGTGCATGTCTTTGTTACTTGGTGTCAGTGTATGTCTGTGTTACTTGGTGTCAGTGTGTGTCTGTGTTACTGTGTATCAGTGTATGTCTTTGTGACTTGGTGTCAGTGTATGTCTTTGTTACTGGGTGTCAGTTTGTGTCTTTGTGACTTGGTGTCAGTGTGTGTCTTCGTTACTTGGTGTAAGTGTGTGTCTGTGTTACTGGGTATCAGTGTATGTCTTTGTTACTTGGTGTCAGTGTATGTCAAAATACTTGGTGTAAGTGTATGTCTTTGTTACTTGGTGTAATTGTCTGTCTTTGTTACTTGGTGTCAGTGTATGTCTGTGTTACTTGGTTTAAGTGTGTGTCTTTGTTACTTGCTGTAAGCGTATGTCTTTGTTACTTGGTGTCAGAGTATGTCTTTGTTACTTGGTGTCAGTGTATGTCTGTGTTACTTGGTGTAAGAGTGTGCCTGTGTTACTGGGTATCAGTGTATGTCATTGTTACTTGGTGTCAGTGTATGTCAAAATACCTGGTGTAAGTATATGTCTTTGTTACTTGGTGTAAGTGTGTGTCAGTGTTACTGGTTATCAGTGTCTGTCTTTGTTACTTGGTGTCAGTGTGTGTCTGTGTTACGGGGTATCAGTGTATGTCTTTGTTACTAGGGGTCAGTGTGTTTCTGTGTTACTGGGGGTCAGTGCTTGTTTCTAACTGGGTGTCAGTATATGTCTGTGTTACTGGGTATCAGTGTATGTCTTTGTTACTTGGTGTAAGTGTATGTCTTTGTTACTTGGTTTCAGTGTATGTGTTTGTGACTTGGTGACAGTGTATGCCTTTGTTACTGGGTGTCAGTGTATGTCTTTGTTACTTGGTGTAAGTGTGTGTCTGTGTTACTGGGTATCAGTATATGTCTTTGTTACTTGGTGTAAGTGTGTCTCTTTGTGACTTGGTGTCAGTGTATGTCATTGTTATTGGTGTAAGTGTGTGTCTTTGTTACTTGGTGTCAGTGTGTGTCTGTGTTCCTGGGTGTCAGTGCATGTCTTTGTTACTGTGTATCGGTGTGTGTTACTGGGTGTCAGTCTGTGTTTTTGACACTAGGTGTCAGTATTTAGTTTAGTTTGGAGAAACAGCACTGAAACGGGCCCTTGGGCCCACCGAGTATGTGCCGCCCATCAACAACCCATTTATACTAATCCTGCACTTATCCCGTATTCCTCTCACATCCCCACCTGTCCCTATATATTTCCCTACCACCTTCCTATACTAGGGGCAATTTATAATGGCCAATTAACCTATCAACCTGCAAGTCTTTGGCATGTGGAAGGAAACCGGAGCACCCGGAGGAAACCCACGCAGACACAGGGAGAAATTGCAAACTCCGCACAGGCAGTACCCAGAATCGAACACGGGTCCCTGGAGCTGTGAGGCTGCGGTGCTAACCACTGCGCCAATGTGCCCCCCCCCCACCCCCACCCACACCAACCCCAGTTTGTGCCTGTGTTACTGGGCATCAGTGTATGTCTTTGTTACTTGGTGTCAGTTTATGTCTGTGTTACTTGGTGTCAGTGTGTTTGTTTGTGTTGCAGGGTGTCAGTATGTGTCTTTGTTACTTAGTGTAAGTGTGTGTCTTTGTTACTTGGTGTCCGTGTGTCTGTGTTACTGGGTGTCAGTGTATGTCTTTGTTTCTTGGTGTCAGTGTATGTCAAAATACTTGGTGGAAGTGTATGTCTTTGTTACGTGGTGTCAGTGTATGTCTGTGTTACTTGGTGTAAGTGTGTGTCTTTGTTACTTGGTGTCAGTGTATGTCTTTGTTACTTGGTGTCAGTGTATGTCTGTGTTACTTGGTGTAAGTGTTTGCCTTTGTTACTGGGTATCAGTGTATGTATTTGTTACTTGGTGTCAGTGTATGTCTGTGTTACTTGGTGTAAGTGTGTGTCTTTGTTACTTGGTGTCCGTGTGTGTCTGTGTTCCTGGGTGTCAGTGCATGTCTTTGTTACTGGGTGTCAGTGTATGTCTTTGTTACTTGTTGTAAGTGTGTGTCTGTGTTACTGGGTATCAGTGTCTGTCTTTGTTACTTGGTGTAAGTGTGTGTCTCTGTCACTGGGTATCAGTGTATGTCTTTGTTACTTGGTGTCAGTGTATGTCTGTGTTACTTGGTGTCAGTGTGTGTCTGTGTTACTGTGTATCAGTGTATGTCTTTGTGACTTGGTGTCAGTGTATGTCTTTGTTACTGGGTGTCAGTTTGTGTCTTTGTGACTTGGTGTCAGTGTGTGTCTTCGTTACTTGGTGTAAGTGTGTGTCTGTGTTACTGGGTATCAGTGTATGTCTTTGTTACTTGGTGTCAGTGTATGTCAAAATACTTGGTGTAAGTGTATGTCTTTGTTACTTGGTGTAATTGTCTGTCTTTGTTACTTGGTGTCAGTGTATGTCTGTGTTACTTGGTTTAAGTGTGTGTCTTTGTTACTTGCTGTAAGCGTATGTCTTTGTTACTTGGTGTCAGAGTATGTCTTTGTTACTTGGTGTCAGTGTATGTCTGTGTTACTTGGTGTAAGAGTGTGCCTGTGTTACTGGGTATCAGTGTATGTCATTGTTACTTGGTGTCAGTGTATGTCAAAATACCTGGTGTCAGTGTATGTCTTTGTTACTGGGTGTCAGTGTGTGTCTTTGTGACTTGGTGTCAGTGTATGTCTTTGTTACTTGGTGGAAGTGTGTGTCTGTGTTACTGGGTATCAGTGTAAGTCTGTGTTACTTGGTGTCAGTGTATGTCTGTGTTACTTGGTGTAAGTGTGTGTCTGTGTTACTGGGTATCAGTGTATGTCTTTGTTACTTTGTGTCAGTGTATGTCTGTGTTAATTGGTGTAAGTGTGTGTCTGTGTTACTGGGTATCAGTGTATGTCTTTGTTACTTGTTGTAAGTGTGTGTCTGTGTTACTGGGTATCAGTGTATGTCTTTGTTACTTGGTATCAGTGTATGTCTTTGTTACTTGGTGTAAGTGTGTGTCTGTGTTACTGGGTATCAGTGTCTGTCTTTGTTACTTGGTGTAAGTGTGTGTCTCTGTTACTTGGTATCAGTGTATGTCTTTGTTACTTGGTGTCAGTGTGTGTCTTTGTTACTTGGTGTCAGTGTGCGTCTGTGTTACTTGGTGTAAGTGTGTGTCTTTGTTACTTGGTGTCCGTGTGTGTCTGTGCTACTGGGTGTCAGTGTATGTCTTTGTTACTGGGTGTTAGTGTATGTCTTTGTTACTTGTTGTAAGTGTGTGTCTGTGTTACTGGGTATCAGTGTCTGTCTTTGTTACTTGGTGTAAGTGTGTGTCTCTGTTACTGGGTATCAGTGTATGTCTTTGTTACTTGGTGTCAGTGTATGTCTGTGTTACTTGGTGTCAGTGTGTGTCTGTGTTACTGTGTATCAGTGTATGTCTGTGTTACTGGGTATCAGTGCATGTCTTTGTTACTTGGTGTCAGTGTATGTCAAAATACCTGGTGTAAGTGAATGTCTTTGTTACTTGGTGTAATTGTCTGTCTTTGTTACTTGGTGTCAGTGTATGTCTGTGTTACTTGGTGTAAGTGTGTGTCTTTGTTACTTGTTGAAAGCGAATGTCTTTGTTACTTGGTGTCAGTGTATGTCTTTGTTACTTGCTGTCAGTGTATGTCTGTGTTACTTGCTGTAAGAATGTGCCTGTGTTACTGGGTATCAGTGTATGTCTTTGTTACTTGGTGTCACTGTATTTCTGTGTTACGTGGTTTCAGTGTGTTTGCTTGTGTTACTGGGTGTCAGTGTGTGTCTGTGTTACTTGGTGTAAGTGTGTGTCTTTGTTACATGGTGTCCGTGTGTGTCTGTGTTACTGGGTGTCAGTGTATGTCTTTGTGACTGGGTATCAGTGTATGCCTGTGTTGCTTGGTGAAAGTGTGTGTCTTTGATAATTGGTGTCAGTGTATGTCTGTGTTACTTGGTCTAAGTGTGTGTCTGTGTTACTGGGTATCAGTGTATGTCTTTGTTACTTGGTTTCATTGTATGTCAAAATACTTATTGTAAGTGTATTTCTTTGTTACTTAGTGTAATTGTCTGTCTTTGTTACTTGGTGTAAGTGTATGTCTTTGTTACTTGGTGTCAGTGTATGTCTTTGTTACTTGGTGTCAGTGTGTGTATGTGTTACTGGGTATCAGTGTCTGACTTTGTGACTAGGTATCTGTGTATGTCTTTGTGACTTTGTATCAGTGTATGTCTTTGTTACTGGGTGTCAGTGTGTGTCCGTGTTACTTGGTGTCAGTGTATGTATTTGTTCCTGTGTATCAGTGTTTCTCTGTGTTACTGGGTGTCAGTGTGTGTTTGTTTGTGTTACTGGGTGTCAATGTGTGTGTTACTGGTTGTCAGTGTGTGGTTGTGTTACTGGGTGTCAGTGTATGTCTTTGTTACTTGGTGTCAGTGTGTGTCTGTGTTACTGGGTGTCAGTGTGTTTGTTTGTGTTACTGGGTGTCAGTGTGTGTCTGTGTTACTTGGTGTAAGTGTGTGTCTTTGTTACTTGGTGTCCGTGTGTGTCTGTGTTACTGGGTGTCAGTGTGTGTGTTACTGGGTGTATGTGTGTGTCTGTGTTACTGGGTATCTGTGTCTGTCTTTGTGACTTGGTATCAGTGTATGTCTTTATGACTTGGTGTCCCTGTATGTCTTTGTTACTGGGTGTCACTGTGTGTCCGTGTTACTTGCTGTCAGTGCATGTCTTCGTTACTGTGTATCAGTGTTTGTCTGTGTTACTGGGTGTCAGTGTGTGTTTGTTTGTGTTACTGGGTGTCAGTGTGTGTCTGTGTTACTTGGTGTAAGTGCGAGTCTTTGTTACTTGGTGTCCGTGTGTGTCTGTGTTCCTGGGTGTCAGTGTGTGTGTTACTGGGTGTAAGTGTGTGTCTGTGTTACTGGGTATCAGTGTATGTCTTTGTTACTTGGTGTCAGTGTATGTCTTTGTTACTTGGTGTCAGTGTGTGTCTGTGTTACTGGATGTCAGTGTGCTTGTTTGTCTTACTGGGTGTCAGTGTGTGTCTGTGTTACTTGGTGTAAGTGTGTGTCTTTGTTACTTGGTGTCCGTGTGTGTCTGTGTTACTGGGTGTCAGTGTATGTCATTGTTACTGGGTATCAGTGTCTGTCTTTGTTACTTGGTGTAAGTGTGTGTCTGTGTTACTGGGTATCAGTGTATGTCTTTGCGACTTGGTCTCAGTGTATGTCTTTGTTACTTGGTGTAAGTGTGTGTCTGTGTTGCAGGGTATCAATGTATGTCTTTGTTACTTTGTGTCAGTGTATGTCAAAATACTTGGTGTAAGTGTATGTCTTTGTTACTTGGTGTTATTGTCTGTCTTTGCTACTTGGTCTCAGTGTATGCCTGTGTTACTTGGTGTAAGTGTGCGTCTTTGTTACTTGGTGTCAGTGTGTGTCTTTGATACTTGGTGTCAGTGTATGTCTGTGTTACTTGGTGTAAGTGTGTGTCTGTGTTACTGGGTATCAGTGTATGTCTTTGTTACTTGGTGTCAGTGTATGTCAAAATAATTGGTGTAAGTGTATGTCTTTGTTACTTGGTGTAATTGTCTGTCTTTGGTACTTGGTGTAAGTGCATGTCTTTGTTACTTGGTGTCAGTGTATGTCTTTGTTACTTGGTGTCAGTGTGTGTCTGTGTTACTGGGTATCAGTGTCTGTCTTTGTGACTTGGTATCTGTGTATGTCTTTGTGACTTGGTATCAGTGTATGTCTTTGTTACTGGGTGTCAGTGTGTGTCCGTGTTACTTGGTGTCAGTGTATGTATTTGTTCCTGTGTATCAGTGTTTCTCTGTGTTACTGGGTGTCAGTGTGTGTTTGTTTGTGTTACTGGGTGTCAGTGTGTGTGTTACTGGGTGTCAGTGTGTGTCTGTGTTACTGGGTGTCAGTGTATGTCTTTGTTACTTGGTGTCAGTGTGTGTCTGTGTTACTGGGTGTCAGTGTGTTTGTTTGTGTTACTGGGTGTCAGTGTGTGTCTGTGTTACTTGGTGTAAGTGGGTGTCTTTGTTACTTGGTATCCGTGTGTGTCTGTGTCACTGGGTGTCAGTGTGTGTGTTACTGGTTGTATATGTGTGTCTGTGTTACTAGGTATCTGTGTCTGTCTTTGTTACTTGGTATCAGTGTATGTCTTTGTGACTTGGTGTCAGTGTATGTCTTTGTTACTAGGTGTCAGTGTGTGTCCGTGTTACTTGCTGTCAGTGTATGTCTTTGTTACTGTGTATCAGTGTTTGTCTGTGTTACTGGGTGTCAGTGTGTGTTTGTTTGTGTTACTGGGTGTCAGTCTGTGTGTTACTGAGTGTAAGTGTGCGTCTGTGTTACTGGTTATCAGTGTATGTCTTTGTTACTTAGTTTCAGTGTATGTCTTTGTTACTTGGTGTCAGTGTGTGTCTGTGTTACAGGGTGTCAGTGTGTTTGTTTGTGTTACTGGGTGTCAGTGTGTGTCTGTGTTACTTGGTGTAAGTGTGTGTCTTTGTTACTTGGTGTCCGTGTCTGTCTCTGTTACTGGGTGTCAGTGTGTGTGTTACTGGGTGTAAGTGTGTGTCTGTGTTACTGGGTATCAGTGTCTGTCTTTGTTACTTGGTGTCAGTGTATGTCTTTGTTACTTGGTGTCAGTGTGTGTCTGTGTTACTGGATGTCAGGGTGTTTGTTGGTGTTACTGGGTGTCAGTGTGAGTCTGTGTTACTTGGTGTAAGTGTGTGTCCTTGTTACTTGGTGTCCGTGTGTGTCTGTGTTACTTGGTGTCAGTGTATGTCTTCGTTACTGGGTGTCAGTGTCTGTTTTTGTTGCTTGGTGTAAGTGTGTGTCTGTGTTACTGGGTATCAGTGTCTGTCTTTGTTACTTGGTGCAAGTGTGTGTCTGTGTTACTGGGTATCAGTGTATGTCTTTGTTACTTGGTGTCAGTGTTTGTCTGTGTTACTTGGTGTAAGTGTGTGTCTGTGTTACTGGGTATCAGTGTATGACTTTGTGACTTGGTGTAATTGTGTGTCTGTGTTACTGGGTATCAGTGTATGTCTTTGTTACTTGGTGTCCGTGTATGTCTTTATTACTTCTTGTCAGTGTGTGTCTGTGTTACTGGGTGTCAATGTATGTCTTTGTTACTTGGTGTCCGTGTATTTCTTTGTTACTTCTTGCCAGTGTGTGTCTGTGTTACTGGGTGTCAGTGTGTTTGTTTGTGTTACTGGGTGTCACTGTGTGTCTGTGTTACTTGGTGTAAGTGTGTGTCTTTGTTACTTGGAGTCCGTGTGTCTCTGTGTTACTGGGTGTCAGTGTATGTCTTTGTTACTTGGTGTCAGTGTATGTCTGTGTTACTTGGTGTAAGTGTTTGTCTGTGTTACTGTGTATCAGTGTATGTCTTTGTTACTTGGTGTCAGTGTATGTCTTTGTTACTTGGTGTCAGTGTGTGTCTGTGTTACTGGATGTCAGTGTGTTTGTTTGTGTTACTGGGTGTCAGTGTGTGTCTGTGTTACTTGGTGGAAGTGTGTGTCTTTGTTACTTGGTGTCCGTGTGCGAATGCGTTACTGGGTGTCAGTGTATGTCTTCGTTACTTGGTGTCAGTGTATGTCTGTGTTACCTGGTGTAAGTGTTTGTCTGCGTTACTGGGTATCAGTGTATGACTTTGTGACTTGGTGTAAGTGTGTGTCTGTGTTACTGGGTATCAGAGTATGTCATTGTTACTTGGTGTCAGTATATGTCTGTGTTACTTGGTGGAAGTGTGTGTCTGTGTTACTGGGGTTCAGTGTGTGTTTCTAACTGGGTGTCAGTGTGAGTGTTACTGGGTGTAAGTGTGCGTCTGTGTTACTGGGTATCAGTGTACGTCTTTGTTACTTGGTGTCAGTGTATGTCTATGTTACTTGGTGTAAGTGTGTGTCTGTTTTCCTGGGTATCAGTGTATGTTTTTGTGACTTGGTGTCAGTGTATGTCTTTGTTACTGGGTGTCAGAGTGTGTCTTTGTGACTTGGTGTCAGTGTATGTCTTTGTTACTTGGTGTAAGTGTGTGTCTGTGTTACTGGGTATCAGTGTATGTCTTTGTTACTTGGTGTAAGTGTACGTCAACATACTTGGTGTAATTGTCTGTCTTTGTTACTTGGTGTCAGTGCATGTCTGTGTAACTTGGTGTATGTGTGTGTCTTTGTTACTTGGTGTAAGTGTATGTCTTTGTGACTTGGTATCAGTGTATGTCTTTGTGACTTGGTGTCAGTGTATGTCTTTGTTACTGGGTGTCAGTGTGTGTTTGTTTGTGTTACTGGGTGTCAGTGTTTGTCTGTGACACTAGGTGTCAGTATTTAGTTTAGTTTAGAGATACAGCACTTCAACAGCCCCTTCGGCCTCCCGAGTCTGTGCCGACCATCAACCACCCATTTATACTATTCTGACACTAATCCCGGATTCCTATCACATCCCCACCTGTCCCTATATATTTCCCTAACACCTACCTATACTAGGGGCAATTTATGATGGCCAATTAACCTATCAACCTGCAAGTCTTTAGCATGTGGGAGGAAACCGGAGCACCCGGAGGAAACTCACGCAGACACAGGGAGGACTTGCAAACTCCGCACAAGCAGCACCCAGAATCGAACCCGGGTCCCTGGAGCTGTGAGGCTGCGGTGCTAACCACTGCGCCAATGTGCCACCCCCAGTGTGTGCCTGTGTTACTGGGTATCAGTGTATGTCTTTGCGACTTGGTCTCCGTGTATGTCTTTGTTACTTGGTGTAAGTGTGTGTCTGTGTTGCAGGGTATCAATGTATGTCTTTGTTACTTTGTGTCAGTGTATGTCAAAATACTTGGTGTAAGTGTATGTCTTTGTTACTTGGTGTTATTGTCTGTCTTTGCTACTTGGTGTCAGTGTATGCCTGTGTTACTTGGTGTAAGTGTGCGTCTTTGTTACTTGGTGTCAGTGTGTGTCTTTGATATTTGGTGTCAGTGTATGTCTGTGTTACTTGGTGTAAGTGTGTGTCTGTGTTACTGGGTATCAGTGCATGTCTTTGTTACTTGGTGTCAGTGTATGTCAAAATACTTGGTGTAAGTGTATGTCTTTGTTACTTGGTGTAATTGTCTGTCTTTGTTACTTGGTGTAAGTGTATGTCTTTGTTACTTGGTGTCAGTGTATGTCTTTGTTACTTGGTGTCAGTGTGTGTCTGTGTTACTGGGTATCAGTGTCTGTCTTTGCGACTTGGTATCTGTGTATGTCTTTGTGACTTGGTATCAGTGTATGTCTTTGTTACTGGGTGTCAGTGTGTGTCCGTGTTACTTGGTGTCAGTGTATGTATTTGTTCCTGTGTATCAGTGTTTCTCTGTGTTACTGGGTGTCAGTGTGTGTGTTACTGGGTGTCAGTGTGTGTCTGTGTTACTGGGTGTCAGTGTATGTCTTTGTTACTTGGTGTCAGTGTGTGTCTGTGTTACTGGGTGTCAGTGTGTTTGTTTGTGTTACTGGGTGTCAATGTGTGTCTGTGTTACTTGGTGTAAGTGTGTGTCTTTGTTACTTGGTATCCGTGTGTGTCTGTGTTACTGGGTGTCAGTGTGTGTGTTACTGGGTGTATATGTGTGTCTGTGTTACTGGGTATCTGTGTCTGTCTTTGTTACTTGGTATCAGTGTATGTCTTTGTGACTTGGTGTCAGTGTATGTCTTTGTTACTAGGTGTCAGTGTGTGTCCGTGTTACTTGCTGTCAGTGTATGTCTTTGTTACTGTGTATCAGTGTTTGTCTGTGTTACTGGGTGTCAGTGTGTGTTTGTTTGTGTTACTGGGTGTCAGTGTGTGTGTTACTGAGTGTAAGTGTGCGTCTGTGTTACTGGGTATCAGTGTATGTCTTTGTTACTTGGTTTCAGTGTATGTCTTTGTTACTTGGTGTCAGTGTGTGTCTGTGTTACTGGGTGTCAGTGTGTTTGTTTGTGTTACTGGGTGTCAGTGTGTGTCTGTGTTACTTGGTGTAAGTGTGTGTCTTTGTTACTTGGTGTCCGTGTCTGTCTCTGTTACTGGGTTTCAGTGTGTGTGTTACTGGGTGTAAGTGTGTGTCTGTGTTACTGGGTATCAGTGTCTGTCTTTGTTACTTGGTGTCAGTGTATGTCTTTGTTACTTGGTGTCAGTGTGTGTCTGTGTTACTGGATGTCAGGGTGTTTGTTGGTGTTACTGGGTGTCAGTGTGAGTCTGTGTTACTTGGTGTAAGTGTGTGTCCTTGTTACTTGGTGTCCGTGTGTGTCTGTGTTACTTGGTGTCAGTGTATGTCTTCGTTACTGGGTGTCAGTGTCTGTTTTTGTTGCTTGGTGTAAGTGTGTGTCTGTGTTCCTGGGTGTCAGTGTGTGTGTTACTGGGTGTAAGTGTGTGTCTGTGTTACTGGGTATCAGTGTATGTCTTTGTTACTTGGTGTCAGTGTATGTTTTTGTTACTTGGTGTCAGTGTGTGTCTGTGTTACTGGATGTCAGTGTGCTTGTTTGTCTTACTGGGTGTCAGTGTGTGTCTGTGTTACTTGGTGTAAGTGTGTGTCTTTGTTACTTGGTGTCCGTGTGTGTCTGTGTTACTGGGTGTCAGTGTATGTCATTGTTACTGGGTATCAGTGTCTGTCTTTGTTAATTGGTGTAAGTGTGTGTCTGTGTTACTGGGTATCAGTGTATGTCTTTGCGACTTGGTCTCAGTGTATGTCTTTGTTACTTGGTGTAAGTGTGTGTCTGTGTTGCAGGGTATCAATGTATGTCTTTGTTACTTTGTGTCAGTGTATGTCAAAATACTTGGTGTAAGTGTATGTCTTTGTTACTTGGTGTTATTGTCTGTCTTTGCTACTTGGTCTCAGTGTATGCCTGTGTTATTTGGTGTAAGTGTGCGTCTTTGTTACTTGGTGTAAGTGTGTGTCTTTGATACTTGGTGTCAGTGTATGTCTGTGTTACTTGGTGTAAGTGTGTGTCTGTGTTACTGGGTATCAGTGTATGTCTTTGTTACTTGGTGTCAGTGTATGTCAAAATACTTGGTGTAAGTGTATGTCTTTGTTACTTGGTGTAATTGTCTGTCTTTGTTACTTGGTGTCAGTGTGTGTCTGTGTTACTGGGTATCAGTGTCTGTCTTTGTGACTTGGTATCTGTGTATGTCTTTGTGACTTGGTATCAGTGTATGTCTTTGTTACTGGGTGTCAGTGTGTGTCCGTGTTACTTGGTGTCAGTGTATGTATTTGTTCCTGTGTATCAGTGTTTCTCTGTGTTACTGGGTGTCAGTGTGTGTTTGTTTGTGTTACTGGGTGTCAGTGTGTGTGTTACTGGGTGTCAGTGTGTGTCTGTGTTACTGGGTGTCAGTGTATGTCTTTGTTACTTGGTGTCAGTGTGTGTCTGTGTTACTGGGTGTCAGTGTGTTTGTTTGTGTTACTGGGTGTCAGTGTGTGTCTGTGTTACTTGGTGTAAGTGGGTGTCTTTGTTACTTGGTATCCGTGTGTGTCTGTGTTACTGGGTGTCAGTGTGTGTGTTACTGGGTGTATATGTGTGTCTGTGTTACTAGGTATCTGTGTCTGTCTTTGCTACTTGGTCTCAGTGTATGCCTGTGTTATTTGGTGTAAGTGTGCGTCTTTGTTACTTGGTGTAAGTGTGTGTCTTTGATACTTGGTGTCAGTGTATGTCTGTGTTACTTGGTGTAAGTGTGTGTCTGTGTTACTGGGTATCAGTGTATGTCTTTGTTACTTGGTGTCAGTGTATGTCAAAATACTTGGTGTAAGTGTATGTCTTTGTTACTTGGTGTAATTGTCTGTCTTTGTTACTTGGTGTCAGTGTGTGTCTGTGTTACTGGGTATCAGTGTCTGTCTTTGTGACTTGGTATCTGTGTATGTCTTTGTGACTTGGTATCAGTGTATGTCTTTGTTACTGGGTGTCAGTGTGTGTCCGTGTTACTTGGTGTCAGTGTATGTATTTGTTCCTGTGTATCAGTGTTTCTCTGTGTTACTGGGTGTCAGTGTGTGTTTGTTTGTGTTACTGGGTGTCAGTGTGTGTGTTACTGGGTGTCAGTGTGTGTCTGTGTTACTGGGTGTCAGTGTATGTCTTTGTTACTTGGTGTCAGTGTGTGTCTGTGTTACTGGGTGTCAGTGTGTTTGTTTGTGTTACTGGGTGTCAGTGTGTGTCTGTGTTACTTGGTGTAAGTGGGTGTCTTTGTTACTTGGTATCCGTGTGTGTCTGTGTTACTGGGTGTCAGTGTGTGTGTTACTGGGTGTATATGTGTGTCTGTGTTACTAGGTATCTGTGTCTGTCTTTGTTACTTGGTATCAGTGTATGTCTTTGTGACTTGGTGTCAGTGTATGTCTTTGTTACTAGGTGTCAGTGTGTGTCCGTGTTACTTGCTGTCAGTGTATGTCTTTGTTACTGTGTATCAGTGTTTGTCTGTGTTACTGGGTATCAGTGTGTGTTTGTTTGTGTTACTGGGTGTCAGTGTGTGTGTTACTGAGTGTAAGTGTGCGTCTGTGTTACTGGTTATCAGTGTATGTCTTTGTTACTTAGTTTCAGTGTATGTCTTTGTTACTTGGTGTCAGTGTGTGTCTGTGTTACTGGGTGTCAGTGTGTTTGTTTGTGTTACTGGGTGTCAGTGTGTGTCTGTGTTACTTGGTGTAAGTGTGTGTCTTTGTTACTTGGTGTCCGTGTCTGTCTCTGTTACTGGGTGTCAGTGTGTGTGTTACTGGGTGTAAGTGTGTGTCTGTGTTACTGGGTATCAGTGTCTGTCTTTGTTACTTGGTGTCAGTGTATGTCTTTGTTACTTGGTGTCAGTGTGTGTCTGTGTTACTGGATGTCAGGGTGTTTGTTGGTGTTACTGGGTGTCAGTGTGAGTCTGTGTTACTTGGTGTAAGTGTGTGTCCTTGTTACTTGGTGTCCGTGTGTGTCTGTGTTACTTGGTGTCAGTGTATGTCTTCGTTACAGGGTGTCAGTGTCTGTTTTTGTTGCTTGGTGTAAGTGTGTGTCTGTGTTACTGGGTATCAGTGTCTGTCTTTGTTACTTGGTGCAAGTGTGTGTCTGTGTTACTGGGTATCAGTGTATGTCTTTGTTACTTGGTGTCAGTGTTTGTCTGTGTTACTTGGTGTAAGTGTGTGTCTGTGTTACTGGGTATCAGTGTATGACTTTGTGACTTGGTGTAATTGTGTGTCTGTGTTACTGGGTATCAGTGTATGTCTTTGTTACTTGGTGTCCGTGTATGTCTTTATTACTTCTTGTCAGTGTGTGTCTGTGTTACTGGGTGTCAATGTATGTCTTTGTTACTTGGTGTCCGTGTATTTCTTTGTTACTTCTTGCCAGTGTGTGTCTGTGTTACTGGGTGTCAGTGTGTTTGTTTGTGTTACTGGGTGTCACTGTGTGTCTGTGTTACTTGGTGTAAGTGTGTGTCTTTGTTACTTGGAGTCCGTGTGTCTCTGTGTTACTGGGTGTCAGTGTATGTCTTTGTTACTTGGTGTCAGTGTATGTCTGTGTTACTTGGTGTAAGTGTTTGTCTGTGTTACTGGGTATCAGTGTATGTCTTTGTTACTTGGTGTCAGTGTATGTCTTTGTTACTTGGTGTCAGTGTGTGTCTGTGTTACTGGATGTCAGTGTGTTTGTTTGTGTTACTGGGTGTCAGTGTGTGTCTGTGTTACTTGGTGGAAGTGTGTGTCTTTGTTACTTGGTGTCCGTGTGCGAATGCGTTACTGGGTGTCAGTGTATGTCTTCGTTACTTGGTGTCAGTGTATGTCTGTGTTACCTGGTGTAAGTGTTTGTCTGTGTTACTGGGTATCAGTGTATGACTTTGTGACTTGGTGTAAGTGTGTGTCTGTGTTACTGGGTATCAGAGTATGTCATTGTTACTTGGTGTCAGTATATGTCTGTGTTACTTGGTGGAAGTGTGTGTCTGTGTTACTGGGGGTCAGTGTGTGTTTCTAACTGGGTGTCAGTGTGAGTGTTACTGGGTGTAAGTGTGCGTCTGTGTTACTGGGTATCAGTGTACGTCTTTGTTACTTGGTGTCAGTGTATGTCTATGTTACTTGGTGTAAGTGTGTGTCTGTTTTCCTGGGTATCAGTGTATGTTTTTGTGACTTGGTGTCAGTGTATGTCTTTGTTACTGGGTGTCAGAGTGTGTCTTTGTGACTTGGTGTCAGTGTATGTCTTTGTTACTTGGTGTAAGTGTGTGTCTGTGTTACTGGGTATCAGTGTATGTCTTTGTTACTTGGTGTAAGTGTACGTCAAAATACTTGGTGTAATTGTCTGTCTTTGTTACTTGGTGTCAGTGCATGTCTGTGTAACTTGGTGTATGTGTGTGTCTTTGTTACTTGGTGTAAGTGTATGTCTTTGTGACTTGGTATCAGTGTATGTCTTTGTGACTTGGTGTCAGTGTATGTCTTTGTTACTGGGTGTCAGTGTGTGTTTGTTTGTGTTACTGGGTGTCAGTGTTTGTCTGTGACACTAGGTGTCAGTATTTAGTTTAGTTTAGAGATACAGCACTTCAACAGCCCCTTCGGCCTCCCGAGTCTGTGCCGACCATCAACCACCCATTTATACTATTCCGACACTAATCCCGGATTCCTATCACATCCCCACCTGTCCCTATATATTTCCCTAACACCTACCTATACTAGGGGCAATTTATGATGGCCAATTAACCTATCAACCTGCAAGTCTTTAGCATGTGGGAGGAAACCGGAGCACCCGGAGGAAACTCACGCAGACACAGGGAGGACTTGCAAACTCCGCACAAGCAGCACCCAGAATCGAACCCGGGTCCCTGGAGCTGTGAGGCTGCGGTGCTAACCACTGCGCCAATGTGCCACCCCCAGTGTGTGCCTGTGTTACTGGGTATCTGTGTATGTCTTTGCGACTTGGTCTCCGTGTATTTCTTTGTTACTTGGTGTAAGTGTGTGTCTGTGTTGCAGGGTATCAATGTATGTCTTTGTTACTTTGTGTCAGTGTATGTCAAAATACTTGGTGTAAGTGTATGTCTTTGTTACTTGGTGTTATTGTCTGTCTTTGCTACTTGGTGTCAGTGTATGCCTGTGTTACTTGGTGTAAGTGTGCGTCTTTGTTACTTGGTGTCAGTGTGTGTCTTTGATACTTGGTGTCAGTGTATGTCTGTGTTACTTGGTGTAAGTGTGTGTCTGTGTTACTGGGTATCAGTGTATGTCTTTGTTACTTGGTGTCAGTGTATGTCAAAATACTTGGTGTAAGTGTATGTCTTTGTTACTTGGTGTAATTGTCTGTCTTTGTTACTTGGTGTAAGTGTATGTCTTTGTTACTTGGTGTCAGTGTATGTCTTTGTTACTTGGTGTCAGTGTGTGTCTGTGTTACTGGGTATCAGTGTCTGTCTTTGTGACTTGGTATCTGTGTATGTCTTTGTGACTTGGTATCAGTGTATGTCTTTGTTACTGGGTGTCAGTGTGTGTCCGTGTTACTTGGTGTCAGTGTATGTATTTGTTCCTGTGTATCAGTGTTTCTCTGTGTTTCTGGGTGTCAGTGTGTGTGTTACTGGGTGTCAGTGTGTGTCTGTGTTACTGGGTGTCAGTGTATGTCTTTGTTCCTTGGTGTCAGTGTGTGTCTGTGTTACTGGGTGTCAGTGTGTTTGTTTGTGTTACTGGGTGTCAATGTGTGTCTGTGTTACTTGGTGTAAGTGTGTGTCTTTGTTACTTGGTATCCGTGTGTGTCTGTGTTACTGGGTGTCAGTGTGTGTGTTACTGGGTGTATATGTGTGTCTGTGTTAATGGGTATCTGTGTCTGTCTTTGTTACATGGTATCAGTGTATGTCTTTGTGACTTGGTGTCAGTGTATGTCTTTGTTACTAGGTGTCAGTGTGTGTCCGTGTTACTTGCTGTCAGTGTATGTCTTTGTTACTGTGTATCAGTGTTTGTCTGTGTTACTGGGTGTCAGTGTGTGTTTGTTTGTGTTACTGGGTGTCAGTGTGTGTGTTTCTGAGTGTAAGTGTGCGTCTGTGTTACTGGGTATCAGTGTATGTCTTTGTTACTTGGTTTCAGTGTATGTCTTTGTTACTTGGTGTCAGTGTGTGTCTGTGTTACTGGGTGTCAGTGTGTTTGTTTGTGTTACTGGGTGTCAGTGTGTGTCTGTGTTACTTGGTGTAAGTGTGTGTCTTTGTTACTTGGTGTCCGTGTCTGTCTCTGTTACTGGGTTTCAGTGTGTGTGTTACTGGGTGTAAGTGTGTGTCTGTGTTACTGGGTATCAGTGTCTGTCTTTGTTACTTGGTGTCAGTGTATGTCTTTGTTACTTGGTGTCAGTGTGTGTCTGTGTTACTGGATGTCAGGGTGTTTGTTGGTGTTACTGGGTGTCAGTGTGAGTCTGTGTTACTTGGTGTAAGTGTGTGTCCTTGTTACTTGGTGTCCGTGTGTGTCTGTGTTACTTGGTGTCAGTGTATGTCTTCGTTACTGGGTGTCAGTGTCTGTTTTTGTTGCTTGGTGTAAGTGTGTGTCTGTGTTACTGGGTATCAGTGTCTGTCTTTGTTACTTGGTGCAAGTGTTTGTCTGTGTTAATGGGTATCGGTGTATGTCTTTGTTACTTGGTGTCAGTGTTTGTCTGTGTTAATTGGTGTAAGTGTGTGTCTGTGTTACTGGGTATCAGTGTATGACTTTGTGACTTGGTGTAATTGTGTGTCTGTGTTACTGGGTATCAGTGTATGTCTTTGTTACTTGGTGTCCGTGTATGTCTTTATTACTTCTTGTCAGTGTGTGTCTGTGTTACTGGGTGTCAATGTATGTCTTTGTTACTTGGTGTCCGTGTATGTCTTTGTTACTTCTTGCCAGTGTGTGTCTGTGTTACTGGGTGTCAGTGTGTTTGTTTATGTTACTGGGTGTCAGTGTGTTTCTGTGTTACTTGGTGTAAGTGTGTGTCTTTGTTACTTGGAGTCCGTGTGTCTCTGTGTTACTGGGTGTCAGTGTATGTCTTTGTTACTTGGTGTCAGTGTATGTCTGTGTTACTTGGTGTAAGTGTTTGTCTGTGTTACTGGGTATCAGTGTATGTCTTTGTTACTTGGTGTCAGTGTATGTCTTTGTCACTTGGTGTCAGTGTGTGTCTGTGTTACAGGATGTCAGTGTGTTTGTTTGTGTTACTGGGTGTCAGTGTGTGTCTGTGTTACTTGGTGGAAGTGTGTGTCTTTGTTACTTGGTGTCCGTGTGCGAATGCGTTACTGGGTGTCAGTGTATGTCTTTGTTACTTGGTGTCAGTGTATGTCTGTGTTACCTGGTGTAAGTGTTTGTCTGTGTTACTGGGTATCAGTGTATGACTTTGTGACTTGGTGTAAGTGTGTGTCTGTGTTACTGGGTATCAGTGTATGTCATTGTTACTTGGTGTCAGTATATGTCTGTGTTACTTGTTGGAAGTGTGTGTCTGTGTTACTGGGGGTCAGTGTGTGTTTCTAACTGGGTGTCAGTGTGAGTGTTACTGGGTGCAAGTGTGCGTCTGTGTTACTGGGTATCAGTGTACGTCTTTGTTACTTGGTGTCAGTGTATGTCTATGTTACTTGGTGTAAGTGTGTGTCTGTGTTCCTGGGTATCAGTGTATGTCTTTGTGACTTGGTGTCAGTGTATGTCTTTGTTACTGGGTGTCAGAGTGTGTCTTTGTGACTTGGTGTCAGTGTATGTCTTTGTTACTTGGTGTAAGTGTGTGTCTGTGTTACTGGGTATCAGTGTATGTCTTTGTTACTTGGTGTAAGTGTCCGTCAAAATACTTGGTGTAATTGTCTGTCTTTGTTACTTGGTGTCAGTGCATGTCTGTGTAACTTGGTGTATGTGTGTGTCTTTGTTACTTGGTGTAAGTGTATGTCTTTGTGACTTGGTATCAGTGTATGTCTTTGTGACTTGGTGTCAGTGTATGTCTTTGTTACTGGGTGTCAGTGTGTGTTTGTTTGTGTTACTGGGTGTCAGTGTTTGTCTGTGACACTAGGTGTCAGTATTTAGTTTAGTTTAGAGATACAGCACTTCAACAGCCCCTTCGGCCTCCCGAGTCTGTGCCGACCATCAACCACCCATTTATACTATTCCTACACTAATCCCGTATTCCTATCACATCCCCACATGTCCCTATAGCAAGTCTTTAGCATGTGGGAGGAAACCTTAGCACCCGGAGGAAACTCACGCAGACACAGGGAGGACTTGCAAACTCCGCACAGGCAGCACCCAGAATCGAACCCGGGTCCCTGGAGCTGTGAGGCTGCGGTGCTAACCACTGCGCCAATGTGCCACCCCCAGTGTGTGCCTGTGTTACTGGGTATCAGTGTATGTCTTTGCGACTTGGTCTCCGTGTATGTCTTTGTTACTTGGTGTAAGTGTGTGTCTGTGTTGCAGGGTATCAATGTATGTCTTTGTTACTTTGTGTCAGTGTATGTCAAAATACTTGGTGTAAGTGTATGTCTTTGTTACTTGGTGTTATTGTCTGTCTTTGCTACTTGGTGTCAATGTATGCCTGTGTTACTTGGTGTAAGTGTGCGTCTTTGTTACTTGGTGTCAGTGTGTGTCTTTGATACTTGGTGTCAGTGTATGTCTGTGTTACTTGGTGTAAGTGTGTGTCTGTGTTACTGGGTATCAGTGTATGTCTTTGTTACTTGGTGTCAGTGTATGTCAAAATACTTGGTGTAAGTGTATGTCTTTGTTACTTGGTGTAATTGTCTGTCTTTGTTACTTGGTGTAAGTGTATGTCTTTGTTACTTGGTGTCAGTGTATGTCTTTGTTACTTGGTGTCAGTGTGTGTCTGTGTTACTGGGTATCAGTGTCTGTCTTTGTGACTTGGTATCTGTGTATGTCTTTGTGACTTGGTATCAGTGTATGTCTTTATTACTGGGTGTCAGTGTGTGTCCGTGTTACTTGGTGTCAGTGTATGTATTTGTTCCTGTGTATCAGTGTTTCTCTGTGTTACTGGGTGTCAGTGTGTGTGTTACTGGGTGTCAGTGTGTGTCTGTGTTACTGGGTGTCAGTGTATGTCTTTGTTACTTGGTGTCAGTGTGTGTCTGTGTTACTGGGTGTCAGTGTGTTTGTTTGTGTTACTGGGTGTCAATGTGTGTCTGTGTTACTTGGTGTAAGTGTGTGTCTTTGTTACTTGGTATCCGTGTGTGTCTGTGTTACTGGGTGTCAGTGTGTGTGTTACTGGGTGTATATGTGTGTCTGTGTTACTGGGTATCAGTGTATGTCTTTGTGACTTGGTGTCAGTGTATGTCTTTGTTACTGGGTGTCAGAGTGTGTCTTTGTGACTTGGTGTCAGTGTATGTCTTTGTTACTTGGTGTAAGTGTGTGTCTGTGTTACTGGGTATCAGTGTATGTCTTTGTTACTTGGTGTAAGTGTCCGTCAAAATACTTGGTGTAATTGTCTGTCTTTGTTACTTGGTGTCAGTGCATGTCTGTGTAACTTGGTGTATGTGTGTGTCTTTGTTACTTGGTGTAAGTGTATGTCTTTGTGACTTGGTATCAGTGTATGTCTTTGTGACTTGGTGTCAGTGTATGTCTTTGTTACTGGGTGTCAGTGTGTGTTTGTTTGTGTTACTGGGTGTCAGTGTTTGTCTGTGACACTAGGTGTCAGTATTTAGTTTAGTTTAGAGATACAGCACTTCAACAGCCCCTTCGGCCTCCCGAGTCTGTGCCGACCATCAACCACCCATTTATACTATTCCTACACTAATCCCGTATTCCTATCACATCCCCACATGTCCCTATAGCAAGTCTTTAGCATGTGGGAGGAAACCGGAGCACCCGGAGGAAACTCACGCAGACACAGGGAGGACTTGCAAACTCCGCACAGGCAGCACCCAGAATCGAACCCGGGTCCCTGGAGCTGTGAGGCTGCGGTGCTAACCACTGCGCCAATGTGCCACCCCCAGTGTGTGCCTGTGTTACTGGGTATCAGTGTATGTCTGTGTCACTTGGTGTCAGTATGTGTCTGTGTTACTGGGGGTCAGTGTGTGTTTCTAACTGGGTGTCAGTGTGTGTGTTACTGGGTGTAAGTGTGTGTCTGTGCTACTGGGTATCAGTGTATGTCTTTGTTACTTGGTGGAAGTGTTTGTCTTTGTTACTTGGTGTCTTTGTATGTGTTTGTGACTTGGTGTCAGTGTATGTCTTTGTTACTGGGTGTCAGTGTGTGTCTTTGTTACTTGGTGTAAGTGTGTGTCTGTGTTTCTGGGTATCAGTGTATGTCTTTGTTACTTGGTGTCAGTGTATGTCTTTGTTACTTGGTGTAAGTTTGTTTCTTTGTGACTTGGTGTCAGTGTATGTCTTTGTTGCTTGGTTTAAGTGTGTGTCTATGTTAATTGGTGTCAGTGTGTGTCTGTGTTACTGGGTGTCAGTGTGTTTGTTTGTGTTACTGGGTGTCAGTGTGTGTCTGTGTTACTTGATGTCAGTGTGTGTCTTTGTTACTTGGTGTAAGTGTGTGTCTGTGTTACTGGGTGAAAGTGTATGTCTTTGTTACTGTGTATCAGTTTGTGTCTGTGACACTAGGTGTCAGTATTTAGTTTAGTTTAGAGATACAGCACTGAAACAGGCCCTTCGGCCCACCGAGTCTGTGCCGACCATCAACCACCCATTTGTACTAATCCTACACTAATCCCGTATTCCTATCAACAACTTTGCTCCCAATTTCCACCATTCTCTCACCTTTACATGGTCCATCTCTGACACTTCCCTTCCCTTCCTCGACTTCTCTGTCTCCATCTCTATGGATAGGTTGTCTACCAATATCCATTATAAGCCCACTGACACCCACAGCTATCTCGACTACACTGCTTCACACCCTACCTCCTGAAAGGTCTCCATTACATTCTCCCAGTTTCTCCGTCTCCGACACATCTGCTCTGATGATGCTACCTTCCATGACGGTGCTTCTGATATGACCTCCTTTTTCCTCAACCGAGTATTTCCCCCCACTGTGGTTGACAGGGCCCTCAACCGTGTCCGACCCATTCCCCGCACCTCTACGCTCACCCCTTCCCCTCCCTCCCAGAACCGTGAAAGGGTTCCCCTTGTCCTCAGTTTTCATCCCTCCAGCCTACATATCCAAAGGATCATCCTCCACCATTTTCGCCACATCCAGCGTGATGCCACTACCAGTCGCATCTTCCCCTCCCTTCCCCTGTCAGCATTCCGAAGGGATCGTTCCCTCCGCGACACCCTGGTCCACTCCGCCATTAGCCCGACCACCTCGTCCCCGTCCCAGGGCACCTTCCCTTGCAATCGCAGGAGGTGTAATACCTGCCCATTTACCTCCACCCTCCTCACTATCCCAGGCCCCAAACACTCCTTTCAGGTGAAGCAGCGATTTACTTGTACTTCTTTCAATGTAGTATACTGTATTCGCTGCTCACAGTGTGGTCTCCTCTACATTGGGGAGACCAAGCGCAGACTGGGTGACCGCTTTGCGGAACATTTCCGCTCAGTCCGCAAGCAGGACCCTGAGCTTCCGGTTGCTTGCCATTTCAACACTCGCCCCTGCTCTCACTGACACTGGTGTCAGTGTGTGTCTTTGTGACTTGGTGTCAGTGTATGTCTTTGTTAATTGGTGTATGTGTGTGTCTGTGTTACTGGGTATCAGTGTCTGTCTTTGTTACTTGGTGTCAGTGTATGTCTGTGTTACTTGGTGGCAGGGTGTTTGTTTGTGTTTCTGGGTGTCAGTGTATGTCTGTGTTACTTGGTGTAAGTGTGTGTCTTTGTTACTTGGTGTCCGTGTGTGTCTGTGTTACTGGGTAGCAGTGTCTGTCTTTGTTACTTGGTGTAAGTGTGTGTCTGTATTACTGGGTATCAGTGTATGTCTTTGTTACTTGGTGTCAGTGTATGTCTGTGTTATTTGGTGTAAGTGTCTGTCTGTGTTACTGGGTGTCAGTGTGTGTCTGTGTGACTTGGTGTAAGTGTGTGCCTTTGTTACTTGGTGTCCGTGTGTGTCTGTGTTACTGGGTGTCAGTGTATGTCTTTGTTACTGGGTGTCAGTATATGTCTTTGTTACTTGGTGTAAGTGTGTGTCTGTGTTACTGGGTGTCAGTGTATGTCTGTGTTACTTGGTGTAAGTGTGTGTCTGTGTTACTGGGTATCAGTGTATGTCTTTGTGACTTTGTGTCAGTGCATGTCTTTGTTACTTGGTGTCAGTGTGTGTCTTTGTGACTTGGTGTCAGTGTATGTCTTTGTTACTTGGTGTAAGTGTGTGTCTGTGTTACTGGGTATCAGTGTATGTCTTTGTTACTTGGTGTCAGTGTATGTCAAAATACTTGGTGTAAGTGTATGTCTTTGTTACTTGGTGTAATTGTCTGTCTTTGTTACTTGGTGTAAGTGTGTGTCTTTGTTACTTGGTGTCAGTGTATGTCTTTGTTGCTTGGTGTCAGTGTGTGTCTGTGTTACTGGGTATCAGTGTATGTCTTTGTGACTTGGTATCAGTGTACGTCTTTGTGACTTGGTGTCAGTGTATGTCTTTGTTACTGGGTGTCAGTGTGTGTCTGTGTTACTTGGTGTCAGTGTATGTCATTGTTACTGTTTATCTGTGTTTCTCTGTGTTACTGGGTGTCAGTGTGTGTGTGTTTGTGTTACTGGGTGTCAGTGTGTATCTGTGACACTAGGTGTCAGTATATAGTTTAGTTCAGAGATACAGTACTTTAACAGGCCCTTCGGCCCACCGAGTCTGTGCCGACCATCCACCACCCATTTATACTAATCATACACTAATCCCGTATTCCTATCACATCCCCACCTGTCCCTATATATTTCCCTACCACCTACCTATACTAGGGGCAATTTATGATGGCCAATTAACCTATCAACATACAAGTCTTTGGCATGTGGGAGGAAACCGGAGCACCCGGAGGAAACCCACGCAGACACAGGGAGAACTTGCAAACTCCGCACAGGCAGTACCCAGAATAGAACCGGGTACCTGGAGCTGTGATGCTGCGGTTCTAACCACTGCGCCAATGTGCACCCCCCAGTGTGTGCCTGTGTTACTGGGTATCAGTGTATGTCTTTGTTACTTGTTGTCAGTGTATGTCTGTGTTACTTGGTGTCAGTGTGTTTGTTTGTGTTACTCGGTGTCAGTGTGTGTCTGTGTTACTTGGTGTAAGTCTGTGTCTTTGTTACTTGGTGTCCGTGTGTGTCTGTGTTACTGGGTATCAGTGTATGTCTTTGTGACTTGGTGTCAGTGTATGTCTGTGTTACTTGGTGCAAGTGTGTGTCTGTGTTACTGGGTATCAGTGTCTGTCTTTGTTACTTGCTGAAAGTGTGTGTCTGTGTTACTTGGTGTCAGTGTATGTCTTTGTTGCTTGGTGTCAGTGTGTGCCTGTGTTACTGGGTATCAGCGCATGTCTTTGCTACTTGGTGTCAGTGTATGTCTGAGTTACTTGGTGTAAGTGTATGACTTTGTTACTGGGTGTCAGTCTGTGTCTTTGTGACTTGGTGACAGTGTATGTCTTTGTTACTTGGTGTAAGTGTATGTCTTTGTTACTTGGTGTAATTGTCTCTCTTTGTTACTTGGTGTCAGTGTATGTCTGTGCTACTTGGTGTAAGTGTATGTCTTCGTTACTTGGTGTCAGTGTATGTCTTTGTCACTTGGTGTCAGTGTGTGTCTGTGTTACTGGGCATCAGTGTATGTCTTTTTGACTTGGTGTCAGTGTATGTCTTTTTTACTGGGTGTCAGTGTTTGTCTGTGTTACTTGGTGTCAGTGTATGTCTTTGTTAGTGTGTATCAGTGTTTCTCTATGTTACTGGTTGTCAGTGTGTGTTTGTTTGTGTTACTGGGTGTCAGTGTGTGTCTGTGTTACTTGGTGTAAGTGTGTGTCTTTGTTACTTGGTGTCCGTGTGTGTCTGTGTTACTGGGTAGCAGTGTATGTCTTTGTTACTTGGTGTCAGTGTATTTCTGTGTTACTTGTTGTAAGTGTGTGTCTGTGTTACTGGGTATCAGTGTATGTCTTTGTGACTTGGTGTTAGGGTATGTCTTTGTTACTGGGTGTCAGTGTGTGTCTGTGTTACTGGGTATCAGTGTATGTCTTTGTGACTTGGTGTCAGTGTATGTCTTTGTTACTGGGTGTCAGTGTGTGTCTTTGTGACTTGGTGTCAGTGTATTTCTTTGTTACTTGGTGTAAGAGTGTGTCTATGTTACTGGGTATCAGTGTATGTCTTTGTTACTTGGTGTCAGTGTATGTCAAAATACTTGGTTTAAGTGTATGTCTTTGTTACTTGGTGTAAGTGTATGTCTTTGTTACTTGGTGTCAGTGTATGTCTTTGTTACTTGGTGTCAGTGCATGTCTTTGTTACTGGGTGTCAGTGTCTGCCTTCGTGACTTGGTGTAAGTGTGTGTATGTGTTACTGGGTATCAGTATCTGTGTTTGTTACTTGGTGTAAGTATATGTCTGTGTTACTTGGTGTAACTGTGTGTCTGTGTTATTGGGTATCAGTGTATGTCTTTGTTACTTGGTGTCAGTGTATGTCTTTGTTACTTGGTGTAAGTGTGTGTCTTTGTTACTTGGTGTCAGTGTATGTCTTTGTTACTTGGTGTCAGTGTGTGTCTTTGTTACTGGGTGTCAGTGTATGTCTTTGTTACTTTGTGTCAGTGTATGTCAAAATACTTGGTGTAAGTGTATGTCTTTGTTACTTGGTGTAATTGTCTGTCTTTGTTACTTGGTGTAAGTGTGTGTCTTTGTTACTTGGTGTCAGTGTATGTCTTTGTTGCTTGGTGTCAGTGTGTGTCTGTGTTACTGGGTATCAGTGGATGTCTTTGTGACTTGGTATCAGTGTACGTCTTTGTGACTTGGTGTCAGTGTATGTCTTTGTTACTGGGTGTCAGTGTGTGTCTGTGTTACTTGGTGTCAGTGTATGTCATTGTTACTGTTTATCAGTGTTCTCTGTGTTACTGGGTGTCAGTGTGTGTGTGTTTGTGTTACTGGGTGTCAGTGTGTATCTTTGACACTAGGTGTCAGTATATAGTTTAGTTCAGAGATACAGTACTTTAACAGGCCCTTCGGCCCACCGAGTCTGTGCCGACCATCCACCACCCTTTTATACTAATCATACACTAATCCCGTATTCCTATTACATCCTCACCTGTCCCTATATATTTCCCTACCACCTACCTATACTAGGGGCAATTTATGATGGCCAATTAACCTATCAACCTACAAGTCTTTGGCATGTGGGAGGAAACCGGAGCACCCGGAGGAAACCCACGCAGACACAGGGAGAACTTGCAAACTCCGCACAGGCAGTACCCAGAATAGAACCCGGGTACCTGGAGCTGTGATGCTGCTGTTCTAACCACTGCGCTAATGTGCACCCCCCAGTGTGTGCCTGTGTTACTGGGTATCAGTGTATGTCTTTGTTACTTGTTGTCAGTGTATGTCTGTGTTACTTGGTGTCAGTGTGTTTGTTTGTGTTACTCGGTGTCAGTGTGTGTCTGTGTTACTTGGTGTAAGTCTGTGTCTTTGTTACTTGGTGTCCGTGTGTGTCTGTGTTACTGGGTGTCAGTGTATGTCTTTGTTACTGGGTGTCAGTGCATGTCTTTGTTACTCGGTGTAAGTGTGTGTCTGTGTCACTGGGTAGTAGTGTCTGTCTTTGTTACTTGGTGTAAGTGTGTGTCTGTGTTACTGGGTATCAGCGCATGTCTTTGCTACTTGGTGTCAGTGTATGTCTGTGTTACTTGGTGTAAGTGTGTGTCTGTGTTACTGGGTATCAGTGCATGTCTTTGTGACTTGGTGTCAGTGTATGACTTTGTTACTGGGTGTCAGTCTGTGTCTTTGTGACTTGGTGACAGTGTATGTCTTTGTTACTTGGTGTAAGTGTATGTCTTTGTTACTTGGTGTAATTGTCTCTCTTTGTTACTTGGTGTCAGTGTATGTCTGTGCTACTTGGTGTAAGTGCATGTCTTTGTTACTTGGTGTCAATGTATGTCTTTGTTACTTGGTGTCAGTGTGTGTCTGTGTTACTGGGCATCAGTGTATGTCTTTTTGACTTGGTGTCAGTGTATGTCTTTTTTACTGGGTGTCAGTGTTTGTCTGTGTTACTTGGTGTCAGTGCATGTCTTTGTTACTGTGTATCAGTGTTTCTCTATGTTACTGGTTGTCAGTGTGTGTTTGTTTGTGTTACTGGGTGTCAGTGTGTGTCTGTGTTACTTGGTGTAAGTGTGTGTCTTTGTTACTTGGTGTCCGTGTGTGTCTGTGTTACTGGGTAGCAGTGTATGTCTTTGTTACTTGGTGTCAGTGTATTACTGTGTTACTTGGTGCAAGTGTGTGACTGTGTTACTGGGTATCAGTGTATGTCTTTGTGACTTGGTGTCAGTGTATGTCTGTGTTACTTGGTGTAACTGTGTGTCTGTGTTACTGGGTATCAGTGTCTGTCTTTGTTACTTGCTGAAAGTGTGTGTCTGTGTTACTTGGTGTCAGTGTATTTCTTTGTTAGTTGGTGTAAGTGTATGTCTTTGTTCCTTGGTGTCAGTATATGTCTGTGTTACTTGGTGTAAGTTTGTGTCTTTGTTACTTGGTGTCAGTGTAAGTCTTTGCTACTGGGTATCAGTGTATGTCTTTGTTACTTGGTGTCAGTGTATGTCTTTTTAACTTGGTGTAAGTGCGTGTCTGTGTTACTGGGTATCAGTGTATGTATTTGTGACTTGGTGTAAGTGTGTGTCTGTGTTACTGGGTATCAGTGTCTGTCTTTGTTAATGGGTGTCAGTGTTTGTCTTTGTGACCTGGTGTAAGTGTGTGTCTGTGTTTACTGGGTATCAGTGTCTGTCTTTGTTACTTGGTGCAAGTGCATGTCTTTGTTACTTGGTGTCAGTGTATGTCTTTGATACTTTGTGTCAGTGTATGTCTTTGTTACTTGGTGTAAGTATATATCTGTGTTAGTTGGTGTAAATGTGTGTCTGTGTTATTGGGTATCAGTGTATGTCTTTGTTCCTTGGTGTAAGTGTATGTTTTTGTTACTTGGTGTCAGTGTATGTCTTTGTTACTTGGTGCAAGTGTGTGTCTTTGTTACTTGGTGTCAGTGTATGTCTTTGTTACTTGGTGTCAGTGTGTGTCTTTGTTACTGGGTGTCAGTGTATGTCGTTGTTACTTTGTGTCAGTGTATCTCTGTGTTAGTTGGTGTAAGTGTGCGTCTGTGTTATTGGGGATCAGTGTCCCTCTTTGTTACTTGGTGTAAGTGTGTGTCTGTGTTACTGGGTATCAGTGTCTGTCTTTGTTCCTTGGTGTCAGTGTATGTCTTTGTTACTGGGTGTCAGTGCGTGTGTGTGTTACTGGGTATAATTGTATGTCTTTGTTACTTGGTGTCAGTGTATGTCTTTGTACTTGGTGTAAGTGTATGTCTTTGTAACTTGGTGTAAGTTTATGTCTTTGTTACTTGGTGTCAATGTATGTCTTTGTTACTCGGTGTAAGTGTGTGTCTGTGTTACTGGGTATCAGTGTATGTCTTTGTTAATTGGTGTCATTGTATGTCTTTGTTACTTGGTGTCAGTGTATGTCTTTGTTACTTGGTGTAAGTGTGTGTCTGTGTTACTGGGTATCAGTGTATGTCTTTGTTACTGGGTGTCAGTTTGTTTCTTTCTCACTGGGTGCAGTGTGTGTCTTTGTGTCTTGGTGCAAGTGTGTGTCTGTGCTACTGGGTATCAGTCTCTGTCTTTGTTACTTGTTGTAAGTGTTTGTCTGTGTTACTGGGTATCAGTGTCTGTCTTTGTTACTGGATGTCAGTGTGTGTCTTTGTGACCTGGTGTAAGTGTGTGTCTGTGTTACTGGGTATCAATGTCTGTCTTTGTTACTTGGTGTAAGAGTGTGTCTGTGTTGCTGGGTATCAGTGTATGTCTTTGTTACTTGGTGTCAGTGTAGGTCTGTGTTACTTGGTGTAAGTGAGTGTCTTTCCTACTTGGTGTAAGTCCATGTCTTTGTTACTTGGTGTCAGTGTATGTCTGTGTTTTTTGTTGTACGTGTATGTATTTGTTACTTGGTGTCAGTGTATGTCTTTGTTACGTGGTGTCAGTGCTTGTCTGTGTTTCTGGGTATCAGTGTATGTCTTTGTTAGTTGGTGTCTGTGTATGTCTGTGATACCTGGTGTAAGTGTGTGTCTGTGTTACTGGGTATCAGTGTATGTCTTTGTTACTTGGTGTAAGTTTGAATGTGTGTTACTGGGTATCAGTGTATGTCTTTGTTACTTGGTGTAAGTTTGAATGTGTGTTACTGGGTATCAGTGTATGTCTTTGTTACTTGGTGTCAGTGTGTGTCTTTGTTACGGGGTGTTAGTGTATGTCTTTGTTACTGGGTGTCAGTGTATGTCTTTGTGACTTGGTGTAAGTGTGTGTCTGTGTTACTGGGTATCAGTGTCTGTCTTTGTTACTTGGTGTAAGTGTGTGTCTGTGTTACTGGGTATCAGTGTATGTCTTTGTTACTTGGTGTAAGTGTATGTCTTTGTTACTTGCTGTCAGTGTATGTCTGTGTACTTGGTGTAAGTGTGTGTCTTTGTTACTTGGTGTAAGTGTACGTCTTTGTTACTTGGTGTCAGTGCATGTCTTTGTTACTTGGTGTAATTGTATGCCTTTGTTACTTGGTGTCAGTGTATGTCTCTGTTACTTGGTGTAAGTGTGTGTCTGTGTTACTGGGTATCAGTGTATGTCTTTGTTACTTGGTGTCATTGTCTGTCTTTGTTACTTGGTGTAAATGTGTGTCTGTGTTACTCGTTATCAGTGTATGCCTTTGTTACTTGGTGTCAGTGTATGTCTGTGTTACTTGGTGTAAGTGTGTGTCTGTGTTACTGGGTATCAGTGTATGTCTTTGTTACTTGGTGTCAGTGTATGTCTTTGTTACTTGGAATCAGTGTATGTCTTTGTTACTTGGTGTAAGTGTATGTCTTTGCTACTTGGTGTCAGTGTATGTCTTTGATACTTGGTGTAAGTGTATGTCTGTGTTACTGGGTATCAGTGTACGTCTTTGTTACTTGGTGTCAGTGTCTGTCTTTTTTACTTGGTGTAAGTGTTTGTCTTTGTTACTTGGTGTCAGTGTATGTTTTTGTTACTTGGTGTAAGTGTCTGTTTGTGTTACTGGGTATCAGTATATGTCTTTGTTACTTGGTGTCTGTGTGTGTCTCTGATACTTGGTGTAAGTGTCTGTCTTTGTAACTGGGTATCAGTGTATGTCTTTGTTAGTTGGTGTAAGTGTGTGTCTGTGTTACTGGGTGTCAGTGTATGTCTTTGTTACTTGGTGTCAGTGTATGTCTGTGTTACTTGGTGGAAGTGTGTGTCTGTGTAACTGGGTATCAGTGTATGTCTTTGTTAGTTGGTGTAAGTGTGTGTCTTTTTTACTTGGTGTAAGTGAATGTCTTTGTTACTTGGAGTCAGTGTATGTCTGTGTTACTTGGTGGAAGTGTGTGTCTGTGTTACTGGGTATCAGTGTACATCTTTGTCACTTGGTGTCAGTGTATGTCTTTTTTACTTGGTGTAAGTGTATGGCTTTGCTACGTGGTGTCAGTGTATGTCTTCGATACTTGGTGTAAGTGTATGTCTGTGTTACTGGGTATCAGTGTACATCTTTGTTACTTGGTGTCAGTGTATGTCTTTTTTACTTGGTGTAAGTGTATGTCTTTGTTACTTGCTGTCAGTGTATGTCTGTGTACTTGGTGTAAGTGTGTGTCTTTGTTACTTGGTGTCAGTGTATGTCTGTGTTACTTGGTGTAAGTGTATGTCTTTGTTACTTGGTGTAAGTGTACGTCTTTGTTACTTGGTGTCAATGCATGTCTTTGTTACTTGGTGTAATTGTATGCCTTTGTTACTTGGTGTCAGTGTATGTCTCTGTTACTTGGTGTAAGTGTGTGTCTGTGTTACTGGATATCAGTGTATGTCTTTGTTACTTGGTGTCATTGTCTGTCTTTGTTACTTGGTGTAAGTGTGTGTCTGTGTTACCCGGTATCAGTGTATGTCTTTGTTACTTGGAGTCCGTGTATGTCTGTGTTACTTGGTGTAAGTGTGTGTCTGTGTTACTGGGCATCAGTGCATGTCTTTGTTACTTGGTGTCAGTGTGTGTCTTTGTTACTTGGTGTAAGTCTATGTCTTTGTTACTTGGTATCAGTGTATGTCTTTGTTACTTGATGTAAGTGTATGTCTTTGCTACTTGGTGTCAGTGTATGTCTTTGATACTTCGTGTAAGTGTATGCCTGTGTTACTGGGTATCAGGGTACGTCTTTGTTACTTGGTGTCAGTGTATGCCTTTTTTACTTGGTGTAAGTGTTTGTCTTCGTTACTTGGTGTCAGTGTATGTCTTTGTTACTTGGTGTAAGAGTGTGCCTGTGTTACTGGGTATCAGTGTATATCTTTGTTACTTGGTGTCTGTGTGTGTCTGTGTTACTTGGTGTAAGTGTGTGTCTGTGTAACTTGGTATCAGTGTATGTCTTTGTTAGTTGGTGTAAGTGTGGGTCTGTGTTACTGGGTATCAGTGTATGCCTTTTTTACTTGGTGTAAGTGAATGTCTTTGTTACTTGGAGTCAGTGTATGTCTGTGTTACTTGGTGTAAGTGTGTGTCTGTGTTACTGGGTATCAGTGTATGTCTTTGTTACTTGGTGTCAGTGTATGTCTTTGTTACTTGGTGTAAGACTATGTCTTTGTTACTTGGTGTAAGCGTATGTCTTTGTTACTTGGTGTCAGTGTATGTCTTTGTTACTTGGTGTAAGTTTATGTCTTTGCTACTTGGTGTCAGTGTATGTCTTTGATACTTGGTGTAAGTGTATGTCTGTGTTATTGGGTATCAGTGTACGTCTTTGTTACTTGGTGTCAGTGTATGTCTTTTTTACTTGGTGTAAGTGTATGTCTTTGTTACTTGGTGTCAGTGTATGTTTTTGTTACTTGGTGTCTGTGTGTGTCTGTGTTACTTGGTGTAAGTGTGTGTCTGTGTTACTGGGTATCAGTGTCTGTCTTTGTTACTTGCTGAAAGTGTGTTTCTGTGTCACTTGGTGTCAGTGTATGTCTTTGTTACTTGGTGTAAGTGTATGTCTTTGTTACTTGGTGTCAGTGTATGTCTGTGTACTTGGTGTAAGTGTGTGTCTTTGTTACTTGGTGTAAGTGTACGTCTTTGTTACTTGGTGTCAGTGCATGTCTTTGTTACTTGGTGTAATTGTATGCCTTTGTTACTTGGTGTCAGTGTATGTCTCTGTTACTTGGTGTAAGTGTGTGTCTGTGTTACTGGGTATCAGTGTATGTCTTTGTTACTTGGTGTCATTGTCTGTCTTTGTTACTTGGTGTAAATGTGTGTCTGTGTTACTCGTTATCAGTGTATGCCTTTGTTACTTGGTGTCAGTGTATGTCTGTGTTACTTGGTGTAAGTGTGTGTCTGTGTTACTGGGTATCAGTGTATGTCTTTGTTACTTGGTGTCAGTGTATGTCTTTGTTACTTGGAATCAGTGTATGTCTTTGTTACTTGGTGTAAGTGTATGTCTTTGCTACTTGGTGTCAGTGTATGTCTTTGATACTTGGTGTAAGTGTATGTCTGTGTTACTGGGTATCAGTGTACGTCTTTGTTACTTGGTGTCAGTGTCTGTCTTTTTTACTTGGTGTAAGTGTTTGTCTTTGTTACTTGGTGTCAGTGTATGTTTTTGTTACTTGGTGTAAGTGTCTGTCTGTGTTACTGGGTATCAGTATATGTCTTTGTTACTTGGTGTCTGTGTGTGTCTCTGATACTTGGTGTAAGTGTCTGTCTTTGTAACTGGGTATCAGTGTATGTCTTTGTTAGTTGGTGTAAGTGTGTGTCTGTGTTACTGGGTGTCAGTGTATGTCTTTGTTACTTGGTGTCAGTGTATGTCTGTGTTACTTGGTGGAAGTGTGTGTCTGTGTAACTGGGTATCAGTGTATGTCTTTGTTAGTTGGTGTAAGTGTGTGTCTTTTTTACTTGGTGTAAGTGAATGTCTTTGTTACTTGGAGTCAGTGTATGTCTGTGTTACTTGGTGGAAGTGTGTGTCTGTGTTACTGGGTATCAGTGTACATCTTTGTTACTTGGTGTCAGTGTATGTCTTTTTTACTTGGTGTAAGTGTATGGCTTTGCTACGTGGTGTCAGTGTATGTCTTCGATACTTGGTGTAAGTGTATGTCTGTGTTACTGGGTATCAGTGTACATCTTTGTTACTTGGTGTCAGTGTATGTCTTTTTTACTTGGTGTAAGTGTATGTCTTTGTTACTTGCTGTCAGTGTATGTCTGTGTACTTGGTGTAAGTGTGTGTCTTTGTTACTTGGTGTCAGTGTATGTCTGTGTTACTTGGTGTAAGTGTATGTCTTTGTTACTTGGTGTAAGTGTACGTCTTTGTTACTTGGTGTCAGTGCATGTCTTTGTTACTTGGTGTAATTGTATGCCTTTGTTACTTGGTGTCAGTGTATGTCTCTGTTACTTGGTGTAAGTGTGTGTCTGTGTTACTGGGTATCAGTGTATGTCTTTGTTACTTGGTGTCATTGTCTGTCTTTGTTACTTGGTGTAAGTGTGTGTCTGTGTTACCCGGTATCAGTGTATGTCTTTGTTACTTGGAGTCCGTGTATGTCTGTGTTACTTGGTGTAAGTGTGTGTCTGTGTTACTGGGCATCAGTGCATGTCTTTGTTACTTGGTGTCAGTGTGTGTCTTTGTTACTTGGTGTAAGTCTATGTCTTTGTTACTTGGCATCAGTGTATGTCTTTGTTACTTGATGTAAGTGTATGTCTTTGCTACTTGGTGTCAGTGTATGTCTTTGACACTTGGTGTAAGTGTATGCCTGTGTTACTGGGTATCAGGGTACGTCTTTGTTACTTGGTGTCAGTGTATGCCTTTTTTACTTGGTGTAAGTGTTTGTCTTCGTTACTTGGTGTCAGTGTATGTCTTTGTTACTTGGTGTAAGAGTGTGCCTGTGTTACTGGGTATCAGTGTATATCTTTGTTACTTGGTGTCTGTGTGTGTCTGTGTTACTTGGTGTAAGTGTGTGTCTGTGTAACTTGGTATCAGTGTATGTCTTTGTTAGTTGGTGTAAGTGTGGGTCTGTGTTACTGGGTATCAGTGTATGCCTTTTTTACTTGGTGTAAGTGAATGCCTTTGTTACTTGGAGTCAGTGTATGTCTGTGTTACTTGGTGTAAGTGTGTGTCTGTGTTACTGGGTATCAGTGTATGTCTTTGTTACTTGGTGTCAGTGTATGTCTTTGTTACTTGGTGTAAGACTATGTCTTTGTTACTTGGTGTAAGCGTATGTCTTTGTTACTTGGTGTCAGTGAATGTCTTTGTTACTTGGTGTAAGTTTATGTCTTTGCTACTTGGTGTCAGTGTATGTCTTTGATACTTGGTGTAAGTGTATGTCTGTGTTATTGGGTATCAGTGTACGTCTTTGTTACTTGGTGTCAGTGTATGTCTTTTTTACTTGGTGTAAGTGTATGTCTTTGTTACTTGGTGTCAGTGTATGTCTTTGTTACTTGGTGTCTGTGTGTGTCTGTGTTACTTGGTGTAAGTGTGTGTCTGTGTTACTGGGTATCAGTGTCTGTCTTTGTTACTTGCTGAAAGTGTGTTTCTGTGTTACTTGGTATCAGTGTATGTCTTTGTTACTTGGTGTAAGTGTATGTCTTTGTTACTTGGTGTCAGTGTATGTCTGTGTTACTTGGTGTAAGTTTGGGTCTTTGTTCCTTGGTGTCAGTGTATGTCTTTGCTCCTGGGTATCAGTGTATGTCTTTGTTACTTGGTGTCAGTGTATGTCTTTTTAACTTGGTGTAAGTGTGTGTCTGTGTTACTGGGTATCAGTGTATGTATTTGTGACTTGGTGTAAGTGTGTGTCTGTGTTTGCTGGGTATCAGTGTCTGTCTTTGTTACTTGGTGTAAGTGCATGTCTTTGTTACTTGGTGTCAGTGTATGTCTTTGATAGTTTGTGTCAGTGTATGTCTGTGTTACTTGGTGTAAGTGTATGTCTTTGTTCCTTGGTTTCAGTGTATGTCTTTGTTACTGGGTATCAGTGTATGTCTTTGTTACTTGGTGTCAGTGTCTGTCTTTGTTACTTGGTGTAAGTGTATGTCTTTGTTACTTTGTGTCAGTGTATGTCTTTGTTACTTGGTGTAAGTGTGTGTCTGTGTTACTGGGTATCAGTGTATGTCTTTGTGACTTGGTGTAAGTGTGTGTCTGCGTTACTGGGTATCAGTGCCTGTCTTTGTTACTTGGTGTCAGTGTATGTCTTTGTTACTTGTTGCAAGTGTGTGTCTGTGTTACTGGGCATCAGTGTATGTCTTTGTTACTTGATGTCTGTGTGTGTCTGTGTTACTTGGTGCAAGTGTGTGTCTGTGTAACTGGGTATCAGTGTATGTCTTTGTTTCTTGGTGTAAGTGTGTGTCTGTGTTACTGGGTATCAGTGGATGTCTTTGTTACTTGGTGTCAGTGTATGTCTTTTTTACTTGGTGCAATTGTATGTCTTTGTTACTTGGTGTCAGTGTATGTCTTTGTTACTTGGTGGGAGTGTGTGTCTGTGTTACTGGGTATCAGTCTATGTCTTTGTTTACTGATGTCAGTGTATGTCTCTGTTACTTGGTGTTAATGTGTGTCTGTGTTACTGGGTATCAGTGTATGTCTTTGTTACTTGGTATCAGTGTGTGTCTTTGTTACTGGGTGTCAGTGCATGTCTTTGTTACTGGGTGTCAGTGTATGTCTTTGTGACTTGGTGTAAGTGTGTGTCTGTGTTACTGGGTATCAGTGCATGTCTTTGTTACTTGGTGTCAGTGTATGTCTTTGTTACTTGGTGTCAGTGTATGTCTTTGTTACTAGGTGTAAGTGTGTGTCTTTGTTACTTGGTGTCAGTGTATGTCTTTGTTACTTGGTGTCAGTGTGTGTCTTTGTTACTGGGTATCAGTGTATGTCTTTGTAACATTGTGTCAGTGTATGTCTGTGTTAGTTGGTGTAAGTGTGTGTCTGTGTTATTGGGGATCAGTGTCTGTCTTTGTTACTTGGTGTAAGAGTGTGTCTGTGTTACTGATCATCAGTGTATGTCTTTTTGACTTGGTGTCAGTGTATGTCTGTGTTACTTGGTGTAAGTCTATGTCTTTGTTACTTGGTATCAGTGTATGTCTTTGTTACTTGATGTAAGTGTATGTCTTTGCTACTTGGTGTCAGTGTATGTCTTTGATACTTGGTGTAAGTGTATGCCTGTGTTACTGGGTATCAGGGTACGTCTTTGTTACTTGGTGTCAGTGTATGCCTTTTTTACTTGGTGTAAGTGTATGTCTTTGTTACTTGGTGTCAGTGTATGTCTTTGTAACTTGGTGTAAGAGTGTGTCTGTGTTACTGGGTATCAGTGTATGTCTTTGTTACTTGGTGTCTGTGTGTGTCTGTGTTACTTGTTGTAAGTGTGTGTTTGTGTAACTGGATATCAGTGTATGTCTTTGTTAGTTGGTGTAAGTGTGGGTCTGTGTTACTGGGTATCAGTGTATGTCTTTGTTACTTGGTGTCAGTGTATGCCTTTTTTACTTGGTGTAAGTGAATGTCTTTGTTAATTGGAGTCAGTGTATGTCTGTGTTAATTGGTGTAAGTGTGTGTCTGTGTTACTGGGTATCAGTGTATGTCTTTGTTACTTGGTGTCAGTGTATGTCTTTGTTACTTGGTGTAAGTCTATGTCTTTGTTACTTGGTGTAAGCGTATGTCTTTGTTACTTGGTGTCAGTGTATGTCTTTGTTACTTGGTGTAAGTTTATGTCTTTGCTACTTGGTGTCAGTGTATGTCTTTGATACTTGGTGTAAGTGTATGTCTGTGTTATTGGGTATCAGTGTACGTCTTTGTTACTTGGTGTCAGTGCATGTCTTTTTTACTTGGTGTAAGTGTATGTCTTTGTTATTTGGTGTCAGTGTATGTCTTTGTTACTTGGTGTCTGTGTGTGTCTGCGTTACTTGGTGTAAGTGTGTGTCTGTGTTACTGGGTATCAGTGTCTGTCTTTGTTACTTGCTGAAAGTGTGTGTCTGTGTTACTTGGTGTCAGTGTATGTCTTTGTTACTTGGTGTAAGTGTATGTCTTTGTTACTTGGTGTCAGTGTATGTCTGTGTTACTTGGTGTAAGTTTGTGTCTTTGTTCCTTGGTGTCAGTGTATGTCTTTGCTACTTGGTATCAGTGTATGTCTTTGTTACTTGGTGTCAGTGTATGTCTTTTTAACTTGGTGTAAGTGTGTGTCTTTGTTACTTGGTGTCAGTGTATGTCTTTGTTACTTGGTGTAAGTGTGTGTCTGTGTTACTGGGTATCAGTCTATGTCTTTGTTTACTGATGTCAGTGTATGTCTCTGTTACTTGGTGTTAATGTGTGTCTGTGTTACTGGGTATCAGTGTATGTCTTTGTTACTTGGTATCAGTGTGTGTCTTTGTTACTGGGTGTCAGTGCATGTCTTTGTTACTGGGTGTCAGTGTATGTCTTTGTGACTTGGTGTAAGTGTGTGTCTGTGTTACTGGGTATCAGTGCATGTCTTTGTTACTTGGTGTCAGTGTATGTCTTTGTTACTTGGTGTCAGTGTATGTCTTTGTTACTAGGTGTAAGTGTGTGTCTTTGTTACTTGGTGTCAGTGTATGTCTTTGTTACTTGGTGTCAGTGTGTGTCTTTGTTACTGGGTATCAGTGTATGTCTTTGTAACATTGTGTCAGTGTATGTCTGTGTTAGTTGGTGTAAGTGTGTGTCTGTGTTATTGGGGATCAGTGTCTGTCTTTGTTACTTGGTGTAAGAGTGTGTCTGTGTTACTGATCATCAGTGTATGTCTTTTTGACTTGGTGTCAGTGTATGTCTGTGTTACTTGGTGTAAGTCTATGTCTTTGTTACTTGGTATCAGTGTCTGTCTTTGTTACTTGATGTAAGTGTATGTCTTTGCTACTTGGTGTCAGTGTATGTCTTTGATACTTGGTGTAAGTGTATGCCTGTGTTACTGGGTATCAGGGTACGTCTTTGTTACTTGGTGTCAGTGTATGCCTTTTTTACTTGGTGTAAGTGTATGTCTTTGTTACTTGGTGTCAGTGTATGTCTTTGTAACTTGGTGTAAGAGTGTGTCTGTGTTACTGGGTATCAGTGTATGTCTTTGTTACTTGGTGTCTGTGTGTGTCTGTGTTACTTGTTGTAAGTGTGTGTTTGTGTAACTGGATATCAGTGTATGTCTTTGTTAGTTGGTGTAAGTGTGGGTCTGTGTTACTGGGTATCAGTGTATGTCTTTGTGACTTGGTGTCAGTGTATGCCTTTTTTACTTGGTGTAAGTGAATGTCTTTGTTACTTGGAGTCAGTGTATGTCTGTGTTAATTGGTGTAAGTGTGTGTCTGTGTTACTGGGTATCAGTGTATGTCTTTGTTACTTGGTGTCAGTGTATGTCTTTGTTACTTGGTGTAAGTCTATGTCTTTGTTACTTGGTGTAAGCGTATGTCTTTGTTACTTGGTGTCAGTGTATGTCTTTGTTACTTTTTGTAAGTTTATGTCTTTGCTACTTGGTGTCAGTGTATGTCTTTGATACTTGGTGTAAGTGTATGTCTGTGTTATTGGGTATCAGTGTACGTCTTTGTTACTTGGTGTCAGTGCATGTCTTTTTTACTTGTTGTAAGTGTATGTCTTTGTTACTTGGTGTCAGTGTATGTCTTTGTTAAATGGTGTCTGTGTGTGTCTGTGTTACTTGGTGTAAGTGTGTGTCTGTGTTACTGGGTATCAGTGTCTGTCTTTGTTACTTGCTGAAAGTGTGTGTCTGTGTTACTTGGTGTCAGTGTATGTCTTTGTTACTTGGTGTAAGTGTATGTCTTTGTTACTTGGTGTCAGTGTATGTCTGTGTTGCTTGGTGTAAGTTTGTGTCCTTGTTCCTTGGTGTCAGTGTATGTCTTTGCTACTGGGTATCAGTGTATGTCTTTGTTACTTGGTGTCAGTGTATGTCTTTTTAACTTGGTGTAAGTGTGTGTCTGTGTTACTGGGTATCAGTGTATGTATTTGTGACTTGGTGTAAGTGTGTGTCTGTGTTAACTGGGTATCAGTGTCTGTCTTTGTTACTTGGTGTAAGTGCATGTCTTTGTTACTTGGTGTCAGTGTATGTCTTTGATACTTTGTGTCAGTGTATGTCTGTGTTACTTGGTGTAAGTTTGTGTCTTTGTTACTTGATGTCAGTGTCTGTCTTTGTTACTTGGTGTCAGTGTATGTCTGTGTAACTTGGTGTAAGTGTATGTCTTTGTTACTTGGTTTCAGTGTATGTCTTTGTTACTGGGTATCAGTGTATGTCTTTGTTACTTGGTGTCAGTGTCTGTCTTTGTTACTTGGTGTAAGTGTATGTCTTTGTTACTTTTTGTCAGTGTATGTCTTTGTTACTTGGTGTAAGTGTGTGTCTGTGTTACTGGGTATCAGTGTATGTCTTTGTGACTTGGTGTAAGTGTGTGTCTGCGTTACTGGGTATCAGTGCCTGTCTTTGTTACTTGGTGTCATTGTATGTCTTTGTTACTTGTTGTAAGTGTGTGTCTGTGTTACTGGGTATCAGTGTATGTCTTTGTTACTTGATGTCTGTGTGTGTCTGTGTTACTTGGTGCAAGTGTGTGTCTGTGTAACTGGGTATCAGTGTATGTCTTTGTTTCTTGGTGTAAGTGTGTGTCTGTGTAACTGGGTATCAGTGTATGTCTTTGTTTCTTGGTGTAAGTGTGTGTCTGTGTTACTGGGTATCAGTGGATGTCTTTGTTACTTGGTGTCAGTGTATGTCTTTTTTATTTGGTGCAATTGTATGTCTTTGTTACTTGGTGTCAGTGTATGTCTTTGTTACTTGGTGTAAGTGTGTGTCTGTGTTACTGGGTATCAGTCTATGTCTTTGTTTACTGGTGTCAGTGTATGTCTCTGTTACTTGGTGTTAATGTGTGTCTGTGTTACTGGGTATCAGTGTATGTCTTTGTTACTTGGTATCAGTGTGTGTCTTTGTTACTGGGTGTCAGTGCATGTCTTTGTTACTGGGTGTCAGTGTATGTCTTTGTGACTTGGTGTAAGTGTGTGTCTGTGTTACTGGGTATCAGTGTATGTCTTTGTTACTTGGTGTCAGTGTATGTCTTTGTTACTTGGTGTCAGTGTATGTCTTTGTTACTAGGTGTAAGTGTGTGTCTTTTTTACTTGGTGTCAGTGTATGTCTTTGTTACTTGGTGTCAGTGTGTGTCTTTGTTACTGGGTATCAGTCTATGTCTTTGTAACATTGTGTCAGTGTATGTCTGTTGTAGTTGGTGTAAGTGTGTGTCTGTGTTATTGGGGATCAGTGTCTGTCTTTGTTACTTGGTGTAAGAGTGTGTCTGTGTTACTGATCATCAGTGTATGTCTTTTTGACTTGGTGTCAGTGTATGTCTGTGTTACTTGGTGTCAGTGTTTGTCTTTGTTACTGTGTATCAGTGTTTCTCAATGTCACTGGGTGTCAGTGTGTGTCTGTGACACTAGGTGTCAGTATATAGTTTAGTTTCGAGATGCAGCACTGAAACTGGCCCTTCGGCCCACGGAGTCTGTGCCGACCATCAACAACCCATTTATACTAATACTACACTAATCCCGTATTCCTATCACATCCCCACCTGTCCCTATATATTTCCCTACCACCTACCTATACTAGGGGCAATTTATGATGGCCAATTAACCTATCAACCTGCAAGTCTATGGCATGTGGGAGGAAACCGGAGCACCCGGAGGAAACCCACGCAGACACAGGGAGAACTTGCAAACTCCGCACAGGCAGTACCCAGAATCGTTCCCGGGTCCCTGGAGCTGTGAGGCTGCGGTTCTAACCAGCGTGTGCCTGTGTTACTGGGTATCAGTGTATGTCCTTGTTGCTTGGTGTCAGTGTATGTCTGTGTTACTTGGTGTAGGTGTGTGTCTTTGTGACTTGGTGTCCGTGTGTGTCTGTGTTACTGGGTAGCAGTGTCTGTCTTTGTTACTTGGTGTAAGTGTGTGTCTGTGTTACTGGGTATCAGTGTATGTCTTTGTTACTTGGTGTCAGTGTATGTCTGTGTTACTTGGTGCAAGTGTGTGTCTGTGTTACTGGGTGTCAATGTGTGTCTGTGTTACTTGATGTAAGTCTGTGTCTTTGTTACTTGGTGTCCGTGTGTGTCTGCGTTACTGGGTGTCAGTGTATGTCTTTGTTACTGGGTGTCAGTGTATGTCTTTGTTACTTGGTGTAAGTGTGTGTCTGTGTTACTGGGTGTCAGTGTATGTCTGTGTTACTTGGTGTAAGTGTGTGTCTGTGTTACTGGGTATTAGTGTATGTCTTTGTGACTTGGTGTGAGTGCATGTCTTTGTTACTTGGTATCAGTGTGTGTCTTTGTGACTTGGAGTCAGTGTATGTCTTTGTTACTTGGTGTAAGTGTGTGTCTGTGTTACTGGGTATCAGTGTATGTCTTTGTTACTTGGTGTCAGTGTATGTCAAAATACTTGGTGTCAGTGCATGTCTTTGTTACTTGGTGTCAGTGTGTGTCTGTGTTACTGGGTATCAGTGTATGGCTTTGTGACTTGGTATCAGTGTACGTCTTTGTGACTTGGTGTCATTGTGTATCTTTGTTACTGTTTATCTGTGTTTCTCTGTGTAACTGGGTGTCAGTGTGTGTTTGTTTGTGTTACTGGGTGTCAGTGTGTATCTGTGACACTAGGTGTCTGTATATAGTTTAGTTGGAGACACAGCACTTTAACAGGCCCTTCGGCCCACCGAGTCTGTGCCGACCATCAACCACCCATTTATACTAATCCTACACTAATCCCGTATTCCTATCACATCCCCACCTGTCCCTAAATATTTCCCTACCACCTAACTATACTAGGGGCAATTTATGATGGCCAATTAACCTATCAACCTGCAAGTCGTTGGCATGTGGGAGGAAACCGGAGAACACGGTTGAAACCCACGCAGACAACGGGAGAACTTACAAACTCCGCACAGGCAGTACCCAGAATCGAACCCGGGTCCCTGGAGCTGTGATGCTGCGGTGCCAACCACTGCGCCAATGTGCCCCCCAGTGTGTGCCTGTGTTACTGGGTATCAGTGTATGTCTTTGTTACTTGGTGTCAGTGTATGTCTGTGTTACTTGGTGTAAGTGTGTGTCTGTGTTACTGGGTGTCAGTGTGTGTCTGTGTTACTTGTTGTAAGTGTGTGTCTTTGTTACTTGGTGTAAGTGTGTGTCTGTGTTACTGTGTATCAGTGTATGTCTTTGTTATCTGGTGTAAGTGTGTGTCTTTGTTACTTGGTGTAAGTGTATGTCTTTGTTACTTGATGTCAGTGTATGTCTTTGTTACTTGGTGTAAGTGTGTGTCTGTTTTACTTGGTGTAAGTGTGTGTCTGTGTTCCTGGGTATCAGTGTATGTCTGTGTTACTTGGTGTCAGTGTATGTCTGTGTTACTTGGTGTAAGTTTGTGTCTGTGTTCCTGGGTATCAGTGTATGTCTTTGTTACTGGGTGTCATTGTGTGTCTTTGTGACTTGGTGTCAGTGTATGTCAAAATACTTGGTGTAAGTGTATGTCTTTGTAACTTGGTGTAATTGTCTGTCTTTGTTATTTGGTGTAAGTGTATGTCTTTGTAACTTGGTGTCAGTGTATGTCTTTATTACTTGGTGTCAGTGTGTGTCTGCTTTACTTGGTGTAAGTGTGTGTCTTTGTTACTTGGTGTAAGTGTATGTCTTTGTTACTTGGTGTCTGTGTATGTCTTTGTTACTTGGTGTCAGTGTGTGTCTGTGTTACTGGGTATCAGTGTATGTCTTTGTTACTTGGTATCAGTGTATGTCTTTGTTACTGGGTGTCAGTGTGTGTCTGCGTTACTGGGTATCAGTGTATGTCTTTGTGAGTTGGTATCAGTGTATGTCTTTGTTACTGGGTGTCAGTGTGTTTCTGTGTTACTGGATATCTGTGTATGTCTTTGTGACTTGGTATCAGTGTATGTCTTTGTTACTTGGTGTCAGTGTTTGTCTTTGTTACTTGGTGTCAGTGTGTGCCTGTGTTCCTCGGTATCAGTGTATGTCTTTGTTACTATTTATTAGTGTTGCTCTGTGTTACTGGTGTCAGTGTGTGTTTGTTTGTGTTACTGGGTGTCAGTGTATGTCTTTGTTACTTGGTGTAAGTGTGTGTCTGTGTTAATTGTTGTAAGTGTGTGTCTGTGTTACTGGGTATCAGTGTAAGTCTTTGTTACTTGGTGTCAGTGTATGTCTGTGTTACTTCGTGTAAGTGTGTGTCTGTGTTCCTGGGTATCAGTGTATGTCTTTGTTACTTTGTGTCAATGTATGTCTGTGTTACTTGGTGTAAGTGTGTGTCTGTGTTGCTGGGTATCAGTGTATGTCTTTGTTACTTGGTGTCAGTGTATGTCTGTGTTGCTTGGTGCAAGTGTGTGTCTGTGTTACTGGGTGACAGTGTGTGTCTGTGTTACTTGGTGTAAGTGTGTGTCTTTGTTACTTGGTGTCCGTGTGTGTCTGTGTTACTGGGTGTCAGTGTATGTCTTTGTTACTGGGTGTCAGTGTATGTCTTTGTTACTTGGTGTAATTGTGTGTCTGTGTTGCTGGGTATCAGTGCCTGTCTTTGTCACTTGGTGTAAGTGAGTGTCTGTGTTACTGGGTATCAGTGTATGTCTTTGTTACTTGGTGTCAGTGTATGTCTGTGTTACTTGGTGTAAGTGTGTGTCTGTGTTACTGGGTATCAGTGTATGTCTTTGTGACTGGGTGTCAGTGTGTGTCTTTGTGATTTGGTGTCAGTGTATGTCTTTGTTACTTGGTGTAAATGTGTGACTGTGTTACTGGGTATCAGTGTATGTCTATGTCACTTGGTGTCAGTGTATGTCAAAATACATGGTGCAAGTGTGTGTCTTTGTTACTTGGTGTAGTTGTCTGTCTTTGTTATTTGGTGTAAGTGTATGTCTTTGTAACTTGGTGTCATTGTATGTCTTTGTTACTTGGTGTCAGTGTATGTCTGTTTTACATGGTGTAAGTGTGTGTCTTTGTTACTTGGTGTAAGTGTATGTCTTTGTTACATGGTGTCTGTGTATGTCTTTGTTACTTGGTATCAGTGTATGTCTTTGTTACTGGGTGTCAGTGTGTGTCTGTGTTACTTGGTCTAAGTGTTTGTCTGTGTTACTGTGTATCAGTATATGCTTTGTTACAGGGTGTCAGTGTGTGTCTTTGTGACTTGGTGTCAGTGTATGTCATTGTTACTTGGTGTAAGTGTGTGTCTGTGTTACTGGGTATCAGTGTATGTCTTTGTGACTTGGTGTCAGTGTATGTCAAAATATTTGGTGTAGGTGTATGTCTTTGTTACTTGGTGTAATTGTCTGTCTTTGTTATTTCGTGTAAGTGTATGTCTTTGTAACTTGGTGTAAGTGTGTGTCTTTGTTCCTGGGTATCAGTGTATGTCTTTGTGACTTGGTGTCAGTGTATGTCTTTGTTACTGGGTGTCAGTGTGTGTCTGTGTTACTGAGTGTCAGTGTATGTCTTTGTTACTTGGTGTAAGTGTGTGTCTTTGTTCCTGGGTATCAGTGTATGTCTTTGTGACTTGGTGTCCGTGTATGTCTTTGTTACTGGGTCTCAGTGTGTGTCTGTGTTACTGGGTGTCAGTGTATGTCTGTGTTACTTGGTGTAAGTGTGTGTCTGTGTTACTGGGTATCAGTGTATGTCTTTGTTACTGGGTGTCAGTGTGTGTCTTTGTGACTTGGTGTCAGTGTATGTCTTTGTTACTTGGTGTAAGTGTGTGTCTGTGTTTCTGGGTATCAGTGTATGTCTTTGTTACTTGGTGTCAGTGTATGTCAAAATACTTGGTGTAAGTGTATGTCTTTGTTACTTGGTGTAATTGTCTTGCCTTTGTTACTTGATGTAAGTGTATGTCTTTGTTACTTGGTGTCAGTGTACGTCTTTGTTACTTGGTGTCAGTGTGTGTCTTTCTGACTTGGTGTCTGTGTATGTCTATGTTACTGGGTGTCAGTGTGTGTCTGTGTTACTTGGTGTCAGTGTATGTCTTTTTAACTGTGTATTAGTGTTTCTCTGTGTTACTGGGTGTCAGTGTGTGTTTGTTTGTGTTACTGGGTGTCAGTGTATGTCTTTGTTACTTGGTGTCAGTGTATGTCTGTGTTACTTGTTGTAAGTGTTTGTCTGTGTTACTGGGTATCAGTGTAAGTCTTTGTTACTTGGTGTCAGTGTATGTCTGTGTTACTTGTTGTAAGTGTGTGTCTGTGTTCCTGGGTATCAGTGTATGTCTTTGTTACTTGGTGTCAGTGTATGTCTGTGTTACTTGGTGTAAGTGTGTGTCTGTGTTGCTGGGTATCAGTGTATGTCTTTGTTACTTGGTGTAAATGTGTGACTGTGTTACTGGGTATCAGTGCATGTCTATGTCACTTGGTGTCAGAGTATGTCAAAATATTTGGTGTAGGTGTATGTCTTTGTTACTTGGTGTAATTGTCTGTCTTTGTTATTTCGTGTAAGTGTATGTCTTTGTAACTTGGTGTCAGTGTACGTCTGTGTTGCTTGGTGCAAGTGTGTGTCTGTGTTACTGGGTGTCAGTGTGTGTCTGTGTTACTTGGTGTAAGTGTGTGTCTTTGTTACTTTGTGTCCGGTGTGTGTCTGTGTTACTGGGTGTCAGTGTATGTCTTTGTTACTGGGTGTCAGTGTATGTCTTTGTTACTTGGTGTAATTGTGTGTCTGTGTTGCTGGGTATCAGTGCCTGTCTTTGTTACTTGGTGTAAGTGAGTGTTTGTGTTACTGGGTATCAGTGTATGTCTTTGTTACTTGCTGTCAGTGTATGTCTGTGTTACTTGGTGTAAGTGTGTGTCTGTATTACTGGGTATCAGTGTATGTCTTTGTGACTTGGTATCAGTGTATGACTTTGTCACTGGGTGTCAGTGTGTGTCTTTGTGATTTGGTGTCAGTGTATGTCTTTGTTACTTGGTGTAAATGTGTGACTGTGTTACTGGTTATCAGTGCATGTCTATTTCACTTGGTGTCAGAGTATGTCAAAATATTTGGTGTAGGTGTATGTCTTTGTTACTTGGTGTAATTGTCTGTCTTTGTTATTTCGTGTAAGTGTATGTCTTTGTAACTTGGTGTCAGTGTATGTCTTTGTTACTTGGTGTCAGTGTATGTCTGTTTTACTTGGTGTAAGTGTGTGTCTTTGTTACTTGGTGTACGTGTATGTCTTTGTTACTTGGTGTCTGTGTATGTCTTTGTTACTTGGTGTCAGAGTGTGTCTGTGTTACTGGGCATCAGTGTATGTCTTAGTTACTTGGTATCAGTGTATGTCTTTGTTACTGGGTGTCAGTGTGTGTCTGTGTTACTGGGTATCAGTGTATGTCTTTGTGACTTGGTATCAGTGTATGTCTTTGTTACTGGGTGTCAGTGTGTTTGTGTGTTACTGTGTATCAGTGTATGTCTTTGTGACTTGGTATCAGTGTATGTCTTTGTTACTGGGCTTCAGTGTGTGTCTGCGTTCCTGGGTATCAGTGTATGTCTTTGTGACTTGGTGTCAGTGCATGTCTTTGTTACTGGGTGTCAGTGTGTGTCTGTGTTACTGGGTGTCTGTGTATGTCTTTGTTACTTGTTGTAAGTGTGTGTCTTTGTTCCTGGGTATCAGTGTATGTCTTTGTGACTTGGTGTCAGTGTATGTCTTTGTTACTGGGTCTCAGTGTGTGTCTGTGTTTCTGGGTGTCAGTGTGTGTCTGTGTTACTTGGTGTAAGTGTGTGTCTTTGTTACTTGGTGTCCGTGTGTGTCTGTGTTACTGGGTGTCAGTGTATGTCTTTGTTACTGGGTGTCAGTGTGTGTCTATGTGATTTGGTGTCAGTGTATGTTATTGTTACTTGGTGTAAATGTGTGACTGTGTTACTGGGTATCAGTGTATGTCGATGTCACTTTGTGTCAGTGTATGTCAAAATACTTGGTGTAAGTGTATGTCTTTGTAACTTGGTGTAATTGTATGTCTTTGTTATTTGGTGTAAGTGTATGTCTTTGTTACTTGGTGTCAGTGTATGTCTTTATTACTTGGTGTCAGTGTGTGTCTGTTTTACTTGGTGTAAGTGTGTGTCTTTGTTACTTGGTGTCAGTGTATGTCTTTGTTACTTGGTGTCTGTGTATGTCTTTGTTACTTGGTGTCAGTGTGTTTCTGTGTTACTGGGTATCAGTGTATGTCTTTGTTACTTGGTATCAGTGTATGTCTTTGTTACTGGGTGTCAGTGTGTGTCTGTGTTACTGGGTATCAGTGTATGTCTTTGTGACTTGGTGTCAGTGTATGTCTTTGTTACTGGGTGTCAGTGTGTTTCTGTGTTACTGGGTATCAGTGTATGTCTTTGTGACTTGGTATCAGTGTATGTCTTTGTTAATTGGTGTCAGTGTTTGTCTTTGTTACTTGGTGTCAGTGTGTGTCTGTGTTACTCGGTATCAGTGTATGTCTTTGTGACTTGGTATCAGTGTATGTCTTTGTGACTTGGTGTCAGTGTATGTCTATGTTACTGGGTGTCAGTGTGTGTCTGTGTTACTTGGTGTCATTGTATGTCTGTGTTACTGTTTATTAGTGTTTCTCTGTGTTACTGGTGTCAGTGTGTGTTTGTTTGTGTTACTGGGTGTCAGTGTATGTCTTTGTTACTTGGTGTAAGTGTGTGTCTGTGTTAATTGCTGTAAGTGTGTGTCTGTGTTCCTGGGTATCAGTGTATGTCTTTGTTACTTGGTGTCAGTGTCTGTCTGTGTTACTTGGTGTAAGTGTGTGTCTGTGTTACTGGGTATCAGTGTATGTCTTTGTTACTTGGTGTCAGTGTCTGTCTGTGTTACTTGGTGTAAGTGTGTGTCTGTGTTACTGGGTATCAGTGTATGTCTTTGTTACTTGGTGTCAGTGTATGTCTGTGTTACTTGGTGTAAGTGTGTGTCTTTGTTACTTGGTGTCCGTGTGTGTCTGTGTTACTGGGTGTCAGTGTATGTCTTTGTTACTGGGTGTCAGTGTATGTCTTTGTTATTTGGTGTAATTGTGTGTCTGTGTTACTGGGTATCATTGTCTGTCTTTGTTACTTGGTGTAAGCGAGTGTCTGTGTTTCTGGGTATCAGTGTATGTCTTTGTTACTTGGTGTCAGTGTATGTCTGCGTTACCTGGTGTAAGTGTGTGTCTGTGTTACTGGGTATCAGTGTATGTCTTTGTGACTTGGTATCAGTGTATGTCTTTGTTACTTCGTGTCAGTGTGTGTCTTTGTGATTTGGTGTCAGTGTATGTCTTTGTTACTTGGTGTAAATGTGTGACTGTGTTACTGGGTATCAGTGTATGTCTATGTCACTTGGTGTCAGTGTATGTCAAAATACTTGGTGCAAGTGTGTGTCTTTGTTACTTGGTGTAATTGTCTGTCTTTGTTATTTGGTGTAAGTGTATGTCTTTGTAACTTGGTGTCAGTGTATGTCTTTGTTACTTGGTGTCAGTGTATGTCTGTTTTACTTGGTGTAAGTGTGTGTCTTTGTTACTTGGTGTAAGTGTATGTCTTTGTTACATGGTGTCTGTGTATGTCTTTGTTACTTGGTATCAGTGTATGTCTTTGTTACTGGGTGTCAGTGTGTGTCTGTGTTACTTGGTGTAAGTGTTTGTCTGTGTCACTGGGTATCAGTGTATGCTTTGTTACAGGGTGTCAGTGTGTGTCTTTGTGACTTGGTGTCAGTGTATGTCTTTGTTACTTGGTGTAAGTGTGTGTCTGTGTTACTGGGTATCAGTGTATGTCTTTGTGACTTGGTATCAGTGTATGTCTTTATTAATGGGATTCAGTGTGTGTCTTTGTGATTTGGTGTCAGTGTATGTCAAAATAATTGCTGTAAGTGTATGTCTTTGTTACTTGGTGTAATTGTCTGTCTTTGTTATTTGGTGTAAGTGTATGTCTTTGTAACTTGGTGTCAGTGTATGTCTTTATTACTTGGTGTCAGTGTATGTCTGTTTTACTTTGTGTGTGTGTGTCTTTGTTACTTGGTGTAAGTGTATGTCTTTGTTACTTGGTGTCTGTGTATGTCTTTGTTACTTGGTGTCAGTGTGTGTCTGTGTTACTGGCTATCAGTGTATGTCTTTGTTACTTGGTATCAGTTTCTGTCTTTGTTACTGGGTGTCAGTGTGTGTCTGTGTTACTGGGTATCAGTGTATGTCTTTGTGACTTGGTATCAGTGTATGTCTTTGTGACTTGGTGTCAGTGTCTGTCTGTGTTACTTGGTGTCAGTGTATGTCTTTGTTACTGTTTATTATCAGGAATAAGGTGAGTGAATTGAAGGCGTGGATGGGCACTTGGGACTACGATGTTGTGGCCATCACTGAAACGTGGATAGGTGAGGGGGAGGAATGGTTCTTGGAGGTACCTGGTTATAGATGTTTTCATAAGATTAGGAATGGTGGTAAAAGAGGTGGGGGGGTGGCATTGTTAGTTAGAAATAGTGTAACAACTGCTGAAAGAATTTTCGAGGAGGATCTGCCGACTGAGGCACTTTGGGTTGAGGTCAGGAACAGGAAAGGAGCAGTCACCTTGATGGGAGTTTTCTATCGGCCCCCCAATAGCAGCAGGGAGGTGGAAGAGCAGATTGGGAAACAGATTTTGGAAAGGAGCAGAAGTCACAGGGTAATAATTATGGGGGATTTCAACTTCCCAAATATTGATTGGCAACTCTTTAGATCGAATAGTTTGGATGGGGTAGTGTTTGTGCAGTATGTCCAGGAAGCTTTTCTGACTCAGTATGTAGACTGCCCGACCAGAGGGGAGGCAATATTGGATTTGGTACTAGGTAATGAACCAGGGCAAGTGATAGAGCTGTTGGTGGGCGAGCACTTTGGAGATAGTGATCACAATTCTGTAGCATTCACTGTGGTAATGGAGAGGGATAGGTATGTGCAACAGGGCAAGGTTTACAATTGGGGGAAGGGTAGATATGATGCTGTCAGGCAGGAACTGAGGAGCATAAGTTGGGAGCATATGCTGGCAGGGAAGAGCACGGTCGAAATGTGGAACTTTTTCAAGGAGCAGATAGTAGGGGCCATTGATAAGCATGTCCCTGTCAGACAGGGAAGGGATGGTCATGTGAGGGAACCGTGGTTGACAAGAGAGGTTGAGAGTCTTGTTAGGAAGAAGAAGGATGCGTATATAAGGTTGAGGAAAAAGGGCACAGGCATAGCTCTGGAGGGATACAAGATGGCCAGGAAGGATCTGAAGAAAGGGATTAGGAGAGCTAAGAGAGGGCATGAAAAATGCTTGGCGGGTAGGATAAAAGAAAACCCCAAGGCCTTTTACGCGTATGTCAGAAATATGAGGATGACTAGCGGGACCGTAGGTCCGGTCAAGGACAATAGCGGGAGACTATGTGTTGAGCCGGAAGAGATAAGTGAGGTTTTGAATGAGTACTTCTCTTCGGTATTTACGAATGAGAAGGGGTGTATTACTGAAGAGGACGGTGTGAAACAGACTGGTAAGCGCGAGGAAGTGCTCGTTAGGAGGGAAGATGTGTTGGGGTTTTTGAATAACTTGAAGATAGACAAGTCTCCCGGGCCTGACGGGGTATATCCAAGGATGTTATGGGAAGCAAGGGATGAAATTGCAGAGCCGCTGGCAATGATCTTTTCATCTTCTCTGTTGACGGGGGTGGTACCAGGTGATTGGAGGGTGGCAAATGTTGTGCCCCTGTTCAAGAAAGGGAATAGGAACAACCCTGGGAATTACAGGCCAGTTAGTCTTACTTCGGTGGTAGGCAAGTTGATGGAAAAGGTGCTGAGGGATAGGATTTCTGAGCATCTGGAAAGACACTGCTTGATTCGGGACAGTCAGCACGGTTTTGTGAGGGGTAGGTCTTGCCTCACAAGCCTGATTGAATTCTTTGAGCAGGTGACCAAGCAAGTGGATGAGGGTAAACCAGTGGATGTGGTGTACATGGATTTTAGTAAGGCATTTGATAAGGTCCCCCATGGTAGACTTATGGAGAAAGTCAGGAGGCATGGGATAGTGGGGAATGTGGCCAGTTGGATTAAGAATTGGCTAACTGATAGAAGGCAGAGAGTGGTCTTAGATGGTAAATACTCAGCCTGGAGCCCAGTTACCAGTGGCGTGCCACAGGGATCAGTTCTGGGTCCTCTCCTGTTTGTGATTTTTATTAACGACTTGGATGAGGAAGTCGAAGGGTGGGTCAGTAAATTTGCAGATGATACAAAGGTTGGTGGAGTTGTGGATACCGAGGAGGGCTATTGTCGTCTGCAAAGGGACTTGGATAGGTTGCAGTGCTGGGCTGAAAAGTGGCAGATGGAGTTTAACCCTGAAAAGTGTGAGGTCGTCCATTTTGGAAGGACAAACACGAATGCAAAATACTGGGTTAACGGTAGGGTTCTTGGGCATGTGGAGGAGCAGAGAGACCTTGGGGTCTATGTGCATAGATCGTTGAAGGTTGCAACTCAAGTGGATAGGGCTGTGAAGAAGGCATATGGGGTGTTAGCGTTCATTAGCAGAGGGATTGAATTTAAGAGCCGTGAGGTGATGATGCAGCTGTACAGGACCTTGGTAAGGCCTCATTTGGAGTACTGTGTGCAGTTCTGGTCGCCTCATTTTAGGAAGGATGTGGAAGCCTTGGAGAGGGTGCAGAGGAGATTTACCAGGATGTTGCCTGGAATGGAGAATAAGTCTTACGAGGAAAGGCTGAACATTCTAGGCCTCTTCTCATTAGAAAGGAGAAGGATGAGGGGTGACATGATAGAGGTTTATAAGATGATCAGGGGAATAGATAGGGTAGACAGTCAGAAACTTTTTCCCCGGGTGGAGCAAAGCGTTACAAGGGGTCATAAATTTAAGGTGAAGGGTGGGAGATATAAGGGGGATGTCAGGGGAAGGTTCTTTACCCAGAGAGTGGTCGGGGCATGGAATGCCTTGCCTGGGGAAGTTGTTGAGTCAGAAACTTTAGGGACTTTCAAACGGCTTTTAGATAGGTATATGGATAAAGGAGAATGATGGGGTATAGATTAAATTGTCCTTGACAGAGGACAAAGGATCGGCACAACATCGTGGGCCGAAGGGCCTGTTCTGTGCTGTATTTTTCTATGTTCTATGTTCTATGTTCTATTAGTGTTTCTCTGTGTTACTGGGTGTCAGTGTGTGTTTGTTTGTGTCACTGGGTGTCAGTGTATGTCTTTGTTACTTGGTATCAGTGTATGTCTTTGTTACTGGGTGTCAGTGTGTGTCTTTGTGATTTGGTGTCAGTGTATGTCTTTGTTACTTGGTGTAAATGTGTGACTGTGTTACTGGGAATCAGTGTATGTCGATGTCACTTGGTGTCAGTGTATGTCAAAATACTTGGTGTAAGTGTATGTCTTTGTTACTTGGTGTAATTGTCTGTCTTTGTTATTTGGTGTAAGTGTATGTCTTTGTAACTTGGTGTCAGTGCATGTCTGTGTTACTTGGTGTCAGTGTATGTCTGTTTTACTTGGTGTAAGTGTGTGCCTTTGTTACTTGGTGTAAGTGTATGTCTTTGTTACTTGGTGTCTGTGTATGTCTTTGTTACTTGGTGTCAGTGTGTGTCTGTGTTACTGGGTATCAGTGTATGTCTTTGTTACTTGGTATCAGTGTATGTCTTTGTTACTGGGTGTCAGTGTGTGTCTGTGTTACTGGGTATCAGTGTATGTCTTTGTGACTTGGTATCAGTGTATGTCTTTGTTACTGGGTGTCAGTGTGTTTCTGTGTTACCGGGTATCAGTGTATGTCTTTGTGACTTGGTATCAGTGTATGTCTTTGTTACTGGGTGTCAATGTGTGTCTGTGTTCCTGGGTATCAGTGTATGTCTTTGTGACTTGGTGTCAGTGTATGTCTTTGTTACTGGGTGTCAGTGTGCGTCTGTGTTACTGGGTGTCAGTGTATGTCTGTGTTACTTGGTGGAAGTGTGTGTCTGGGTTCCTGGGTATCAGTGTATGTCTTTGTGACTTGGTGTCAGTGTATGTCTTTGTTACTGGGTGTCAGTGTGTGTCTGTGTTACTGGGTGTCAGTGTATGTCTGTGTTACTTGGTGTCAGTGTGTGTCTGTGTTACTGGGTATCAGTGTATGTCTTTGATACTGGGTGTCAGTGTGTGTCTTTGTGACTTGGTGTCAGTGTATGTCTTAGTTACTTGGTGTAAGTGTGTGTCTGTGTTACTGGGTATCAGTGTCTGTCTTTGTGACTTGGTATCAGTGTATGTCTTTGTTACTGGGTGTCAGTGTGTTTCTGTGTTACTGGGTATCAGTGTATGTCTTTGTTACTTGGTATCAGTGTATGTCTTTGTTACTTGGTGTCAGTGTGTGTCTGTGTTACTCGGTATCAGTGTATGTCTTTGTGACTTGGTGTCAGTGTATGTCTATGTTACTGGGTGTCAGTGTGTGTCTGTGTTACTTGGTGTCAGTGTATGTCTTTGTTACTGTTTATTAGTGTTTCTCTGTGTTACTGGGTGTCAGTGTGTGTTTGTTGTGTTACTGGGTGTCAGTGTATGTCTTTGTTACTTGGTGTAAGTGTGTGTCTGTGTTAATTGTTGTAAGTGTTTGTCTGTGTTACTGGGTATCAGTGTAAGTCTTTGTTACTTAGTGTCAGTGTATGTCTGTGTTACTTGGTGTAAGTGTGTGTCTGTGTTCCTGGGTATCAGTGTATGTCTTTGTTACTTGGTGTCAGTGTATGTCTGTGTTACTTGGTGTAAGTGTGTGTCTGTGTTACTGGGTATCAGTGTATGTCTTTGTTACTTGGTGTCAGTGTCTGTCTGTGTTGCTTGGTGTAAGTGTGTGTCTGTGTTAGTTGGTGTAAGTATGTGTCTTTGTTACTTGGTGTCCGTGTGTGTCTGTGTTACTGGGTGTCAGTGTATGACTTTGTTACTGGGTGTCAGTGTATGCCTTTGTTACTTGGTGTAATTGTGTGTCTGTGTTACTGGGTATCAGTGTCTGTCTTTGTTACTTGGTGTAAGTGAGTGTCTGTGTTACTGGGTATCAGTGTATGTCTTTGTTACTTGGTGTCAGTGTATGTCTGTGTTACTTGGTGTAAGTGTGTGTCTGTGTTACTGGGTATCAGTGTATGTCTTTGTGACTTGGGATCAGTGTATGTCTTTGTTACTGCGTGTCAGTGTGTGTCTTTGTGATTTGGTGTCAGTGCATGTCTTTGTTACTTGATGTAAATGTGTGAATGTGTTACTGGGTATCAGTGTATGTCTATGTCACTTGGTGTCAGTGTATGTCAAAATACTTGGTGTAAGTGTATGTCTTTGTTACTTAGTGTAAGTGTATGTCTTTGTTACTTGGTGTCTGTGTATGTCTTTGTTACTTGGTGTCAGAGTTTCTCTGTGTTATTGGGTATCAGTGTATGTCTTTGTTACTTGGTATCAGTGTATGTCTTTGTTACTGGGTGTCAGTGTGTGTCAGTGTTACTGGGTATCAGTGTGTTTCTGTGTTACTTGGTATCAGTGTATGTCTTTGTTACTGTGTGTCAGTGTGTGTCTGTGTTACTGGGTATCAGTGTATGTCTTTGTGACTTGGTATCAGTGTATGTCTTTGTTACTGGGTGTCAGTGTGTTTCTTTGTTACTGGGTATCAGTGTATGTCTTTGTGACTTGGTATCAGTGTATGTCTTTGTTGCTGGGTGTCAGTGTGTGTCTGTGTTCCTGGGTATCAGTGTATGTCTTTGTGACTTGGTGTCAGTGTATGTCTTTGTTACTGGGTGGCAGTGTGTGTCTGTGTTACTGGATGTCAGTGTATTTCTGTGTTACTTGGTGTAAGTGTGTGTCTGTGTTCCTGGGTATCAGTGTATGTCTTTGTGACTTGGTGACAGTGTATGTCTTTGTTACTGGGTGTCAGTGTGTGTCTGTGTTACTGGGTGTCAGTGTATGTCTGTGTTACTTGGTGTAAGTGTGTGTCTGTGTTACTGGGTATCAGTGTATGTCTTTGTTACTGGGTGTCAGTGTGTGTCTTTGTGACTTGGTGTCAGTGGATGTCTTTGTTACTTGGTGTAAGTGTGTGTCTGTGTTACAGGGTATCAGTGTATGTCTTTGTGACTTGGTATCAGTGTATGTCTTTGTTACTGGGTGTCAGTGTGTGTCTTTGTGATTTGCTGTCAGTGTATGTCTTTGTTACGAGGTGTAATTGTCTGTCTTTGTTATTTGTTGGAAGTGTATGTCTTTGTAACTTGGTGTCAGTGTATGTCTTTATTACTTGGTGTCAGTGTATGTCTGTTTTACTTGGTGTATGTGTGTGTCTTTGTTACTTGGTGTAAGTGTATGTCTTTGTTACTTGGTGTCTGTGTATGTCTTTGTTACTTGGTGTCAGTGTGTGTCTGTGTTACAGGGTATCAGTGCATGTCTTTGTGACCTGGTATCAGTGTATGTCTTTGTTACTGGGTGTCAGTGTGTTTCTGTGTTACTGGGTATCAGTTAGTGTCTTTTTGACTTGGTATCAGTGTATGTCTTTGTTACTTGGTGTCAGTGTATGCCTTTGTTACTTGGTGTCAGTGTGTGTCTGTGTTACTTGGTATCAGTGTAGGTCTTTGTAACTGGGTGTCAGTGTGTGTCTTTGTGATATGGTGTCAGTGTATGTCTTTGTTACTTGCTGTAAATGTGTGACTGTGTTACTGGGTATCAGTGTATGTCTATGTCACTTGGTGTCAGTGTATGTCAAAATAATTGGTGTAAGTGTATGTCTTTGTTACTTGGTGTAATTGTCTGTCTTTGTTATTTGGTGTAACTGTATGTCTTTGTTACTTGGTGTCACTGTATGTCTTTGTTACTTGGTGTCAGTGTATGTCTGTTTAACTTGGTCTAAGTGTATCTCTTTGTTACTTGGTGTCTGTGTATGACTTTGTTACTTGGTGTCAGTGTGTGTCTGTGTTACTGGGTATCAGTGTATGTCTTTGTTACTTGGTATCAGTGTATGTCTTTGTTACTGGGTGTCAGTGTGTGTCTGTTTTCCTGGGTATCAGTGTATGTCTTTGTGACTTGGTGTCAGTGTATGTCTTTGTTACTGGGTGTCAGTGTGTGTCTGTTTTCCTGGGTATCAGTGTATGTCTTTGTGACTTGGTGTCAATGTATGTCTTTGTTTCTGGGTGTCAGTGTGTTTCTGTGTTACTGGGTGTCAGTGTATGTCTATGCCACTTGGTGTCAGTGTATGTCAAAATACTTGGTGTAAGTGTATGTCTTTGTTACTTGCAGTAATTGTCTGTCTTTGTTATTTGGTGCAACTGTATGTCTTTGTAACTTGGTGTCAGTGTATGTCTTTATTACTTGGTGTCAGTGTATGTCTGTTTAACTTGGTGTAAGTGTATGTCTTTGTTACTTGGTGCCTGTGTATGACTTTGTTAATTGGTGTCAGTGTCTGTCTGTGTTACTGGGTATCAGTGTATGTCTTTGTTACTTGGTATCAGTGTATGTCTTTGTTACTGGGTGTCAGTGTGTGTCTGTGTTACTGGGTATCAGTGTATGTCTTTGTGACTTGGTATCAGTGTATGTCTTTGTTACTGGGTGTCAGTGTGTTTCTGTGTTACTGGGTATCAGTGTATGTCTTTGTGACTTGGTATCAGTGTATGTCTTTGTTACTGGGTGTCAGTGTGTGTCTGTGTTCCTGGGTATCAGTGTAGGTCTTTGGGACTTGGTGTCAGTGTATGTCTTTGTTACTGGGTGTCAGTGTGTGTCTGTGTTACTCGGTGTCTGTGTATGTCTGTGTTACTTGGTTTAAGTGTGTGTCTGTGTTCCTGGGTATCAGTGTATGTCTTTGTTACTGTTTGTCAGTGTGTGTCTGTGTTACTGGGTCTCAGTGTATGTCTGTGTTACTTGGTGTAAGTGTGTGTCTGTGTTACTGGGTATCAGTGGATGTCTTTGTTACTGGGTGTCAGTGTGTGTCTTTGTAACTTGGTGTCAGTGTATGTCTTTGTTACTTGGTGTAAGTGTGTGTCTGTGTTACTGGGTATCAGTGTATGTCTTTGTGACTTGTTATCAGTGTATGTCTTTGTTACTGGGTGTCAGTGTGTTTCTGTGTTTCTGGGTATCAGTGTATGTCTTTGTGACTTGGTATCAGTGTATGTCTTTGTTACTTGGTGTCAGTGTGTGTCTGTGTTACTGGGTATCAGTGTATGTCTTTGTGACTTGGTATCAGTGTATGTCTTTGTGACTTGGTGTCAGTGTATGTCTATGTTACTGGGTATCAGTGTGTGTCTGTGTTACTTGGTGTCAGTGTATGTCTTTGTTACTGTTTATTAGTGTTTCTCTGTGTTACTGGGTGTCAGTGTGTGTTTGTTTGTGTTACTGGGTGTCAGTGTATGTCTTTGTTACTTGGTATCAGTGTAGGTCTTTGTTACTGGGTGTCAGTGTGTGTCTTTGTGATTTGGTGTCAGTGTATGTCTTTGTTACTTGCTGTAAATGTGTGACTGTGTTACTGGGTATCAGTGTATGTCTATGTCACTTGGTGTCAGTGTATGTCAAAATACTTGGTGTAAGTGTATGTCTTTGTTACTTGGTGTAATTGTCTGTCTTTGTTATTTGGTGTAACTGTATGTCTTTGTAACTTGGTGTCAGTGTATGTCTTTGTTACTTGGTTTCAGTGTATGTCTGTTTAACTTGGTCTAAGTGTATGTCTTTGTTACTTGGTGTCTGTGTATGACTTTGTTACTTGGTGTCAGTGTGTGTCTGTGTTACTGGGTATCAGTGTATGTCTTTTTTACTTGGTATCAGTGTATGTCTTTGTTACTGGGTGTCAGTGTGTGTCTGTTTTCCTGGGTATCAGTGTATGTCTTTGTGACTTGGTGTCAGTGTATGTCTTTGTTACTGGGTGTCAGTGTGTGTCTGTGTTACTGGGTGTCAGTGTATGTCTATGTCACTTGGTGTCAGTGTATGTCAAAATACTTGGTGTAAGTGTATGTCTTTGTTACTTGGTGTAATTGTCTGTCTTTGTTATTTGGTGCAACTGTATGTCTTTGTAACTTGGTGTCATTGTATGTCTTTGTTACTTGGTGTCAGTGTATGTCTGTTTAACTTGGTGTAAGTGTATGTCTTTGTTACTTGGAGCCTGTGTATGACTTTGTTAATTGGTGTCAGTGTCTGTCTGTGTTACTGGGTATCAGTGTATGTCTTTGTTACTTGGCATCAGTGTATGTCTTTGTTACTGGGTGTCAGTGTGTTTCTGTGTTACTGGGTATCAGTGTATGTCTTTGTGACTTGGTATCAGTGTATGTCTTTGTTACTGGGTGTCAGTGTGTGTCTGTGTTGCTGGGTATCAGTGTATGTCTTTGTGACTTGGTGTCAGTGTATGTCTTTGTTACTGGGTGTCAGTGTGTGTCTGTGTTACTGGGTGTCTTTGTATGTCTGTGTTAATTGGTGTAAGTGTGTGTCTGTGTTCCTGGGTATCAGTGTATGTCTTTGTTACTGTTTGTCAGTGTGTGTCTGTGTTACTGGGTCTCAGTGTATGTCTGTGTTACTTGGTGTAAGTGTGTGTCTGTGTTACTGGGTATCAGTGTATGTCTTTGTTACTGGGTGTCAGTGTGTGTCTTTATGACTTGGTGTCAGTGTATGTCTTTGTTACTTGGTGTAAGTGTGTGTCTGTGTTACTGGGTATCAGTGTATGTCTTTGTGACTTGTTATCAGTGTATGTCTTTGTTACTGGATGTCAGTGTGTTTCTGTGTTTCTGGGTATCAGTGTATGTCTTTGTGACTTGGTATCAGTGTATGTCTTTATTACTTGGTGTCAGTGTGTGTCTGTGTTACTCGGTATCAGTGTATGTCTTTGTTACTGTTTATTAGTGTTTCTCTGTGTTACTGGGTGTCAGTGTGTGTTTGTTTGTGTTACTGGGTGTCAGTGTATGTCTTTGTTACTGGGTGTCAGTGTGTGTCTGTGTTACTGGGTATCAGTGTATGTCTTTGTGACTTGGTATCAGTTGATGTCTTTGTTACTGGGTGTCAGTGTGTTTCTCTGTTACTGGGTATCATTGTATGTCTTTGAGACTTGGTATCAGTGTATGTCTTTGTTACTGGGTGTCAGTGTATGTCTTTGTTACTTGGTGTAAGTGTGTGTCTTTGTTACTGGGTACCAGTGTATGTCTTTGTTACTTGGTGTCATTGTATGTCTTTGTTACTTGGTGTAAGTGTGTGTCTGTGTTACTGGGTATCAGTGTATGTCTTTGTGACTTGGTATCAGTGTATGTCTTTTTTACTGGGTGTCAGTGTGTTTCTGTGTTGCTGGGTATCAGTGCATGTCTTTGTGACTTGGTATCAGTGTATGTCTTTGTTACTGGGTGTCAGTGTGTGTCTGTGTTCCTGGGTATCAGTGCATGTCTTTGTGACTTGGTGTCAGTGTATGTCTTTGTTACTGGGTGTCAGTGTGTGTCTGTGTTACTGGGTGTCAGTGTATGTCTGTGTTACTTGGTGTAAGTGTGTGTCTGTGTTCCTGGGTATCAGTGTATGTCTTTGTTACTGTTTGTCAGTGTGTGTCTGTGTTACTGGGTGTCATTGGATGTCTGTGTTACTTGGTGTAAGTGTGTGTCTGTGTTACTGGGTATCAGTGTATGTCTTTGTTACTGGGTGTCAGTGTGTGTCTTTATGACTTGGTGTCAGTGTATGTCTTTTTTACTTGGTGTAAGTGTGTGTCTGTGTTACTGGGTATCAGTGTATGTCTTTGTGACTTGGTATCAGTGTATGTCTTTGTTACTGGGTGTCAGTGTGTTTCTGTGTATCAGTGTATGTCTTTGTGACTTGGTATCAGTGTATGTCTTTATTACTTGGTGTCAGTGTGTGTCTGTGTTACTCGGTATCAGTGTATGTCTTTGTGACTTGGTATCAGTGTATGTCTTTGTGACTTGGTGTCAGGGTATGTCTATGTTACTGGGTGTCAGTGTGTGTCTGTGTTACTTGGTGTCAGTGTATGTCTTTGTTACTGTTTATTAGTGTTTCTCTGTGTTACTGGGTGTCAGTGTGTGTTTGCTTGTGTTACTGGGTGTCAGTGTATGTCTTTGTAACTTGGTGCAAGTGTGTGTCTGTATTAATTGTTGTAAGTGTGTGTCTGTGCTCCTGGGTATCAGTGTAAGTCTTTGCTACTTGGTGTCAGTGTATGTCTGTGTTACTTGGTGTAAGTGTGTGTCTGTTTTCCTGGGTATCAGTGTATGTCTTTGTTACTTGGTGTCAGTGCATGTCTGTGTTACTTTGTGTAAGTGTGTGTCTGTGTTACTGGGTATCAGTGTATGTCTTTGTTACTTGGTTTCAGTGTATGTCTGTGTTGCTTGGTGTAAGTGTGTGTCTGTGTTGCTGGGTGTCAGTGTGTGTCTGTGTTACTTGGTGTAAGTGTGTGTCTTTGTTACTTGGTGTCCGTGTGTGTCTGTGTTACTGGGTGTCAGTGTATGTCTTTGTTACTGGGTGTCACTGTATGTCTTTGTTACTTGGTGTAATTGTGTGTCTGTGTTACTGGGTATCAGTGTCTGTCTTTGTTACTTGGTGTAAGTGATTGTCTGTGTTACTGGGTATCAGTGTATGTCTTTGTTACTTGGTGTCAGTGCATGTCTGTGTTACTTGGTGGAAGTGTGTGTCTGTGTTACTGGGTATCAGTGTATGTCTTTGTGACTTGGTATCAGTGTATGTCTTTGTTCCTGGGTGTCAGAGTGTGTCTTTGTGATTTGGTGTCAGTGTATGTCTTTGTTACTTGGTGTAAATGTGTGACTGTGTTATTGGGTATCAGTGTATGTCTATGTCACTTGGTGTCAGTGTATGTCAAAATACTTGGTGTAAGTGTATGTCTTTGTTACTTGGTGTAATTGTCTGTCTTTGTTATTTGGTGTAAGTGTATGTCTTTGTAACTTGGTGTCAGTGTATGTCTTTGTTACTTGGTGTCAGTGTTTGTCTGTTTTACTTGGTGTAAGTGTGTGTCTTTGTTACTTGGTGTAAGTGTATGTCTTTGTTACTTGATGTCTGTGTATGTCTTTGTTACTTGGTGTCAGTGTGTGTCTGTGTTACTGGGTATCAGTGTATTTCTTTGTTACTTGGTATCAGTGTATGTCTTTGTGACTTGGTATCAGTGTATGTCTTTGTTACTGGGTGTCAGTCTGTGTCTTTGTGACTTGGTTTCAGTGTATGTCTTTGTTACTTGGTGTAAGTGTGTGTCTGTGTTTCTGGGTATCAGTGTATGTCTTTGTTACTTGGTGTAATTGTCTGTCTTTGTTACTTGGTGTAAGTGTATGTCATTTGTTACTTGGTGTCAGTGTATGTCTGTGTTCCTTGGTGTAAATGTGTGTGTCTTTGTTACTTGGTGTCAGTGTATATCATTGTTACTTGGTGTCAGTGTGTGTCTGTGTTACTGGGTTTCAGTGTATGTCCTTGTGACTTGGTATCAGTGTATGTCTTTGTTCCTCGGTGTCAGTGTGTGTCTGTGTTCCTGGGTATCAGTGTATGTCTTTGTGACTTGGTGTCAGTGTATGTCTTTGTTACTGGGTGTCAGTGCGTGTCTTTGCGACTTGGTGTCAGTGGATGTCTTTGTTACTTGGTGCAAGTGTGTGTCTATGTATCAGTGTATGTCTTTGTGACTTGGTATCAGTGTATGTCTTTGTTACTGCGTGTCAGTGTGTGTCTGTGTTCCTGGGTATCAGTGTATCTCTTTGTGACTTGGTGTCAGTGTATGTCTTTGTTACTCGGTGTCAGTGTGTGTCTTTGTGACTTGGTGTCAGTGTATGTCTGTATTTCGGGGGGTCAGTATGTGTCTGTGTTACTGGGGGTCAGTGTGTGTTTCTAACTGGGTGTCAGTGTGTGTCTTTGTTACTGGGTGTCAGTGTATGTCTTTGTTACTTGGTGTAAGTCAAAATACTTGGTGTCAGTGTATGTCTGTGTTCCTCGTTGTTGGTGCATGTCTGTGTTACTTGGTGTCAGTGTGTGTCTGTGTTACTGGGTATCAGTCTATGTCTGTGTTCCTGTGTATCAGTGCGTGTTACTGGGTGTCAGTGACACTAGGTGTCAGTATTTAGTTTAGTTTCGAGATACAGCACTGAAACAGGCCCTTCGGCCCACCGTGTCTGTGCCGACCATCAACCACCCATTTATACTATTCCTGCACTAATCCCGTATTCCAATAACATCCCCACCGGTCCCTATATATTTCCCTACCGACTACCTAGACTATGGTAAATTTATGATGGCCAATTAACCTATCAACCTGCAAGTCTTTGGCATGTGGGAGGAAACCGGAGCACCCGGAGGAAACCCACGCAGACACAGGGAGAACTTGCAAACTCCGCACAGGCAGTACCCAGAATCGAACCAGGGTCCCTGGAGCTGTGAGGCTGCGGTGCTAACCACTGCGCCAATGTGCCACCCCCCCCACCCCCCACCCCCCAGTGTGTGCCTGTGTTCCTGGGTATCAGTGTATGTCTTTGTTACTTGGTGTAAGTGTGTGTCTGTGTTACTGGGTATCAGTTTATGTCTTTGTTACTTGGTGTCAGTGTATGTCAAAATACTTGGTGTAAGTGTATGTCTTTGTTACTTGGTGTAATTGTCTGTCTTTTTTACTTGGTGTAAGTGTATGTCTTTGTTACTTGGTGTCAGTGTATGTCTGTGTTCCTTGGTGTAAGTGTGTGTCTTTGTTATTTGGTGTAAGTGTATGTCTTTGTTACTTGGTGTCAGTGTATGTCTTTGTTACTTGGTGTCAGTGTGTGTCTGTGTTACTGGGTATCAGTGTATGTCTTTGTGTCTTGGTATCAGTGTATGTCTTTGTTACTGGGTGTCAGTGTGTGTCTGTGTTACTGGGTATCAGTGTATGTCTTTGTGACTTGGTATCAGTGTTTGTCTTTCTTACTGGGTGTCAGTGTGTGTCTGTTTTACTGGGTATCAGTGTATGTCTTTGTTACTTGGTGTCAGTGTATGTCAAAATACTTGGTGTAAGTGTATGTCTTTGTTACTTGGTGTAATTGTCTGTCTTTTTTACTTGTTGTAAGTGTATGTCTTTGTTTCTTGGTGTCAGTGTATGTCTGTGTTCCTTGGTGTACGTGTGTGTCTTTGTTACTTGGTGTAAGTGTATGTCTTTGTTACTTGGTGTCAGTGTATGTGTTTGTGACTTGGTGTCAGTGTATGTCTTTGTTACTTGGTGTAAGTGCATGTCAAAAAACTTGGTGTAAGTGTATATCTGTGTTACTCGGTGTTAGTGTATGTCTTTGTTACTTGGTGTAATTATGTGTCTTTGTTACTTGGTGTAAGTGTGTGTCTGTGTTACTGGGTATCAGTGTGTGTCTTTGTTACTTGGTGTCAGTGTATGTCAAAATACCTGGTGTAAGTGTATGTCTTTGTTACTTGGTGTAATTGCCTGTCTTTTTTACTTGGTGTAAGTGTATGTCTTTGTTACTTGGTGTCAGTGTATGACTGTGTTCCTTGGTGTAAGTGCATGTCTTTGTTACTGGGTGTCAGTGTATGTCTTTGTTTCTTGGTGTAAGTGTGTGTCTGTGTTACTGGGTATCAGTGTGTGTCTTTGTTACTTGGTGTAAGTGTTTGTCTTTGTTACTTGGTGTAAGTGTATGTCTTTGTTACTTGGTGTCAGTGTATGTCTTTGTGACTTGGTATCAGTTTACGTCTTTGTTACTGGGTGTCAGTGTGTGTCTGTGTTCCTGGGTATCAGTGTATGTCTTTGTGACTTGGTGTCAGTGTGTGTCTTTGTTACTGGGTGTCAGTGTGTGTCTGTGTTACTGGGTGTCAGTGTGTTTGTTTGCCTTACTGGCTGTCAGTGTGTGTCTGTGTTACTTGGTGTAAGTGTGTGTCTTTGTTACTTGGTGTCCGTGTGTGTCTGTGTTACTGGGTGTCAGTGCATGTCTTTGTTACTGGGTGTCAGTGTATGTCTTTGTTACTTGGTGTAAGTGTGTGTCTGTGTTACTGGGTATCAGTGTGTGTCTTTGTTACTTGGTGTGAGTGTGTGTCTGTGTTACAGGGTATCAGTGTGCATCTTTGTGACTTGGTGTCAGTGTATGTCTTTGTTACTTGGTGTAAGTGTGTGTCTGTGTTACTGGGTATCAGTGTATGACTTTGTTACTTGGTGTCAGTGTATGTCTTTGTAACTTGGTGTCAGTGTGTGTCTGTGTTACTGGGTATCAGTGTATGTCTTTGTGACTTGGTATCAGTGTATGTCTTTGTTAATGGGTGTCAGTGTGTGGCTGTGTAACTGGGTATCAGTGTATATCTTTGTGACTTGGTATCAGTGTGTGACTTTGTTACTTGGTGTCAGTGTATGTCTTTGTAACTTGGTGTCAGTGTGTGTCAGTGTTCCTGGGTATCAGTGTATCTCTTTGTGACTTGGTGTCAGTGTATGTCTTTGTTACTGGGTGTCAGTGCGTGTCTTTGTGACTTGGTGTCAGTGTATGTCTTTGTTACTTGGTGTAAGTGTGTGTCTGTGTATCAGTGTATGTCTTTGTGACTTGGTGTCAGTGTATGTCTTTGTTACTGGGTGTCAGTGTGTGTCATTGTGACTTGGTGTCAGTGTATGTCTGTGTTTCGGGGGGTCAGTATGTGTCTGTGTTACTGGGGGTCAGTGTGTTTTTCTAACTGGGTGTTAGTGTGTGTCTTTGTTACTGGGTGTCAGTGTATGTCTTTGTTACTTGGTGTAAGTCAAAATACTTGGTGTACGTGTTTGTCTGCGTTACTCGTTGTTGGTGTATGTATTTGTTACTTGGTGTAAGTGTGTGTCTGTGTTACTTGGTGTCAGTGCATGTCTGTGTTACTTGGTGTAAGTATGTGTCTTTGTTACTTGGTGTCAGTGTGTGTCTGTGTTACTGGGTATCAGTGTATGTCTGTGTTCCTGTTTATCAGTGTATCTCTTTGTGACTTGGTGTCAGTGTATGTCTTTGTTACTGGGGGTCAGTGCGTGTCTTTGTGACTTGGTGTCAGTGTATGTCTTTGTTACTTGGTGTAAGTGTGTGTCTGTGTATCAGTGTATGTCTTTGTGACTTGGTATCAGTGTATGTCTTTGTTGCTGCGTGTCAGTATGTTTCTGTGTTCCTGGGTATAAGTGTATCTCTTTGTGACTTGGTGTCAGTGTATGTCTTTGTTACTGGGTGTCAGTGTGTGTCTGTGTTACTGGGTATCAGTGTATGTCTTTGTAACTTGGTGTCAGTGTATGTCTGTGTTACTTGGTGTAAGTGTGTGTCTGTGTATCAGTGTATGTCTTTGTGACTTGGTGTCAGTGTATGTCTTTGTTACTTGGTGTAAGTGTGTGTCTGTGTTACTGGGTATCAGTGTATGACTTTGTTACTTGGTGTCAGTGTATGTCTTTGTAACTTGGTGTCAGTGTGTGTCTGTGTTACTGGGTATCAGTGTATGTCTTTGTGACTTGGTATCAGTGTATGTCTTTGTTAATGGGTGTCAGTGTGTGGCTGTGTAACTGGGTATCAGTGTATATCTTTGTGACTTGGTATCAGTGTGTGACTTTGTTACTTGGTGTCAGTGTATGTCTTTGTAACTTGGTGTCAGTGTGTGTCAGTGTTCCTGGGTATCAGTGTATCTCTTTGTGACTTGGTGTCAGTGTATGTCTTTGTTACTGGGTGTCAGTGCGTGTCTTTGTGACTTGGTGTCAGTGTATGTCTTTGTTACTTGGTGTAAGTGTGTGTCTGTGTATCAGTGTATGTCTTTGTGACTTGGTGTCAGTGTATGTCTTTGTTACTGGGTGTCAGTGAGTGTCATTGTGACTTGGTGTCAGTGTATGTCTGTGTTTCGGGGGGTCAGTATGTGTCTGTGTTACTGGGGGTCAGTGTGTTTTTCTAACTGGGTGTTAGTGTATGTCTTTGTTACTGGGTGTCAGTGTATGTCTTTGTTACTTGGTGTAAGTCAAAATACTTGGTGTACGTGTTTGTCTGCGTTACTCGTTGTTGGTGTATGTATTTGTTACTTGGTGTAAGTGTGTGTCTGTGTTACTTGGTGTAAGTATGTGTCTTTGTTACTTGGTGTCAGTGTGTGTCTGTGTTACTGGGTATCAGTGTATGTCTGTGTTCCTGTGTATCAGTGTATCTCTTTGTGACTTGGTGTCAGTGTATGTCTTTGTTACTGGGGGTCAGTGCGTGTCTTTGTGACTTGGTGTCAGTGTATGTCTTTGTTACTTGGTGTAAGTGTGTGTCTGTGTATCAGTGTATGTCTTTGTGACTTGGTATCAGTGTATGTCTTTGTTGCTGCGTGTCAGTGTGTTTCTGTGTTCCTGGGTATAAGTGTATCTCTTTGTGACTTGGTGTCAGTGTATGTCTTTGTTACTGGGTGTCAGTGTGTGTCTGTGTTACTGGGTATCAGTGTATGTCTTTGTAACTTGGTGTCAGTGTATGTCTGTGTTACTTGGTGTAAGTGTGTGTCTGTGTATCAGTGTATGTCTTTGTGACTTGGTGTCAGTGTATGTCTTTGTTAATGTGTGTCTTTGTGACTTGGTGTCAGTGTATGTCTGTGTTTCGGGGGGTCAGTATGTGTCTGTGTTACTGGGGGTCAGTGTGTGTTTCTAACTTGGTGTCAGTGTGTGTCTTTGTTACTGGGTGTCAGTGTATGTCTTTGTTACTTGGTGTAAGTCAAAATACTTGGTGTAAGTGTTTGTCTGCGTTACTCGTTGTTGGTGTATGTATTTGTTACTTGGTGTAAGTGTGTGTCTGTGTTACTTGGTGTCAGTGCATGTCTGTGTTGCTTGGTGTAAGTATGTGTCTTTGTTACTTGGTGTCAGTGTGTGTCTGTGTTACTGGGTATCAGTGTATGTCTGTGTTCCTGTGTATCAGTGTATCTCTTTGTGACTTGGTGTCAGTGTATGTCTTTGTTACTGGGGGTCAGTGCGTGTCTTTGTGACTTGGTGTCAGTGTATGTCTTTGTTACTTGGTGTAAGTGTGTGTCTGTGTATCAGTGTATGTCTTTGTGACTTGGTATCAGTGTATGTCTTTGTTGCTGCGTGTCAGTGTGTTTCTGTGTTCCTGGGAATAAGTGTATCTCTTTGTGACTTGGTGTCAGTGTATGTCTTTGTTACTGGGTGTCAGTGCGTGTCTTTGTGACTTGGTGTCAGTGTATGTCTTTGTTACTTGGTGTAAGTGTGTGTCTGTGTATCAGTGTATGTCTTTGTGACTTGGTGTCAGTGTATGTCTTTGTTACTGGGTGTCAGTGTGTGTCTTTGTGACTTGGTGTCAGTGTATGTCTGTGTTTCGGGGGGTCAGTATGTGTCTGTGTTACTGGGGGTCAGTGTGTTTTTCTAACTGGGTGTTAGTGTGTGTCTTTGTTACTGGGTGTCAGTGTATGTCTTTGTTACTTGGTGTAAGTCAAAATACTTGGTGTACGTGTTTGTCTGCGTTACTCGTTGTTGGTGTATGTATTTGTTACTTGGTGTAAGTGTGTGTCTGTGTTACTTGGTGTCAGTGCATGTCTGTGTTACTTGGTGTAAGTATGTGTCTTTGTTACTTGGTGTCAGTGTGTGTCTGTGTTACTGGGTATCAGTGTATCTCTTTGTGACTTGGTGTCAGTGTATGTCTTTGTTACTGGGGGTCAGTGCGTGTCTTTGTGACTTGGTGTCAGTGTATGTCTTTGTTACTTGGTGTAAGTGTGTGTCTGTGTATCAGTATATGTCTTTGTGACTTGGTATCAGTGTATGTCTTTGTTGCTGCGTGTCAGTGTGTTTCTGTGTTCCTGGGTATAAGTGTATCTCTTTGTGACTTGGTGTCAGTGTATGTCTTTGTTACTGGGTGTCAGTGTGTGTCTGTGTTACTGGGTATCAGTGTATGTCTCTGTAACTTGGTGTCAGTGTATGTCTGTGTTACTTGGTGTAAGTGTGTGTCTGTGTATCAGTGTATGTCTTTGTGACTTGGTGTCAGTGTATGTCTTTGTTAATGTGTGTCTTTGTGACTTGGTGTCAGTGTATGTCTGTGTTTCGGGGGGTCAGTATGTGTCTGTGTTACTGGGGGTCAGTGTGTGTTTCTAACTTGGTGTCAGTGTGTGTCTTTGTTACTGGGTGTCAGTGTATGTCTTTGTTACTTGGTGTAAGTCAAAATACTTGGTGTAAGTGTTTGTCTGTGTTACTCGTTGTTGGTGTATGTATCTGTTACTTGGTGTCAGTGCATGTCTGTGTTACTTGGTGTAAGTATGTGTCTTTGTTACTTGGTGTCAGTGTGTGTCTGTGTTACTGGGCATCAGTGTATGTCTGTGTTCCTGTGTATCAGTGTATCTCTTTGTGACTTGGTGTCAGTGTATGTCTTTGTTACTGGGGGTCAGTGCGTGTCTTTGTGACTTGGTGTCAGTGTATGTCTTTGTTACTTGGTGTAAGTGTGTGTCTGTGTATCAGTGTATGTCTTTGTGACTTGGTATCAGTGTATGTCTTTGTTGCTGCGTGTCAGTGTGTGTCTGTGTTCCTGGGTATAAGTGTATCTCTTTGTGACTTGGTGTCAGTGTATGTCTTTGTTACTGGGTGTCAGTGTGTGTCTGTGTTACTGGGTATCAGTGTATGTCTTTGTTACTTGGTGTAATTGTCTGTCTTTTTTACTTGGTGTAAGTGTATGTCTTTGTTACTTGGTGTCAGTGTATGTCTGCGTTCCTTGGTGTAAGTGTGTGTCTTTGTTGCTTGCAGTAAGTGTATGTCTTTGTTACTTGGTGTCAGTGTATGTCTTTGTTACTTGGTGTCAGTGTGTGTCTGTGTTACTGGGTATCAGTGTATGTCTTTGTGACTTGGTATCAGTGTATGTCTTTGTTACTGGGTGTCAGTGTGTGTCTGTGTTACTGGGTATCAGTGTATGTCTTTGGTACTTGGTATCAGTGTATGTCTTTGTTACTGGGTGTCAGTGTGTGTCTGTGTTACTGGGTATCAGTGTATGTCTTTGTTACTTGGTGTCAGTGTATGTCAAAATACTTGGTGTAAGTGTATGTCTTTGTTACTTGGTGTAATTGTCTGTCTTTTTTACTTGGTGTAAGTGTATGTCTTTGTTACTTGGTGTCAGTGTATGTCTGTGTTCACTAGTGTAAGTGTGTATCTTTGTTGCTTGGAGTAAGTGTATGTCTTTGTTACTTGGTGTCAGTGTATGTCTTTGTTACTTGGTGTCAGTGTGTGTCTGTGTTACTGGGTATCAGTGTATGTCTTTGTGACTTGGTATCAGTGTATGTCTTTGTTACTGGGTGTCAGTGTGTGTCTGTGTTACTGGGTATCAGTGTATGTCTTTGGTACTTGGTATCAGTGTATGTCTGTGTTACTTGGTGTAAGTGTGTGTCTGTGTATCAGTGTATGTCTTTGTGACTTGGTGTCAGTGTATGTCTTTGTGACTGGGTGTCAGTGTGTGTCTTTGTGACTTGATGTCAGTGTATGTCTGTGTTACGGGGGTCAGTGTGTGTCTGTGTTACTGGGGGTCAGTGTGTGTTTCTAACTGGGTGTCAGTGTGTTTCTGCGTTACTTGGTATCAGTGTATGTCTTTGTTACTTGGTGTCAGTGTATGTCTTTGTTACTTGGTGTCAGTGTATGTGTTTGTGACTTAGTGTCAGTGTATGTCAAAATACTTGGTGTAAGTGTATGTCTTTGTTACTTGGTGTAATTGTCTGTCTTTTTTACTTGGTGTAAGTGTATGTCTTTGTTACTTGGTGTCAGTGTATGTCTGTGTTCCTTGGTGTGAGTGTGTGTCTGTGTTACTGGGTATCAGTGTATGTCTTTGTTTCTTGGTGTAAGTGTGTGTCTGTGTTACTGGGTATCAGTGTGTGTCTTTTTAACTTGGTGTAAGTGTATGTCAATATACTTGGTGTAATTTTATGTCTGTGTTGTCTCTAGATGCAGAAATCAACAAGCGCATGGGTAAGGCTTCCACTGCTGTGTCCAGACTGGCCAAGAGAGTGTGGGAAAATGACGCACTGACACGGAACACAAAAGTCCGAGTGTATCAGGCCTGTGTCCTCAGTACCTTGCTCTACGGCAGCGAGGCCTGGACAACGTATGCCAGCCAAGAGCGACGTCTCAATTCATTCCATCTTCGCTGCCTTCGGAGAATACTTGGCATCAGGTGGCAGGACTATATCTCCAACACAGAAGTCCTTGAAGCGGCCAACACCCCCAGCTTATACACACTACTGAGTCAGCGGCGCTTGAGATGGCTTGGCCATGTGAGCCGCATGGAAGATGGCAGGATCCCCAAAGACACATTGTACAGCGAGCTCGCCACTGGTATCAGACCCACCGGCCGTCCATGTCTCCGTTATAAAGACGTCTGCAAACGCGACATGAAATCGTGTGACATTGATCACAAGTCGTGGGAGTCAGTTGCCAGCATTCGCCAGAGCTGGCGGGCAGCCATAAAGACAGGTCTAAATTGTGGCGAGTCGAAGAGACTTAGTAGTTGGCAGGAAAAAAGACAGAGGCGCAAGGGGAGAGCCAACTGTGCAACAGCCCCAACAAACAAATTTCTCTGCAGCACCTGTGGAAGAGCCTGTCACTCCAGAATTGGCCTTTATAGCCACTCCAGGCGCTGCTTCACAAACCACTGACCACCTCCAGGCGCGTATCCATTGTCTCTCGAGATAAGGAGGCCCAAAAGAAAGAAAGAAAAAAAAAAAAGAAGATGTCTGTGTTACTCGGTGTAAGTGTATGTCTTTGTTACTTGGTGTAAGTGTGTGGCTGTGTTACTGGGTATCAGTGTTTGTGTTTGTTACTTGGTGTAAGTGTGTGTCTGTGTTACTGGGTATCAGTGTATGTCTTTGTTAATTGGTGTCAGTGTTTGTGTTTGTTACTTGGTGCAATTGTCTGTCTTTGTTACTTGGCGTCAGTGTCTGCCTTTGTTACTTGGTGTAAGTGTGTTTCTGCGTTCCTGGGTATCAGTGTATGTCTTTGTTACTTTGTGTCAGTGCATGTCTTTGTGACTTGATGTCAGTGTTTCTCTTTGTTACTTGGTGTCAGTGTGTGTCTTTGTTACTGTGTCTCAGTGGTTCTCTGTGTTACTGGGTGTCCATGTGTGTTTGTTTGTGTTACTGGGTGTCAGTGTGTGTCTCTGACACTAGGTGTCACTATTTAGTTTAGTTTAGAGATACAGCACTGAAACAGGCCCTTCAGCCCACCGAGTCTGTGCCGTCCATCAACCACCCATTTATACTATTCCTGCACTAATCCCGTATTCCTATCACATCCCCACCTGTCCCTCTATATTTCCCTACCACCTACCTATACTAGGGTAAATTTATGACGGCCAATTAACCTATCAACCTGCAAGTCTTTGGCATGTGGGAGGAAACCGGAGCACCCGGAGGAAACCCACGCAGACACAGGGAGAACTTGCAAACTCCGCACAGGCAGTACCCAGAATCGAACCAGGGTCCCTGGAGCTGTGAGGCTGCGGTGCTAACCACTGCGCCAATGTGCCACCCCCCCCCCCCCACCCCCCAGTGTGTGCCTGTGATCCTGGGTATCAGTGTATGTCTTTGTTACTTGGTGTAAGTGTGTGTCTGTGTTACTGGGTATCAGTTTATGTCTTTGTTACTTGGTGTCAGTTTATGTCAAAATACTTGGTGGCAGTGTTTGTCTTTGTTACTTGGTGTAATTGTCTGTCTTTTTTACTTGGTGTAAGGGTATGTCTTTGTTACTTGGTGTCAGTGTATGTCTGTGTTCCTTGGTGTAAGTGTGTGTCTTTGTTACTTGGTGTAAGTGTATGTCTTTGTTACTTGGTGTCAGTGTATGTCTTTGTTACTTGGTGTCAGTGTGTGTCTGTGTTACTGGGTATCAGTGTATGTCTTTGTGTCTTGGTATCAGTGCATGTCTTTGTTACTGGGTGTCAGTGTGTGTCTGTGTTACTGGGTATCAGTGTATGTCTTTGTGACTTGGTATCAGTGTATGTCTTTGTTACTGGGTGTCAGTGTGTGTCTGTGTTACTGGGTATCAGTGTATGTCTTTGTTACTTGGTGTCAGTGTTTGTGTTTGTTACTTGGTGCAATTGTCTGTCTTTGTTACTTGGCGTCAGTGTCTGTCTTTGTTACTTGGTGTAAGTGTGTTTCTGCGTTCCTGGGTATCAGTGTATGTCTTTGTTACTTTGTGTCAGTGCATGTTTTTGTGACTTGATGTCAGTGTTTGTCTTTGTTACTTGGTGTCAGTGTGTGTCTTTGTTACTGTGTCTCAGTGGTTCTCTGTGTTACTGGGTGTCAGTGTGTGTTTGTTTGTGTTACTGGGTGTCAGTGTGTGTATTTGACACTAGGTGTCACTATTTAGTTTAGTTTAGAGATACAGCACTGAAACAGGCCCTTCGGCCCACCGAGTCTGTGCCGTCCATCAACCTTCCATTTATACTATTCCTGCACTAATCCCGTATTCCTATCACATCCCCACCTGTCCCTCTATATTTCCCTACCACCTACCTATACTAGGGTAAATTTATGACGGCCAATTAACCTATCAACCTGCAAGTCTTTGGCATGTGGGAGGAAACCGGAGCACCCGGAGGAAACCCACGCAGACACAGGGAGAACTTGCAAACTCCGCACAGGCAGTACCCAGAATCGAACCAGGGTCCCTGGAGCTGTGAGGCTGCGGTGCTAACCACTGCGCCAATGTGCCACCACCCCCCCCCCCACCCCCCAGTGTGTGCCTGTGTTCCTGGGTATCAGTGTATGTCTTTGTTACTTGGTGTAAGTGTGTGTCTGTGTTACTGGGTATCAGTTTATGGCTTTGTTACTTGGTGGCAGTTTATGTCAAAATACTTGGTGGCAGTGTTTGTCTTTGTTACTTGGTGTAATTGTCTGTCTTTTTTACTTGGTGTAAGTGTATGTCTTTGTTACTTGGTGTCAGTGTATGTCTGTGTTCCTTGATGTAAGTGTGTGTCTTTGTTACTTGGTGTAAGTGTATGTCTTTGTTACTTGGTGTCAGTGTATGTCTTTGTTACTTGGTGTCAGTGTGTGTCTGTGTTACTGGGTATCAGTGTATGTCTTTGTGTCTTGGTATCAGTGCATGTCTTTGTTACTGGGTGTCAGTGAGTGTCTGTGTTACTGGGTATCAGTGTATGTCTTTGTGACTTGGTATCAGTGCATGTCTTTGTTGCTGGGTGTCAGAGTGTGTCTGTTTTACTGGGTATCAGTGTATGTCTTTGTGACTTGGTATCAGTGTATGTCTTTGTTACTTGGTGTCAGTGTATGTCAAAATACTTGGTGTAAGTGTATGTTTTTGTTACTTGGTGTAATTGTCTGTCTGTTTTACTTGTTGTATGTGTATGTCTTTGTTTCTTGGTGTCAGTGTATGTCTGTGTTCCTTGGTGTAAGTGTGTGTCTTTGTTACTTGGTGTAAGTGTATGACTTTGTTACTTGGTGTCAGTGTATGTGTTTGTGACTTGGTGTCAGTGTATGTCTTTGTTACTTGGTGTCAGTGTGTGTCTGTGTTACTGGGTATCAGTGTATGTCTTTGTGTCTTGGTATCAGTGCATGTCTTTGTTACTGGGTGTCAGTGTGTGTCTGTGTTACTGGGTATCAGTGTATGTCTTTGTGACTTGGTATCAGTGCATGTCTTTGTTGCTGGGTGTCAGTGTGTGTCTGTTTTACTGGGTATCAGTGTATGTCTTTGTGACTTGGTATCAGTGTATGTCTTTGTTACTTGGTGTCAGTGTATGTCAAAATACTTGGTGTAAGTGTATGTTTTTGTTACTTGGTGTAATTGTCTGTCTGTGTTCCTTGGTGTAAGTGTGTGTCTTTGTTACTTGGTGTAAGTGTATGTCTTTGTTACTTGGTGTCAGTGTATGTGTTTGTGACTTGGTGTCAGTGTATGTCTTTGTTACTTGGTGTAAGTGCATGTCAAAAAACTTGGTGTAAGTGTATGTCTGTGTTACTCGGTGTTAGTGTATGTCTTTGTTACTTGGTGTAAGTGCGCATCTGTGTTACTTGGTGTCAGTGGATGTCTGTGTTACTTGGTGTAATTATGTGTCTTTGTTACTTGGTGTAAGTGTGTGTCTGTGTTACTGGGTATCAGTGTGTGTCTTTGTTACTTGGTGTCAGTGTATGTCAAAATACTTGGTGCAAGTGTATGTCTTTGTTACTTGGTGTAATTGTCTGTATTTTTTACTTGGTGTAAGTGTATGTCTTTGTTACTTGGTGTCAGTGTATGTCTGTGTTCCTTGGTGTAAGTGCATGTCTTTGTTACTGGGTGTCAGTGTATGTCTTTGTTTCTTGGTGTAAGTGTGTGTCTGTGTTACTGGGTGTCAGTGTGTGTCTTTGTTACTTGGTGTAAGTGTTTGTCTTTGTTACTTGGTGTAAGTGTATGTCTTTGTTACTTGGTGTCAGTGTATGTCTTTGTGACTTGGTATCAGTTTACGTCTTTGTTACTGGGTGTCAGTGTGTGTCTGTGTTCCTGGGTATCAGTGTATGTCTTTGTGACTTGGTGTCAGTGTGTGTCTTTGTTACTGGGTGTCAGTGTGTGTCTGTGTTACTGGGTATCAGTGTATGTCTTTGTGACTTGGTATCAGTGTATGTCTTTGTTAATGGGTGTCAGTGTATGTCTGTGTTACTTGGTGTAAGTGTGTGTCTGTATATCAGTGTATGTCTTTGTGACTTGGTGTCAGTGTATGTCTTTGTTACTGGGTGTCAGTGTGTGTCTTTGTGACTTGGTGTCAGTGTATGTCTGTGTTACGGGGGGTCAGTATGTGTCTGTGTTACTGGGGGTCAGTGTGTGTCTTTGTGACTTGGTGTCAGTGTATGTCTTTGTTACTTGGTGTCAGTGTATGTGTTTGTGACTTGGTGTCAGTGTATGTCTTTTTTACTGGGTGTCAGTGTATGTCTTTGTTACTTGGTGTAAGTGTATGTCAAAAAACTTGTTGTAAGCGTATGTCTGTGTTACTCGGTGTTCGTGTATGTCTTTGTTACTTGGTGTAAGTGTGTGTCTGTGTTACTTGGTGTCAGTATGTGTCTTTGTTACTTGGTGTCAGTGTATGTCTTTGTTACTTGGTGTCAGTGTGTGTCTGTGTTTCTGTGTATCAGTGCGTTTTACTTTGTGTCAGTGTGTGTCTGTGACACTCGGTGTCTGTATTTAGTTTAGTTTAGAGATACAACACTGAAACAGGCCCTTCGGCCCACCGAGTCTGTGCCGACCATCAACCAACCATTTATACTAATCCTGCACGAATCCCATATTCCAATGACATCCCCACCGGTCCCTATATATTTCCCTACCACCTACCTTTACCAGGGTCAATTTATAATGGTCAATTAACCTACCAACCTGCAAGTCTTTGGCATGTGGGAGGAAACCGGAGCACCCGGAGGAAACCCACGCAGACACAGGAAGAACTTGCAAACTCCGCACAGGCAGTAACCAGAATCGAACCCGGGTCCCTGGAGCTGTGAGGCTGCAGTGCTAACCACTGCGCCACTCTGCCGCCCAGTGTGTATCTGTGCTACTGGGTGTCAGTGCATGTCTTTGTTACTTGGTGTCAGTGTGTGCCTGTGTTACTGGGTGTAAGTGTGTTTGTTTGTCTTACTGGCTGTCAGTGTGTGTCTGTGTTACTTGGTGTAAGTGTGTGTCTTTGTTACTTGGTGTCCATGTGTGTCTGTGTTACTGGGTGTCAGTGTGTGTCTGTTTTACTGGGTGTCAGTGTATGTCTTTGTTACTTGGAGTCAGTGTATGTCAAAATACTTGGTGTAAGTGTATGTCTTTGTTACTTGGTGTAATTGTCTGTCTTTTTTCTTGTTGTAAGTGTATGTCTTTGTTCCTTGGTGTCAGTGTATGTCTGTGTTCCTTGGTGTAAGTGTGTGTCTTTGTTACTTGGTGTAAGTGTATGTCTTTGTTACCTGGTGTCAGTGTATGTGTTTGTGACTTGGTGTCAGTGTATGTCTTTGTTACTTGGTGTAAGTGCATGTCAAAAAACTTGGTGTAAGTGTATGTCTGTGTTACTCGGTGTTAGTGTATGTCTTTGTTACTTGGTGTAAGTGTGTGTCTGTGTTACTTGGTGTCAGTGGATGTCTGTGTTACTTGGTGTAATTATGTGTCTTTGTTACTTGGTGCAAGTGTGTGTCTGTGTTACTGGGTATCAGTGTGCGTCTTTGTTACTTGGTGTCAATGTATTTCAAAATACTTGGTGTAAGTGTATGTCTTTGTTACTTGGTGTAATTGTATGTCTTTGTTACTTGGTGTCAGTGTATGTCTGTGTTCCTTGGTGTAAGTGCATGTCTTTGTTACTGGGTGTCAGTGCATGTCTTTGTTTCTTGGTGGAAGTGTGTGTCTGTGTTGCTGGGTATCAGTGTGTGTCTTTGTTACTTGGTGTAAGTGTGTGTCTGTGTTACTGGGTATCAGTGTATGTCTTTGTTACTGGGTGTCAATGTGCGTCTGTGTTACTTGGTGTCAGTGTATGTCTTTGTTACTGTGTATCAGTGGTTCTCTGTGTTACTGGGTGTCAGTGTGTGTTTGTTTTTGTTACTGGGTGTCAGTGTGTGTCTGTGACACTAGGTGACAGTATTTAGTTTAGTTTAGAGATACAGCACCATAACAGGCCCTTCGGCCCACCGAGTCTGTGCCGACCATCCACCACACATTTATACTAATCCGACACTAATCCCGTATTCCTATCACATCCCCACCTATCCCTATATATTTCTCTCCCACCTACCTATACTAGGGTCAATTTATGATGGCCAATTAACCTATCAACCTGCAAGTCTTTGGCATGTGGGAGGGAACCGGAGCACCCGGAGGAAACCCACGCAGACACAGGGAGAACTTGCAAACTCCGCACAGGCAGTACCCTGAATCGAACCCGGGTCCCTGGAGCTGTGAGGCTGCGGTGCTAACCACTGCGCCAATGTGCCACCCCCCCAGTGTGTGCCTGCGTTACTGGGTATCAGTGTATGTCTCTGTTAATTGGTGTAAGTGTATGTCTTTGTTACTTGGTGTAATTGTCTGTCTTTTTTACTTGGTGTAAGTGTATGTCTTTGTTACTTGGTGTCAGTGTATGTCTGTGTTGCTTGGTGTAAGTGTGTGTCTTTGCTACTTGGTGGAAGTGTATGTCTTTGTTACTTGGTGTCAGTGTGTGTCTGTGTTACTGGGTATCAGTGTATGTCTTTGTGACTTAATATCAGTGTATGTCTTTGTTACTGGGTGTCTGTGTGTGCCTGTGTTACTGGGTGTAAGTGTGTTTGTTTGTCTTACTGGCTGTCAGTGTGTGTCTGTGTTACTTGGTGTAAGTGTGTGTCTTTGTTACTTGGTGTCCGTGTGTGTCTGTGTTACTGGGTGTCAGTGTGTGTCTGTTTTACTGGGTATCAGTGTATGTCATTGTTACTTGGAGTCAGTGTATGTCAAAATACTTGGTGTAAGTGTATGTCTTTGTTACTTGGTGTAATTGTCTGTCTTTTTTACTTGTTGTAAGTGTATGTCTTTGTTTCTTGGTGTCAGTGTATGTCTGTGTTCCTTGGTGTAAGTGTGTGTCTTTGTTACTTGGTGTAAGTGTATGTCTTTGTTACCTGGTGTCAGTGTATGTGTTTGTGACTTGGTGTCAGTGTATGTCTTTGTTACTTGGTGTAAGTGCATGTCAAAAAACTTGCTGTCAGTGTATGTCTGTGTTACTCGGTGTTAGTGTATGTCTTTGTTACTTGGTGTAAGTGTGTGTCTGTGTTACTTGGTGTCAGTGGATGTCTGTGTTACTTGGTGTAATTATGTGTCTTTGTTACTTGGTGTAAGTGTGTGTCTGTGTTACTGGGTATCAGTGTGCGTCTTTGTTAATTGGTGTCAGTGTATGTCAAAATACTTGGCGTAAGTGTATGTCTTTGTTACTTGGTGTAATTGAATGTCTTTGTTACATGGTGTCAGTGTTTGTCTGTGTTCCTTGGTGTAAGTGCATGTCTTTGTTACTGGGTGTCAGTGCATGTCTTTGTTTCTTGGTGTAAGTGTGTGTCTGTGTTGCTGGGTATCAGTGTGTGTCTTTGTTACTGGGTGTCAATGTGCGTCTGTGTTACTTGGTGTCAGTGTATGTCTTTGTTACTGTGTATCAGTGGTTCTCTGTGTTACTGGGTGTCAGTGTGTGTTTGTTTTTGTTACTGGGTGTCAGTGTGTGTCTGTGACACTAGGTGTCAGTATTTAGTTTAGTTTAGAGATACAGCACTTTACAGGCCCTTCGGCCCACCGAGTCTGTGCGACCATCCACCACACATTTATACTAATCCGACACTAATCCCGTATTCCTATCACATCCCCACCTATCCCTATATATTTCCCTCCCACCTACCTATACTAGGGTCAATTTATGATGGCCAATTAACCTATCAACCTGCAAGTCTTTGGCATGTGGGAGGAAACCGGAGCAACCGGAGGAAACCCACGCAGACACAGGGAGAACTTGCAAACTCCGCACAGGCAGTACCCTGAATCGAACCCGGGTCCCTGGAACTGTGAGGCTGCGGTGCGAACCACTGCGCCAATGTGCCACCGCCCCCCAGTGTGTGCCTGTGTTACTGGGTATCAGTGTATGTCTTTGTTAATTGGTGTAAGTGTATGTCTTTGCTACTTGGTGTTATTGTCTGTCTTTTTTACTTGGTGTAAGTGTATGTCTTTGTTACTTGGTGTCAGTGTATGTCTGTGTTGCTTGGTGCAAGTGTGTGTCTTTGTTACTTGGTGTAAGTGTATGTCTTTGTTACTTGGTGTCAGTGTGTGTCTGTGTTACTGGGTATCAGTGTATGTCTTTGTGACTGAATATCAGTGTATGTCTTTGTTACTGGGTGTCAGTGTGTGTCTGTGTTACTGGGTATCAGTGTATGTCTTTGTTACTTGGTGTCAGTGTGTGTCTGTGTTCCTGGGTATCAGTGTATGTCTTTGTGACTTAGTATCAGTGTATGTCTTTGTTACTGGGTGTCAGTGTGTGCCTGTGTTACTGGGTATCAGTGTATGTCTTTGATACTTGGTGTAAGTGTGAGTCTGTGTCACTTGGTGTAATTGTCTGTCTTTTTTTACTTGGTGTAAGTGTATGTCTTTGTTACTTGGTGTCAGTGTATGTCTGTGTTCCTTGGTGTCAGTGTGTGTCTGTGTTACTGGGTATCAATGTATGTCATTGTGACTTAGTATCAGTGTATGTCTTTGTTACTGGGTTTCAGTGTGTGTCTGTGTGACTGGGTATCAGTGTATGTCTTTGTGACTTGATATCAGTGTATGTCTTTGTTACTGGGTGTCAGTGTGTGTCTGTGTTACTGGGTATCAGTCTATGTCTTTGTGACTTGGTATCAGTGTATGTCTTTGTTACTGGGTTTCAGTGTGTGTCTGTGTTCATGGGTATCAGTGTATGTCCTTGTGACTTGATGTCAGTGTATGTCTTTGTTACTGGGTATCAGTGTTTGTCTTTGTTACTTGGTGTCAGTGTATGTCTGTGTTACTTGGTGTAAGTGTGTGTCTGTGTATCAGTGTATGTCTTTGTGACTTGGTGTCAGTGTATGTCTTTGTTACTGGGTGTCAGTGTGTGTCTTTGTGACTTGGTGTCAGTGTATGTCTGTGTTACGGGGGGTCAGTATGTGTCTGTGTTACTGGGGGTCAGTGTGTGTTTCTAACTGGGTGTCCTTGTTACTGGGTGTCAGTGTGTGTCTTTGTGACTTGGTGTCAGTGTATGTCTTTGTTACTTGGTGTCAGTGTATGTGTTTGTGACTTGGTGTCAGTGTATGTCTTTTTTACTGGGTGTCAGTGTATGTCTTTGTTACTTGGTGTAAGTGTATGTCAAAAAACTTGTTGTAAGTGTATGTCTGTGTTACTCGGTGTTCGCGTATGTCTTTGTTACTTGGTCTAAGTGTGTGTCTGTGTTACTTGGTGTCAGTGTATGTCTGTGTTACTTGGTGTAAGTATGTGTCTTTGTTACTTGGTGTAAGTGTATGTCTTTGTTACTTGGTGTCAGTGTGTTACTGTGTATCAGTGCGTGTTACTGGGTGTCAGTGTGTGTCTGTGACACTCGGTGTCTGTATTTAGTTTAGTTTAGAGATACAACACTGAAACAGGCCCTTCGGCCCACCGAGTCTGTGCCGACCATCAACCAACCATTTATACTAATCCTGCACGAATCCCATATTCCAATGACATCCTCACCGGTCCCTATATATTTCCTTACCACCTACCTTTACCAGGGTCAATTTATAATGGTCAATTAACCTACCAACCTGCAAGTCTTTGGCATGTGGGAGGAAATCGGAGCACCCGGAGAAAACCCACGCAGACACAGGAAGAACTTGCAAACTCCGCACAGACAGTAACCAGAATCGAACCCGGGTCCCTGGAGCTGTGAGGCTGCAGTGCTAACCACTGCGCCAATGTGCCGCCCAGTGTGTATCTGTGTTACTGGGTGTCAGTGCATGTCTTTGTTACTTGGTGTCAGTGTGAGCCTGTGTTACTGGGTGTAAGTGTGTGTCTTTGTTACTTGGTGTCCGTGTGTGTCTGTGTTAATTGGTGTAAGTGTGTGTCTGTGTTACTGGTTATCAGTGTATGTCTTTGTTACTGGGTATCAGTGTATGTCTTTGTGACTTGGTGTCAGTGTATGTCTTTGTTACTGGGTGTCAGTGTGTGTCCTTGTGACTTGGTGTCAGTGTATGTCTTTGTTACTTGGTGTAACTGTGTGCCTGTGTTACCGGGTATCAGTGTATGTCTTTGTTACTTGGTGTAAGTGTATGTCTTTGTTACTTGGTGTCAGTGTATGTGTTTGTGACTTGGTGTCAGTGTATGTCTCTGTTAATGGGTGTCAGTGTATGTCTTTGTTACTTGGTGTAAGTGTATGTCAAAAAACTTGGTGTAAGTGTATGTCTGTGTTACTCGGTGTTTGTGTATGTCTTTGTTACTTGGTGTAAGTGTGTGTCTGTGTTACATGGTGTCAGTGTATGTCTGTGTTACTGGGTGTCAGTGTATGTCTTTGTTACTGGGTGTCAGTGCATGTCTTTGTTACTGGGTTTCAGTGTGTGTCTGTGTTCCTGGGTATCAGTGTATGTCCTTGTGACTTGATGTCAGTGTATGTCTTTGTTACTGGGTATCAGTGTTTGTCTTTGTTACTTGGTGTCAGTGTATGTCTGTGTTACTTGGTGTAAGTGTATGTCAAAAAACTTGGTGTAAGTGTATGTCTGTGTTACTCGGTGTTAGTGTATGTCTTTGTTACTTGGTGTAAGTATGTGTCTTTGTTACTTGGTGTAAGTGTGTTTCTGTGTTACTGGGTGTCAGTGTATGTCTTTGTTACTTGGTGTAAGTGTATGTCAAAAAACTTGGTGTAAGTGTATGTCTGTGTTACTCGGTGTTTGTGTATGTCTTTGTTACTTGGTGTAAGTGTGTGTCTGTGTTACATGGTGTCAGTGTATGTCTGTGTTACTGGGTGTCAGTGTATGTCTTTGTTACTGGGTGTCAGTGCATGTCTTTGTTACTGGGTTTCAGTGTGTGTCTGTGTTCCTGGGTATCAGTGTATGTCCTTGTGACTTGATGTCAGTGTATGTCTTTGTTACTGGGTATCAGTGTTTGTCTTTGTTACTTGGTGTCAGTGTATGTCTGTGTTACTTGGTGTAAGTGTATGTCAAAAAACTTGGTGTAAGTGTATGTCTGTGTTACTCGGTGTTAGTGTATGTCTTTGTTACTTGGTGTAAGTATGTGTCTTTGTTACTTGGTGTAAGTGTGTTTCTGTGTTACTGGGTATCAGTGTCTGTCTTTGTTACTTGGTACCAGTGTATGTCTTTGTTACTGGGTGTCAGTGTGTGTCTTTGTTACTTGGTGTAAGTGTGTGTCTGTGTTACTGGGTATCAGTGTCTGTCTTTGTGACTTGGTGTCAGTGTGTGTCTTTGTTACTTGATGTAAGTGTGTGTCTGTGTTACTGGGTATCAGTGTATGTCTTTGTTACTTGTTGTCAGTGTATGTCAAAATACTTGGTGTAAGTATGTGTCTTTGTTACTTGGTGTAAGTGTATGTCTTTGTTACTTGGTGTCAGTGTATGTCTTTGTTCCTTGGTGTCAGTGTGTGTCTGTGTTACTGGGTATCAGTGTATGTCTTTGTGTCTTGGTATCAGTGTATGTCTTTGTTACTGGGTGTCAGTGTGTGTCTGTGTTACTGGGTATCAGTGTATGTCTTTGTGACTTGGTATCAGTGTATGTCTTTGTTACTGGGTGTCAGTGTGTGTCTGTTTTACTGGGTATCAGTGTATGTCTTTGTGACTTGGTATCAGTGTATGTCTTTGTTGCTGGGTGTCAGTGTGTGCCTGTGTTACTGGGTGTATGTGTGTTTGTTTGTCTTACTGGCTGTCAGTGTGTGTCTGTGTTACTTGGTGTAAGTGTGTGTCTTTGTTACTTGGTGTCAGTGTGTGTCTGTGTTACTGGGTGTCAGTGCATGTCTTTGTTACTGGGTGTCAGTGTGTGTGTTTGTTAATTGGTGTAAGTGTGTGTCTGTGTTACTGGGTATCAGTGTGTGTCTTTGTTACTTGGTGTAAGTGTGTGTCTGTGTTACTGGTTATCAGTGTGTGTCTGTGTTACTGGGTATCAGTGTATGTCTTTGTGACTTGGTATCAGTGTATGTCTTTGTTACTTGGTGTCAGTGTGTGTCTGTTTTACTGGGTATCAGTGTATGTCTTTGTTACTTGGTGTCAGTGTATTTCAAAATACTTGGTGTAAGTGTATGTCTTTGTTACTTGGTGTAATTGTCTGTCTTTTTTACTTGTTGTAAGTGTGTGTATTTGTTACTTGGTGTCAGTGTATGTCTGTGTTCCTTGGTGCAAGTGTGTGTCATTGTTACTTGGTGTAAGTGCATGTCTTTGTTACTTGGTGTCCGTGTATGTCTTTGTTACTTGGTGTCAATGTGTGTCTGTGTTTCTGGGTATCAGTGTATGTCTTTGTGACTTAGTATCAGTGTATGTCTTTGTTACTGGATGTCAGTGTGTGTCTGTGTTACTTGGTGTCAGTGTATGGCTTTGTTAACTGGTGGAAGTGTATGTCTTTGTTACTTGGTGTAACTGTGTGCCTGTGTTACCGGGTATCAGTGTATGTCTTTGTTACTTGGTGTAAGTGTATGTCTTTGTTACTTGGTGTCAGTGTATGTGTTTGTGACTTGGTGTCAGTGTATGTCTCTGTTAATGGGTGTCAGTGTATGTCTTTGTTACTTGGTGTAAGTGTATGTCAAAAAACTTGGTGTAAGTGTATGTCTGTGTTACTCGGTGTTTGTGTATGTCTTTGTTACTTGGTGTAAGTGTGTGTCTGTGTTACATGGTGTCAGTGTATGTCTGTGTTACTGGGTGTCAGTGTATGTCTTTGTTACTGGGTGTCAGTGCATGTCTTTGTTACTGGGTTTCAGTGTGTGTCTGTGTTCCTGGGTATCAGTGTATGTCCTTGTGACTTGATGTCAGTGTATGTCTTTGTTACTGGGTATCAGTGTTTGTCTTTGTTACTTGGTGTCAGTGTATGTCTGTGTTACTTGGTGTAAGTGTATGTCAAAAAACTTGGTGTAAGTGTATGTCTGTGTTACTCGGTGTTAGTGTATGTCTTTGTTACTTGGTGTAAGTATGTGTCTTTGTTACTTGGTGTAAGTGTGTTTCTGTGTTACTGGGTATCAGTGTCTGTCTTTGTTACTTGGTACCAGTGTATGTCTTTGTTACTGGGTGTCAGTGTGTGTCTTTGTTACTTGGTGTAAGTGTGTGTCTGTGTTACTGGGTATCAGTGTCTGTCTTTGTGACTTGGTGTCAGTGTGTGTCTTTGTTACTTGATGTAAGTGTGTGTCTGTGTTACTGGGTATCAGTGTATGTCTTTGTTACTTGTTGTCAGTGTATGTCAAAATACTTGGTGTAAGTATGTGTCTTTGTTACTTGGTGTAAGTGTATGTCTTTGTTACTTGGTGTCAGTGTATGTCTTTGTTCCTTGGTGTCAGTGTGTGTCTGTGTTACTGGGTATCAGTGTATGTCTTTGTGTCTTGGTATCAGTGTATGTCTTTGTTACTGGGTGTCAGTGTGTGTCTGTGTTACTGGGTATCAGTGTATGTCTTTGTGACTTGGTATCAGTGTATGTCTTTGTTACTGGGTGTCAGTGTGTGTCTGTTTTACTGGGTATCAGTGTATGTCTTTGTGACTTGGTATCAGTGTATGTCTTTGTTGCTGGGTGTCAGTGTGTGCCTGTGTTACTGGGTGTATGTGTGTTTGTTTGTCTTACTGGCTGTCAGTGTGTGTCTGTGTTACTTGGTGTAAGTGTGTGTCTTTGTTACTTGGTGTCAGTGTGTGTCTGTGTTACTGGGTGTCAGTGCATGTCTTTGTTACTGGGTGTCAGTGTGTGTGTTTGTTAATTGGTGTAAGTGTGTGTCTGTGTTACTGGGTATCAGTGTGTGTCTTTGTTACTTGGTGTAAGTGTGTGTCTGTGTTACTGGTTATCAGTGTGTGTCTGTGTTACTGGGTATCAGTGTATGTCTTTGTGACTTGGTATCAGTGTATGTCTTTGTTACTTGGTGTCAGTGTGTGTCTGTTTTACTGGGTATCAGTGTATGTCTTTGTTACTTGGTGTCAGTGTATTTCAAAATACTTGGTGTAAGTGTATGTCTTTGTTACTTGGTGTAATTGTCTGTCTTTTTTACTTGTTGTAAGTGTGTGTATTTGTTACTTGGTGTCAGTGTATGTCTGTGTTCCTTGGTGCAAGTGTGTGTCATTGTTACTTGGTGTAAGTGCATGTCTTTGTTACTTGGTGTCCGTGTATGTCTTTGTTACTTGGTGTCAATGTGTGTCTGTGTTTCTGGGTATCAGTGTATGTCTTTGTGACTTAGTATCAGTGTATGTCTTTGTTACTGGATGTCAGTGTGTGTCTGTGTTACTTGGTGTCAGTGTATGGCTTTGTTAACTGGTGGAAGTGTATGTCTTTGTTACTTGGTGTCAGTGTGTGTCTGTGTTTCTGGGTATCAGTGTATGTCTTTGTGACTTAGTATCAGTGTCTGTCTTTGTTGCTGGGTGTCAGTGTGTGTCTGTGTTACTTGGTGTCAGTGTATGTGTTTGTGACTTGGTGTCAGTGTGTTTCTGTGTTACTGGGTGTCAGTGTGTGTCTTTGTGACTTGGTATCAGTGCATGTCTTTGTTACTGGGTGTCAGTGTGTGTATGTGTTCCTGGGTATCAGTGCATGTCTTTGTTACTTCTTGTCAGTGTATGTCTGTGTTACTTGGTGTAAGTGTATGTCTTTGTTACTTGGTGTAATTGTCTGTCTTTTTTACTTGGTGTAAGTGTATGTCTTTGTTACTTGGTGTCAGTGCATGTCTTTGTTAATTGGTGTCAGTGTGTGTCTGTGTTACTGGGTATCAGTGTATGTCTTTGTGACTTAGTATCAGTGTATGTCTTTGTTACTGGGTGTCAGTGTGTGTCTGTGTTAATGGGTATCAGTGTATGTCTTTGTGACTTGGTATCAGTGTATGTCTTTGTTACTGGGTGTCAGTGTGTGTCTGTGTTACTGGGTATCAGTGTATGTCTGTGTTACGGGGGGGTCAGTATGTGTCTGTGTTACTGGGGGTCAGTTTGTGTTTCTGACTGAGTGTCAGTGTGTGTCTGTGTTACTTGGTGTCAGTGTATGTGTTTGTGACTTGGTGTCAGTGTGTTTCTGTGTTACTGGGTATCAGTGCATGTCTTTTTTACTTTGTGTAAGTGTATGTCTTTGTTACTTGGTGTCAGTGTATGTGTTTGTGACTGGGTGTCAGTGTATGTCTTTTTAACTGGTTGTCAGTGCATGTCTTTGTTACTCGGTGTTAGTGTATGTCTTTGTTACTGGGTGTCAGTGTGTGTCTGTGTTACTTGGTGTCAGTGTATGTGTTTGTGACTTGGTGTCAGTGTGTTTCTGTGTTACTGGGTATCAGTGTATGTCTTTGTTACTTGGTGTAAGTGTATGTCTTTGTTACTTGGTGGCAGTGGATGTGTTTGTGACTTGGTGTCAGTGTATGTCTTTGTTACTGGGTGTCAGTGTATGTCTTTGTTACTCGGTGTTAGTGAATGTCTTTGTTACTTGGTGTAAGTGTGTGTCTGTGTTACTTGGTGTCAGTGTATGTCTGTGACACTAGGTGTCTGTATTTAGTTTAGTTGAGAGATACAACACTGAAACAGGCCCTTCGGCCCACCGAGTCTGTGCCGACCATCAACCAACCATTTATACTAATCCTACACGAATCCCATATTCCAATAACATCCCCACCGGTCCCTTTATATTTAGCTACCACCTACCAATTCTAGGGGCAATTAATAATGGCCAATTAACCTACCAACCTGCAAGTCTTTGGCATGTGGGAGGAAACCGGAGCACCCGGAGGAAACCCACGCAGACACAGGGAGAACTTGCAAACTCCGCACAGGCAGTAACCAGAATCGAACCCGGGTCCCTGGAGCTGTGAGGCTGCAGTGCTAACCACTGCGCCACTGTGCCGCCCAGTGTGTATCTGTGTTACTGGGTGTCAGTGCATGTCTTTGTTACTTGGTGTCAGTGTGTGCCTGTGTTACTGGGTGTACGTGTGTTTGTTTGTCTTACTGGCTGTCAGTGTGTGTCTGTGTTACTTGGTGTAAGTGTGTGTCTTTGTTACTTGGTGTCCGTGTGTGTCTGTGTTACTGGGTATCAGTGTATGTCTTTGTGACTTGGTATCAGTGTATGTCTTTGTTACTTGGTGTCAGTGTGTGTCTGTGTTACTGGGTATCAGTGTATGTCTTTGTGACTTAGTATCAGTGTATGTCTTTGTTACTGGGTGTCAGTGTGTGCCTGTGTTACTGGGTATCAGCGTCTGTCCTTGTTACTTGGTGTAAGTGTCTGTCTGTGTTACTGGGTATCAGTGTATGTCTTTGTTCCTTGGTGTAAGTGTATGTCTTTGTTACTTGGTGTCAGTGTGTGTCTGTGTTACTGGGTATCAGTGTATGTCTCTGTGACTTGGTATCAGTGTATGTCTTTGTTACTGGGTGTCAGTGTGTGTCTGTGTTACTGGGTATCATTGTATGTCTTTGTGACTTGGTATCAGTGTATGTCTTTGTTACTGGGTGTCAGTGTGTGTCTGTGTTACTGGGTATCAGTGTATGTCTTTGTTACTTGGTGTCAGTGTATGTCAAAATACTTGGTGCAAGTGTATGTCTTTGTTACTTGGTGTAATTGTCTGTCTTTTTTACTTGGTGTAATTGTATGACTTTGTTACTTGGTGTCAATGTATGTCTTTGTTACTGGGTATCAGTGTCTGTCTTTCTGACTTGGTATCAGTGTATGTCTTTGTTACTGGGTGTCAGTGTGTGTCTGTGTTACTGGGTATCAGTGTATGTCTTTGTGACTTGGTGTCAGTGTATGTCTTTGTTACTGGGTGTCAGTGTGTGTCTGTTTTACTGGGTATCAGTGTATGTCTTTGTTACTTGGTGTCAGTGTATGTCAAAATACTTGGTGTAAGTGTATGTCTTTGTTACTTGGTGTAATTGTCTGTCTTTTTTACTTGTTGTAAGTGGATGTCTTTGTTACTTGGTGTCAGTGTATGTCTGTGTTCCTTGGTGTAAGTGTGTGTCTTTGTTACTTGGTGTAAGTGTATGTCTTTGTTACTTGGTGTCAGTGTATGTCTTTGTTACTTGGTGTCAGTGTGTGTCTGTGTTTCTGCGTATCAGTGTAAGTCTTTGTGACTTAGTATCAGTGTATGTCTTTGTTACTGGGTGTCAGTGTGTGTCTGTGTTACTGGGTATCAGTGTATGTCTTTGTGACTTGGTATCAGTGTATGTCTTTGTTACTTTGTGTCAGTGTGTGTCTGTGTTACTGGGTATCAGTGTATGTCTTTGTGACTTAGTATCAGTGTATGTCTTTGTTACTGGGTGTCAGTGTGTGCCTGTGTTACTGGGTATCAGTGTCTGTCTTTGTTACTTGGTGTAAGTGTCTGTCTGTGTTACTGGGTATCAGTGTATGTCTTTGTTCCTTGGTGTAAGTGTGTGTCTTTGTTGCTTGGTGTAAGTGTATGTCTTTGTTACTTGGTGTCAGTGTATGTCTTTGTTACTTGGTGTCAGTGTGTGTCTGTGTTACTGGGTATCAGTGTATGTCTCTGTGACTTGGTATCAGTGTATGTCTTTGTTACTGGGTGTCAGTGTGTGTCTGTGTTACTGGGTATCATTGTATGTCTTTGTGACTTGGTATCAGTGTATGTCTTTGTTACTGGGTGTCAGTGTGTGTCTGTGTTACTGGGTATCAGTGTATGTCTTTGTTACTTGGTGTCAGTGTATGTCAAAATACTTGGTGCAAGTGTATGTCTTTGTTACTTGGTGTAATTGTCTGTCTTTTTTACTTGGTGTAATTGTATGACTTTGTTACTTGGTGTCAATGTATGTCTTTGTTACTTGGTGTCAGTGTGTGTCTGTGTTACTGGGTATCAGTGTCTGTCTTTCTGACTTGGTATCAGTGTATGTCTTTATTACTGGGTGTCAGTGTGTGTCTGTGTTACTGGGTATCAGTGTATGTCTTTGTGACTTGGTGTCAGTGTATGTCTTTGTTACTGGGTGTCAGTGTGTGTCTGTTTTACTGGGTATCAGTGTATGTCTTTGTTACTTGGTGTCAGTGTATGTCAAAATACTTGGTGTAAGTGTATGTCTTTGTTACTTGGTGTAATTGTCTGTCTTTTATACTTGTTGTAAGTGGATGTCTTTGTTACTTGGTGTCAGTGTATGTCTTTGTTACTTGGTGTCAGTGTGTGTCTGTGTTTCTGGGTATCAGTGTATGTCTTTGTGACTTGGTATCAGTGTATGTCTTTGTTACTTGGTGTCAGTGTGTGTCTGTGTTACTGGGTATCAGTGTATGTCTTTGTGACTTAGTATCAGTGTATGTCTTTGTTACTGGGTGTCAGTGTGTGCCTGTGTTACTGGGTATCAGTGTCTGTCTTTGTTACTTGGTGTAAGTGTCTGTCTGTGTTATTGGGTATCAGTGTATGTCTTTGTTCCTTGGTGTAAGTGCGTGTCTTTGTTGCTTGGTGTAAGTGTATGTCTTTGTTACTTGGTGTCAGTGTGTGTCTGTGTTTCTGGGTATCAGTGTATGTCTTTGTGACTTGGTATCAGTGTATGTCTTTGTTACTTGGTGTCAGTGTGTGTCTGTGTTACTGGGTATCAGTGTATGTCTTTGTGACTTAGTATCAGTGTATGTCTTTGTTACTGGGTGTCAGTGTGTGCCTGTGTTACTGGGTATCAGTGTCTGTCTTTGTTACTTGGTGTAAGTGTCTGTCTGTGTTACTGGGTATCAGTGTATGTCTTTGTTCCTTGGTGTAAGTGTGTGTCTTTGTTGCTTGGTGTAAGTGTATGTCTTTGTTACTTGGTGTCAGTGTATGTCTTTGTTACTTGGTGTCAGTGTGTGTCTGTGTTACTGGGTATCATTGTATGTCTCTGTGACTTGGTATCAGTGTATGCCTTTGTTACTGGGTGTCAGTGTGTGTCTGTGTTACTGGGTATCAGTGTATGTCTTTGTTACTTGGTGTCAGTGTATGTCAAAATACTTGGTGCAAGTATATGTCTTTGTTACTTGGTGTAATTGTCTGTCTTTTTTACTTGGTGTAATTGTATGTCTTTGTTACTTGGTGTCAGTGTATGTCTGTGTTCCTTGGTGTAAGTGTGTGTCTTTGTTACTTGGTGTAAGTGTATGTCTTAGTTACTTGGTGTCAGTGTATGTCTTTGTTCCTGGGTGTCAGTGTGTGTCTGTGTTACTGGGTATCAGTGTATGTCTTTGTGACTTGGTATCAGTGTATGTCTTTGTTACTGGTTTTCAGTGTGTGTCTGTGTTACTGGGTATCAGTGCATGTCTTTGTGACTTGGTGTCAGTGTATGTCTGTGTTACTTGTTGTTAGTGTGTGTCTGTGTATCAGTGTATGTCTTTGTGACTTGGTGTCAGTGTATTTCTTTGTTACTGAGAGTCAGTATGTGTCATTGTTACTTGGTGTAAGTGCATGTCTTTGTTACTTGGTGTCCGTGTATGTCTTTGTTACTTGGTGTCAGTGTGTGTCTGTGTTTCTGGGTGTCAGTGTGTGTCTGTGTTACTTGGTGTCAGTGTATGTCTTTGTTACTTGGTGGAAGTGTATGTCTTTGTTACTTAGTATCAGTGTATGTCTTTGTTGCTGGGTGTCAGTGTGTGTCTGTGTTACTTGGTGTCAGTGTATGTGTTTGTGACTTGGTGTCAGTGTGTGTCTGTGTTACTGGGTGTCAGTGTGTGTCTTTGTGACTTGGTATCAGTGCATGTCTTTGTTACTTGGTGTCAGTGTGTGTATGTGTTCCTGGGTATCAGTGCATGTCTTTGTTACTTGGTGTCAGTGTATGTCTGTGTTACTTGGTGTAAGTGTATGTCTTTGTTACTTGGTGTAATTGTCTGTCTTTTTTACTTGGTGTAAGTGTATGTCTTTGTTACTTGGTGTCAGTGCATGTCTTTGTTAATTGGTGTCAGTGTGTGTCTGTGTTACTGGGTATCAGTGTATGTCTTTGTGACTTAGTATCAGTGTATGTCTTTGTTACTGGGTGTCAGTGTGTGTCTGTGTTACTGGGTATCAGTGTATGTCTGTGTTACGGGGGGGTCAGTATGGGTCTGTGTTACTGGGTGTCAGTTTGTGTTTCTGACTGGGTGTCAGTGTGTGTCTGTGTTACTTGGTGTCAGTGTATGTGTTTGTGACTTGGTGTCAGTGTTTTTCTGTGTTACTGGGTATCAGTGTATGTCTTTGTTACTTGGTGTAAGTGTATGTCTTTGTTACTTGGTGGCAGTGTATGTGTTTGTGACTTGGTGTCAGTGTATGTCTTTGTTACTGGGTGTCAGTGTATGTCTTTGTTACTCGGTGTTAGTGAATGTCTTTGTTACTTGGTGTAAGTGTGTGTCTGTGTTACTTGGTGTCAGTGTATGTCTGTGACACTAGGTGTCTGTATTTAGTTTAGTTGAGAGATACAACACTGAAACAGGCCCTTCGGCCCACCGAGTCTGTGCCGACCATCAACCAACCATTTATACTAATCGTACACGAATCCCATATTCCAATAACATCCCCACCGGTCCCTTTATATTTAGCTACCACCTACCAATTCTAGGGGCAATTAATAATGGCCAATTAACCTACCAACCTGCAAGTCTTTGGCATGTGGGAGGAAACCGGAGCACCCGGAGGAAACCCACGCAGACACAGGGAGAACTTGCAAACTCCGCACAGGCAGTAACCACAATCGAACCCGGGTCCCTGGAGCTGTGAGGCTGCAGTGCTAACCACTGCGCCACTATGCCGCCCAGTGTGTATCTGTGTTACTGGGTGTCAGTGCATGTCTTTGTTACTTGGTGTCAGTGTGTGCCTGTGTTACTGGGTGTACGTGTGTTTGTTTGTCTTACTGGCTGTCAGTGTGTGTCTGTGTTACTTGGTGTAAGTGTGTGTCTTTGTTACTTGGTGTCCGTGTGTGCCTGTGTTACTGGGTATCAGTGTATGTCTTTGTGACTTGGTATCAGTGTATGTCTTTGTTACTTGGTGTCAGTGTGTGTCTGTGTTGCTGGGTATCAGTGTATGTCTTTGTGACTTAGTATCAGTGTATGTCT